>NC_068924.1:61005000-61305000 GCF_023091745.1 Budorcas taxicolor
CCTGCCCATTGCAACCACTGAAGCCCCAGCCCTAGAGCCCACGCTCTGCGACCAGAGGAGCCGCCATAATGACAAGCCCACGCAGCGCAACTAGAGACAGCCCTCTGCACTGAGCAGAGACCCAGCAGAGCCAAAAATAAAAATAAACTCGCAGCTCAACTAGAGACAGCCCTCGTGCACAGAGCAAAGATCCAGCAGAGCCAAAAATAAAAATAAGCAAATAAGTAAATCTTTAATAAAAAAAAAAAAAAAAGGAGATCATCAATGTGCTTAATTACTGACAAGCAAGAGATTCGGAAATGTTCTTCAGAAAGTGCTTCTTGTGTTAGGCCTCCATAAAAGGCGAGCACCAAGCCTCGAGCTGAAACTGGCAAAGCCATTTCTGTAGGGAACTAAAATAATACAGTCCAGGTATATGCTTTCTGATCATCTTTCTTGAGTTCCTATGATAACAGTGGCTTTAGGACCCAGACAAGCAGGAAGGAAAAAGCACCTTTTCTCACACAGAATTTATAGGGTTTTATAAGAACCTCATAACTGACCCGGTAGCCTTTAGTCTCTTTCCCTCTTCACATCATCTCTACTGGGCCAAGAAATGAATCTTCCTAAAACATTTACTTTAATATACCCATCTTTGCTCAAAACCCTCAGTGCCTCTTTGCTCCCCACACAGGTCTGTTTTCAGCCTCATCTCTCAACACTGCCCCACACGAATCCTCCAGCCAACTTCCAACCAGGCCTCTGGGCCCTGCACAAGCTGTCCCCTGATCCCGCCCTGGGCTGCCCTTCCTCTGCCTTTTCCACTTCTTCAAATCCTTCTTTCTCCACCAAACCTTTCCTTACTCGCCTCAAAGGCTAATTTTCTGCATGATTAAAAAATCAAGACCCTTCACTATCTGACCCCAGCCCTGCTCCCTCCACTACCTTCTGCATGCCCCATGCATCAGGCTACAGAACTCCTGCTTTTCGCCAAGCTTACCACCATGTTCAAATCTCTGCATCTTTGCTCATACCATCCTTCTGCCCTGCTGTCTCTCCTCTTTCAACCTGACACATTCCTCCTTCGAGACCATCTGAAACCCCTTTTGTGGAGCCGCTCCAACCCTCCAGGCAGAGTTAGTCTCCTTTGCCCTCTGCTCCCAAGGCGCCTGCCCCCGTCTCTTTGAGAACTCAGCAAGGTTGACTGCAAATATCTAGGTCAGCTTCCTTCTCCCCTGCCACACTGGGAGCTCCCTGATGATAAGGAGTGTGTTTTAAGTGCACTTTCTTTCCTTTCTTTCCCTTCACTTCCCCTCCCTGCCCCTCTCCCTCCTTCCTTCCTTCTTTCCTGTGTCTAACGGTGCCTGGCACTTAATAGGGCTCAGAATATGCTAGTTGAACTAAATCACTCAATGGTCCTCACCTACATCTCCCAGGTGACAGGGTCTCAGGGATTTGCTTCTTGGTGTCCCTCGTGCTGGTCCCCATGTCAGGGGAAAGTGGTCACAATCTCCACTTGCTGTGGTAGGAAGACCTTTCATTGTCTGTCTGTCTGTCTGACCGTCTGACTGGCTGCCTGCCTCCTCCTCTCCCATTTCTCTCTTCTCTCATAGGCTTTTCTTCAGCAAAGAAGCCTGGCAAAGACTTTAGGTACATGAAACCAGACAGAGAAAAAAGCTGATGGATGAGAAGACCCAAAGAACACAGACTTACTTGGACCCAGTTGGCCTTGATTCCTGGAGCTGGAAGAGGCCCAAGGTCAAAGGATACTAAAGCCCAGTCCTTCAGCAAAGTGAGCAGACCAGCGGTCAGGTCACTCTGACAGGCTGGGGTCAGAGTGATGGAGACCGGACTGAGACTTCTGAGCAGGAGAGCTGGGGTCTGGGAACTTCACATGTGTCAGGCTCCCTGGGGAAGCCTGGGGAAGACAGGGCTCACAGGCTGGGTAAGGCTGGCAGCTGGTCCTTATCAGACAGGAGATGGCGTCTTAACGTCCCAGTGACCCTGGCCTGCTTCAGCTCCTCCTGTTTTCTCCATTAACCACTTGGTGTTCACTCTGTTTCTTCACAAGGATCAGAAGATGCAACATTTTCAGCCAAGTTATGCTCATGAGGAAGTTTTTCCAATACTGACTGACAGCGTGTCTTTAAGGCCCCCTGGACTGTAGCCCGCCAGGCTCCTCTGCCCATGGAATTCTCCAGGCAAGACTACTGGAGTGGGTTGTCGCTTCCTTCTCCAGGGGATCTTCCACACCCAGGGACTGACCCTGCATCTCCTGTGTCCGCTGCATTAGCAGGCGGATTCTTTACCGCTGAGCCACCCGGGAAGGCCTGCCTGAGGGCAGAGGAGCAACCGCTGCTCAGAGGCACACACCAAATCCTCTGGCTTTAGTTTCTCTGTTGGGCCTCTTTTGTTCGGCATGTTGATTCCCGAACCATCCAACAGAAGAGGCTGGTCCTGTCACTAGGTTTGGAGTTCACACTCTGACCCCTCCTTCCTGCCCCCTCCCCGTACCGCGCTATTTTATTACAGAATAAATGTAGGCACACTTCATCGCCATTGGATGGAGTGAGTGTTTTGCGGCTAAGACAGTCACACAGCTACACAGGTTCAGCTCTTCATCCAAGGCACGGAGGCAGGACAGCTCTCTGGGTGTCTGAACTGATCACCCCAAAGGGCACCCTCCACACTGCTGGGGAGGGACTTCCTCAGGGAGGTTTGGCACACTCACCTGAAGTCACAAAACTGTGCATCTTTAGGATTCTCCATTTACTTAGGAATTTATGCCAAATAAGTAATTGCAGGTGTGTTCAGAGATGCAGCTGTATGGACATGCATTGCAGTATTACTTCGGGAAAGCTGGGGACATGCTCAACAAGAGATTAGGTTCCTTAATGAAATTATGGTGTCCAGTCAATGGAATACCAGAAGTCTAAAGTCGATTAATAATTACAGACAGAGGAAAAAAGGTCCCTCCTATCTTACTAAATCAAAAAGGCACAGGAAAAAAAAAACCAATTTCTACAGAGTAATCCCATTTTACTTAAAAATATGTGACTGCACAGAGGAAGTTCTGGAAGGATGGTTACCAAGATGTTCCCCATAGTTCTCACTATGTCATGGAGTCATGGTACTTTTTCACTGTAACCTTTCTGTGAATCCACAGTCTTTCATTTTCTAACAATAAGACTGTGCTGCTTTTGTAAAAGGAAAAAATAAGGCGAGTTATTTTAAATTATTTTTTAGAAACCTGAATGTGCAGTGGTAAGCTACTCTCACTCTTCATTGCAATATGATCCTCAGATTTTAGGAAAACTGTTATCTTGCTTGGCTAAGACTCTGACTGCCACCCAGCACCCATTCTCCCCTTCTTTGGTAAGGAAACCTGAATGTTATGCTGGGTAATAATCACTCAGATAAATGGGTACCTTTTCCAGCCTCCTGTATGGATGGCACGGCCCTGAGCGTAAGTGCTGCCTGAGGAGACGTTTGCAGAAGTGCTCTGTGGAGCTCCCAGGAAAACTGTTCAAGGAAGCCGAATCCATGGGAAGTTTTATCCATCTATTCTTCCTCCTTCCTTTCTTCTTGTTGCCAGGGTGGCTGACACTCCAACAGCTTTCCTAAATCATAGATGGCTTGAAGTTGGAGGCCTCATGATAGAACGGTGGAGCCGAAAGGTAGAAGATGCCTAGGTCCCTGTCATACCAGCCATGTCTACACATCTCTGGACTTCTTTCATATGAAAAAATTTACATTCTTGTTTACACCCCCATTATTTGATTTTCTGCCATACATAGCCCTTCCTCCTCCCCACTGCTAAACAGTGGGTCAACAGTTACTAAGAGGAAAAATGAAGGAAGTAAAAGGACTTGAAATGCTAAATTAGGATGGCAAAGAAAGCCAGCAAATATTTCAGAGCTGGGCTTTTATGTGCTATTATTTAAAATCATAAATGCTGACATTTATGCAACTGAGGGAGGAAATGCCATTATTTCAAGCATTAACAGCACAGAGCTATGGCAAGTTATTTCACTTAGAAAATGTTTAACACAGGTACCATAATTGTCAGTTAATGGGTCAGGGAACCAAGAGAGACCTGCTTTGTGTGTTAGGGCCTCCTCTCTGCAGATCACAAATATTTCCTTTTATGTTTAGGAAATGTAATTACATCTAATGCAAATTACAAGCCAGAAAACCACCACAAAGCTTACCGCCTTTGTGATGGTTTAGTCCTTCCATTAGTTTACAAGAGCTGCAGCCCCCAAAAGGCAAAGCTTAACTCCCAAGAAAGACCCTGTGAAGGATGTGCAATTTTGTCTGTCTGTCACGGAACGGGTCAGCACTGCTGCTGGGCCAAGTTCCAAGGAGAGTTTTTTAACCACAGCTTTCCCCTAAGGGAACGGCAACCCACTCCAGTATTCTTGCCTGGAAAATTCCATGGACAGAAGAGCCTGGTGGGCTACAGTCCATGGGGTCGCAAAGAGTCAGACACGACTGAGCGACTTCTCTTTCTTTTCTTTCTTTCTTTCTTCCCCTAAATGAAGCTTTCAGGTACCTCCCGCTCACCTGACTTATTTCTTGTCTTTTAGGATTCTCGTCTGGTATCCCCTCCTCCAAGCAGAGCTCAATTAGGGCCTTGTCTTCAGTGTTCCTGTAACACCTAGTGCTCACCATTCATAACAGCAGCCACCTACTGGCCCTTATTAGGCACCAGGTGCTGTGTTAATTGGTGCTCCAGGTGGACTGCCGCATTTAACCCGCATAACAGTCCTGTGAGGTAGGTGCACGGGTATTTATAAATGAGGATACGAGGCTTAGAGAAGCTAGCAACTCACCAGAGTCTTTTCAGTTATGATCCCAAGATTAGAAAGTAATGATCCAACAATTCATCAGGCTCTAGAGGCCAAGTCATACTGTCTTATAAACCAGAAGCAGCCTCTCACTACACTTAAGTACTTTCCATCCCTGGACTGCTCAGCATCCTGGAAGTACTCAATAAGTGTCAGCAGAATAACTGATTGCTCCAGTGACCATTCATTCCTATCCAAATACACCGACTTGGGTTAAAAATCACCAGATGAAACAGAATTAGTCTCCATGCCTGCAATAAACAGCTTCTGTCCCTGGGATTTCCCAGGCAAGAATACTGTAGTGGGTTGCCATTTTCTCCTCCAGGGGATCTTCCTCACCCAGGAATTGAACCCACGTCTCTTATGTCTCCTGCATTGGGTTCTTTACCTGCTGAGCCACCTGAGAAGCCCCTTTATGGGAAGTGCGACCCACAGTGGAGGATGGAAGCTCATTTCAAGATGCATCCTCGTACTGTTGAAGGATGGGAAGAGTCCACACTTCCTCACGATTCTACACGGAAAGAAGATAACAACCAACAGCAGCTTCAAAACGCATAAGGAAGAGCACCCTAGAGGCCGGCCCAGGCCTGCGCTCTAAATCCTGGAGATAGTGGCTCCAAACTCAGAACAGGATCCAGAGGGTGTCCTTAGAGAAGCTCCAGAGCCTCATGGCGGAGATCCGGCAGAGGCTGGGGCCGGAGACCACCCACCAGCAAGGCTCTTCTCTGGCCCCACAGCGAGGCTGGTCCTGGTGTTCCCACAGCACCCAGCGCTAGCCTACACTTCTGTTCAGGGCCAACGCTGCCCCCTGTTGAGTTTCCAGCCCACACCAGGCCCGAGTTTCTGCCCTGGGAGGATGTGCAGAGTTGGGCAGGAGAAGAGCTTTATTTCTGCTCAGGAAACTCTTAGAGACCAGGAAGTTGAAGATTCAGGAGAAAGAGAGATGAGGTCTGTGGCCTCCCCTCCTGTGAGCCCCCAGAAAGAGCTTCTCCACTGGGTCTTCGGACCACCCCCCTCAGTGAGCCCCTGTGTGCCTCTGGCTACGGTGCCCTTGGCGGGGGAGCCTGGGTCCCGGGGGGCAGGCACAGGAAACGGGCACCACGACGGGGGCCCTGCCAAGTGGAAGCACGCCTTCCAGCAGCAGCACCTGGCCTCCTGGCAACGCCACAGCCGGGCTTGGAGTCATGCCTGAGTTTTTTTGTTTCTGATTTTTGATATCTCCCCCCACCCCACCCCCACTTCATTTTTTTTTTCTTCCTCCAAAAAGCATCCTCTCGAAAGCCACCCCTTGTCGCTCTGTGAGGGGCTAGATGGGGTTGGTACCTGATGGCTAGTCCTCCGTTGACCATGGAAGCTATCTCTGACTCCTGAGCCAACCGCAGGCTAAAATCTAGCATTCTTGAAAGCGCAAGTTCGATTTGTGAAATGAAAACAAAATCCCTTCTCCTCTGGCAGTCTATAGTAAGGCTGCCGTGGTTAAGGCTGTGTGTCTGCGGGTAGCTATTAGCTCTGCCACGGACACGGAGCAGGATTGTCGTCGGTCTTATCAGCGGCCACATGAGACCTCAGCATCCTGGAGAGGAACGGGACAGGCTGGGGACAGGGAAACCCACCATCTCCCAGGTCTTCCTTCTTCCCATGCATCCACAGTCACCAAGCTCCATGAATACCACATCTCCAACGGCTATATCACAGCCTCTTCTCTATGCCTGGCACCAGAAACACTGGCCTCCAAGGTCTTTTGCCTGGGCTGTTCTAATGGCTGCCATCTCTCCTCCCTTTCTCATCTCCCTCCACCCTGCAGCCCTACAGCACAGCGTGATCACATCTCCCCCACAGCCAACTTAGTTCCACAAGCTGGCCCAGACACACTTCAGCAGCCTCCTCCTCATCTTGGGCGAGTCCCCTTCCCCACCACACTCTTGAGTTCCACCCTAAGGCCATTTACACACCTGTTTGTGAGGTGTCGCCCCTGGAGCCTGTTCCCCACTCTCTGGTTTCCTGTGCTCCTCATTCTTCAAAACCCAGTTCACATCACCCACTCTGGGATGGAGACCACGTAGCTGCACACTGCCTGCTCCAGGCTGAACGAATGACTCCCTCCTTTGCATTTGATAACTCCTTCCTTCCTTTTTTGCCTCCCCCGAGGGACTGTGAGCTCTCCGAGTCTACAGCCTGGTGTGAATCCATCTTTGCTTCTCCAGCACTGATAAGGCCTGTCAACTGTGGAGGGGCCAGCAGTTTTGAGGTGTGAATGACAGTAAGAGGGAAGAGCAGACTATGTGCACAGATACCAGCCTAGAAGCCAGGCTCCAGTGAAGGAGGAAAACTCACCTGAGATACCCAGGAAGACCCTCACGCGCCTCAGCATGTGCGCCCTCCAGAGACAGGTCTTTGGGGGATTACCCAGCCCTCACTGGTGTGCTTGAACTTTGGAGATTTCCCACTTCCCCTGGGCAGATGACTCACATTCCCAGGTCACACCTCTCCCCTTTCTGAACTTGCTTCTTCAAACATCTTCCTCACCTGACTGCTCACACGACCCCTGTCCCCAGTTGCTTTCTGGCTGTGGGTTTGGTGCTGATAGAATTGACCTTGGTCTGCACCTTGCCTCTGAGTAACTCAGCTTCCATGGGAAAGGACTGATGTCTTCCTCTACCAGTATTCTTCCAAGGACAAGATGAATGCCTTGATGCAGGTCACGTGGCATCGGGCTGTTACTGTCAGGTGCTCCTGGGTTAGGAGAAAGGAGAATCCGATCTGGTCTACTGGGTTGTCCTCTCTTACTACAAACTCATCTTAATGAAACTGAACTCCTTATCTTCACTCCCTCCAACTCCATTACCTCTGACAGCATGGTTATATCAGTCTTACATCCACAGGCACATATAGTCATCTCCCCTTCCCCGCCCAGCTTCCCCTGCCGTAAGTGGGATCTTGTCGTCCTTCACCTGGGCAACTGACGTGACCTATGAGGTGAGCTCCCAACATCCAGTCCCTTCCTCTCTGTCTATCTTCACATTGGAGACACTTATCTTCCTAAAATATATGGTGGTGATGTCCCTCTCCTGCTCAAAATTCTTCCACGGCTCCCCACTGCCTACAGAATGAAGTTCAAATGCCTTCACCTGCCCTTCAAGATTCTCTAATGATTTAGTCCCCACCTGCTTCTGTCACTTCATCTCTGAGCATCTACCTACAAGGACCTTGCCCTCCTTCTCAATAGAATTATCACTGTTTCTCTCGATCCAGGTACAATATCCCCTTCTCTCTGGGCAAAATCAATCCCTCCATTCCCAGCATTGGCACAACACCCACTTCCTATCTTAGATGGGCACTCCTTCATTCTGCCTTTTATTACACTTGGCTTCTTGCATTGCACTGGCCCTGCTAGACTGCAAGCTCTCAGGTGTAAGGATCCTGCCTCTTCCACCTCTGTAATCCTCCACCGTTGCCTGAAGCACAACAGATGATCAGTGTATTTCCATTAACTGAAAATGAAATAAATGAATCAAAGAAGTGAGTTGTGTTTAAATAGGTTCATATGAATTTGAAAGACTCTGTGATCAGGATCATGGTGTGAAATAACTCTGGAAGAGAAAATGGCTCTCAAGGAGTTTATAGTATATTTGAGATAATACAGGAGAATGTCCAGACAATAAAAGCCACAAAGTAATGTAAAGAAAAACAATGTTCTTCAAGCATGCGTGCAAAATGAAGCAGGGATTGCACATGACTTATAAAGTCTGTGGAGGTATTTTCATGCCATGAAAGAATCAGACTGAATCACATCTAGGATTTAAAATACTACCGACTTTGTTTGGGGAAATGAAGACTCTCCGAAAAGTCTTAGTATTATTACTTAGATTGTGTCACCGTGATCTGTCCAAACAAGGGACTCTTCTGGCAAAGTGTAGCCTCGTGATGAAGAGCCAGATCAGCTGAATTCAAATTCCAGCTTCAACACTTCCTAGCTGTGTGATGTTGGGCACTGACTTAAGCTCTCTATGCCTCTTGTTTTTCCTTCTGTAAACGGTGCTAGTGCTCATACTTAGCTGCTCCATCATGTCCGACTCTGCGACCCCTTGGACTGTAGCCTGCTAAACTCTTCCGTCCTTGGGATTCTCCAGGCAAGAATACTGGAGTGGGTTGCCATTCCCTTCTCTATAGGATCTTCCCGACTCAGGGATCAAACCCTGTTCTCCTGCATTGCAGGCAGATTCTTCACTTTTTGAGCCACCTGGGAAGTCCCCTGTAAATGGAAGGCATAATAAATACCTACTTCACTGGATTTGGGGGAGAACTAATTGAGTTAACACATAAAGTTCTTAGAACACAGTAAACCATATGGCAAACGTTGACTATTATTTTTAAATACACCAACTTTTCAGAGATGGACAGAGAGACTGTACAGCTTACAAGCCTTGAATACCTAGAATTGAGGTGGCTTCCCAAGTGGCACAGTTGGTAAAGAATCTGCCTGCTCAATGCAGGAGACACAAGAGATGCGGGTTAGATCCCTGGGTCAGGAAGATCCCCTGGAGGAGGAAATGGCAACCCACTCCAGTATGCTTGCCAAGAAAATCCCATGGACAGAGGAGCCTGGTGGGCTACAGTCCATGGGGTCGCAAAGAGTCAGACATGACTGAGCATGCACACACGAGATAGCGCTGAGGTACTCTTCATTCCTTCTCATTGTTTTTAGGGGCTAACTTTTAACGGAAAGTTTTTATTGTTGCTGCTGTTGTTTTTTTAAGTGGCTACCATCCATTAAGGTTTCCTCTTTTCATAGAGTATGTATATAAATTAATCATGTATTCAAAAGGACCACAGAAAAGTAGCTAAGAGCTTAAACTCATATAGCCAGGTCTCCTGTATTATTTGTAGGTATCTCTACTATGTGACTTAGCCTTTCTGGTTCTCAGTTTCCTGGTTTGCAAAAAGGGAGTAGCAGCCATGAAATTAAAAGACGCTTATTCCTTGGAAGAAAAGTTATGACCAACCTAGATAGTATATTCAAAAGCAGAGACATTACTTTGCCGACTAAGGTCCGTCTAGTCAAGGCTATGGTTTTTCCTGTGGTCATGTATGGATGTGAGAGTTGGACTGTGAAGAAGGCTGAGAGCCAAAGAATGGATGCATTTGAACTGTGGTGTTGGAGAAGACTCTTGAGAGTCCCTTGGACTGCAAGGAGATCCAACCAGTCCATTCTGAAGGAGATCAGCCCTGGGATTTCTCTGGAAGGAATGATGCTAAAGCTGAAACTCCAGTACTTTGGCCACCTCATGAGAAGAGTTGACTCGTTGGAAAAGACTCTGATGCTGGGAGGGATTGGGGGCAGGAGAAGAAGGGGACGACCGAGGATGAGATGGCTGGATTGCATCACCAACTCAATGGAGGTGAGTCTGAGTGAACTCCGAGAGATGGTGATGGACAGGCAGGCCTGGCGTGCTGCGATTCATGGGGTCGCAAAGAGTTGGACACGACTGAGTGACTGGACTGAACTGAACAATATCTACTTCTTGCCACTCATGTGAGGATTAATGAGTTGGACATAGAAGAGGCTTAGAATAGCCCTTGGGATGTTATTAACACTCAATAAATGTTATTTATTTTCTTAATCAATTAACAGGTACTGAGCACCTACTTATACAGGAGACAGGGATCAAGCCCATCCCCAAGAAAAAGAAATACAAAAAAGCAAAATGGCTGTCTGAGGAGGCCCTACAAATAGCTGTGAAAAGAAGAGAAGTGAAAAGCAAAGGAGAAAAGGAAAAACATACCCATTTGAATGCAGAGTTCCAAATAATAGCAAGGAGAGATAAGAAAGCCTTCCTTAGTGATCAGTGCAAAGAAGTAGAGGAAAACAACAGAATGGGAAAGACTAGAGATCTCTTCAAGAAAATTAGAGATACCAAGGGAACATTTCATGCAAAGATGGGCTCGATAAAGGACAGAAATGGTCTGGACCTAACAGAAGCAGAAGATATTAAGAAGAGGTGGCAAGAATACACAGAAGAACTGTACAAAAAACATCTTCACGACCCAGATAATCACAATGCTGTGATCACTCACCTAGAGCCAGACATCCTGGAATGTGAAGTCAAGTGGGCCTTAGAAAGCATCACGACGAACAAAGCTAGTGGAGGTGATGGAATTCCAGTTGAGCTGTTTCAAATCCTGAAAGATGATGCTGTGAAAGGGCTGCACTTGATATGCCAGCAAATTTGGAAAACTCACTCAGCAGTGACCACAGGACTGGAAAAGGTCAGTTTTCATTCCAATCCCAAAGAAAGGCAACGCCAAAGAATGCTCAAACTACCACACAATTGCACTCATCTTACAAGCTAGTAAAGTAATGCTCAAAATTCTCCAAGTCGCACTTCAGCAATACGGGAACCATGAACTTCCAGATGTTCAAGCTGGTTTTAGAAAAGGCAGAGGAACCAGATATCAAATTGCCAACATCTGCTGCATCATCAAAAAAGCAAGAGAGTTCCAGAAAAACATCTATTTCTGCTTTATTGACTATGCCAAAGCCTTTGACTGTGTGGATCACAATAAACTGTGGAACATTCTGAAAGAGATGGGAATACCAGACCACCTGACCTGCCTCTTGAGAAATCTGTATATAGGTCAGGAAGCAACAGTTAGAACTGGACATGGAACAACAGACTGGTTCCAAATAGGAAAAGGAGTACGTCAAGGCTGTATATTGTCACCCTGCTTATTTAACTTATATGCAGAGTACATCATGAGAAACACTGGACTGGAAGAAATACAAGCTGGAATCAAGATTTCCAGGAGAAATATCAATAACCTCAGATATGCAGATGACACCACCCTTATGGCAGAAAGTGAAGAACAACTAACGAGCCTCTTGATGAAGGTGAAAGAGGAGAGTGAAAAAGTTGGCTTAAAACTCAACATTC
Organism: Budorcas taxicolor; assembly: GCF_023091745.1. Lineage (NCBI taxonomy): Eukaryota > Metazoa > Chordata > Mammalia > Artiodactyla > Bovidae > Budorcas > Budorcas taxicolor. The sequence continues at coordinate 61,016,762 of NC_068924.1, forward strand.
AGAAAACTAAGATCATGGCATCTAGTCCCATCACTTCATGGCAAACAGATGGGGAAACAGTGGAAACAGTGGGTGACTATTTTGGGGGATTCCAAAATCACTGCAGATGGTGACTGCAGCCATGAAATTAAAAGACGCTTACTCCTTGGAAGGAAAGTTATGACCAACCTAGATAGCATGTTAAAAAGCAGAGACATTACTTTGCCAACAAATATCCATCTAGTCAAAGCTATGGTTTTTCCCGTAGTCATGTGTGGATGTGAGAGTTGGACTATAAAGAAAGCTGAGCACCGAAGAATTGATGCTCTTGAGCTGTGGTGTTGGAGAACACTCTTGAGAGTCCCTTGGACTGCAAGGAGATCCAACCATTCCATCCTAAAGGAGGTCAGTCCTGAGTGTTCATTGGAAGGACTGATGTTGAAACTGAAACTCCAATACTTTGGCCATCTGATGCGAAGAACTGACTCTTTTGAAAAGACCCTGATATTGCGAAAGACTGAAGGTGGGAGGAGAAGTGGATGACAGAGAATGAGATGGTTGGATGGCATCACTCACTCAACGGACATGAGTTTGAATAAACTCCAGGAGTTGGTGATGGACAGGGAGGCCTGGCGTGCTGTAGTCCATGGGGTTGCAAAGAGTCGGACATGACTGAGCGACTGAACTGAACTGAGCACCTACTGTGTGCCAGGCACTCTACTAGTTGCTGGCAATCCAGCAGCAAAGAAGACAAAGTCCCCATTCTTCAGAGATGTGTGATCTATTATCACCATCCTCAATCTGGAAACTGAGACTTAGGGAGATTAAATCTGCCTGAAATTCCTTATGAGTAAGTAAACAGGCTATGGTGTGAACCCAGCTAAGACTTCACCAGGCCACCATGCCCCTTCAACATGGAGCCCTCAGGGTTCAGTTTTTACTCCTTCATAACCCTAGAGACCTAAGTCTCTGTCTTCTGATTATTCCGAGTTAGAATTTGGACTCCTTAGGGTGTTACCCCAGACATGTCAACCATGGTACCATCTTCATGTCCCTTACTGTGGGAAGCAGCTTAGGGGTGATCCACAAGTAAGACAGAGCCACTCACTGGAAAACAGCTAGGCACCTGACTCAAAAGCAGTCCAGCTACAGGCTGACCATGACCTGTGATGTGACCAGCACAAAAAGCTATGCCCAGTGAGGGTTATGGCAGTTAGTTAAGCCAATTAGATTCACAGTCTCCCTCTAGAAAACTGGAGACAAGCAAACCAATGGGAATGATGGGCAAAAAGAAGAAAACAGCCAAAGAGATGCAGAGAAGAGAGGGGTAGCTTCTCCCTTATTGGCAGAGGGCAGGGGTGGAGATCTCAAACTCCAGGCGGTGAGGAAGAGGCGTTGGATTCAGGACGATGGTGAATCCCATGGAATTTCCTACTTCCCTCCAAATCCCCATCCCGACCAGAAGGCTCTCTTAACAGAGAGAGCTCCTGAGACTTCTCCCCCTAGCTGTGTGCAGCCATTCATAGCTCTCTGATCCCAACACACCTGCCCTCCCTTCTGTTCTATTCTGCTCTACACACAACACTCCTGGGACCCAAAAAGAGCTCGAGCATTCCTGCTCACATTCTTCCATGCCCCATGCCCACTCACCCAACTTCCTGATGCCTCCCTCGGCAGGTGCTGCTCACCACCTGGGACCTCTCCGATCTGCTGTTTCCTTCTTTGCCTTCAAACACAGTCCTGTCTGCCCAGCACAACTCCAGTCATGCTGTGGGCCTAGTACCTTCTCACACAGAGCCCTGTGTACAACACAGTGAAACCCAATATTTGCTGGTTGACTAGACTTCTGATCATGCAAAGTACCATAGGGCTAGAGAAGTAATTCTCACCTGCAGCCCCAGGGGCTATTTTGCCCAAACGGAACATTTGGCAATGTCCAGAGGCATTTCTGCTTGTCACAACTGGAGGGACGTGTTACTGGCATCTAGAGGGTCTAGGCCAAGGATGTGCTAAACTTCCTACAATGCACAACAACCTCCCCACAATAAAGAATTATCAGACTTCAGGTTAGAGCCGTAAGAAAAATAAAAAGAAACAAGATTTGAGGAATACACTTACCACAATAACACATAGTTAGAAATGGAAGGTTCAGCTAGATTATATTCCTCTGAAGGTTATTCATGACTTTAGAAAGATAACTGTGAATCCCTGTGGTCCTGAACCACAAGATAATGCTAATTTGGAGATATAGTAATCAACAATTGGCAGAAAACTCACCCAGCCTTTGCATTCTCCTCTCAATGAGCAATAATGTGACCCCACATTTTATGGGATGGAGTTTGAGACTCCACTTACTGTGTTAGGTGGGGTTAGATTGTAGTTCCACAGTGCTGGCAGAGATCAGGCACAAGCCATTCTGCCAGTCAGATGCCTTTTATTTTTTATCCAACTTATGGGGCTTTGTTGGGATTGGTCCTATTCACCCTTTTTTAAAATCTGAATGGCATTTGTCCTTTCATACTGGTTAGATGCATAGGCTTTGGAGACAGGTGAAGCCAGAGGGCACTCTGTCCTGCCAGTGGTCCGTGTCTGTGCACCCCACGGGCAGGGACTGGACTGTGCCACAACCACTGTATATTCGGTGCCTGAAAAGTGAGGGAACACGTCTGTGGAAAGAATGACTACACTCTTTTGCTCTCTGACCTCATTCAGACTCACTTTTTTCATCTGTGAGATGGAGAAAATAGCACCTGGGACAGCAGTTGTTTCAAGAATGCAGTGAAGTGAGACCATGTAGATCAAGTTCCCAGTGCAGGGTTGGACACAGTTCAGTGAAGGCTGCTATCCCTCCACCTGAAAACTAGTAACCATCTGTTAGTTCTCTCAGAATCCTGAAAGCTATCATGAATTCCTCCCCGAACCCTCTGTTCTTCAAAGAAGCACTGTCAAGCCAGAGGAAGTTCTAAAGCACTGAGGCTGGGGTAGGTTTATTTTTCTGAAACTAATCAAAAATCAAAAGTTCTGCCATGATTTCTAAGCCAAATTTATTCTCACATGTGGGCTTCCCACTTTAAATTTTAATTTGATTATGCACATTTCAGACTAGCAAGAGGAATGGATGAGGCCAGGGTCCTATCTTTTTATATTTTTTCAGCATTACCTACCTACAGCAGGTACCTAATCAATAGTTAATGAACAGAGGAAAGGACCATAACCTCGGGTTTTAGCTATCAGATTCCCTAAGGGTGAAGACTAATTATACAAACATGAAAGCTTATCTATTTGTACTTTGGTTCACAACTGAACATAAAGCTAGCAGGATGAAAGAATTTCACTGTAGTGTCAACGCTTCAGATAAAACCTTGCAGACCCTGTAGGTGCTGAGAGAATTTCCATTAGGCAGCATCCGCCAGAAGTCAGACCAGGAAGACAGGATGGCAGAGCAGAGCAGCTGAGAGGGCTGGCTCCCGACCAAGCTGGGTTCCAGTCTCAGTCCCACCACTTTCTAACTGTGCAACTTCAGGTCTCAATTTTCTCATCTGTAGAAGGGCAAGGGTATACCTGCTGGCTTTGAGCTGAATTATACTCCCTGCCCCAAATCCATATGTTGACATCCTAATTCCCATTACCTCAGAAGGTAACCTTATGAGCTTTTTACAGAGGTAAGCCAGTTTAAATGAGATCATTGGGGTGGGCCCTTCTCCAGGACTCCTTTTCGTCCTTACAGAAAGGGGACTTTGGAGACAGACAGGCACACAGGGAAAACGTCAGGTGAAGATGAAGTCAGAGATCGGGGTGACATTTCTACAGGCCAAGACACACCAGACTGCCAACAAACCACCAGAAGCTAGGGTGGGGAGTAGACAGATCCTCCCTCACAGACCTAAGAAGGAACCAAGACTGCAGGCAGCTTGATGCTGGGCATCCGGCCTCCAACAGAACTGGGACAAATTTCTGCTGTGCATGCCACTGTTTGTAGTACCTTGTCATGACAGCAAACTAATACATCTGCGTTATAAGCTTATCGCAAGAAATCAAAATGAAGTTATAAAAGACACATTCCACAGCTTACAAGAGGTGGCAAAGCTGATAGTTGTTGTTACTACTGCTTATTAGAATATCACAAGTTGAAATAACATAGATATCAGATGTACCTGTATGCTGAACACAGGAAATATCCTACTGTCTGAATATAAGTCAACTCCCTAAATACCAATTTCCCATTTTCTTTCAATGAAATAACCAGGGAACTAACTTTGAGGGAATAGAGACAAACTAGCCAAATGCCTGCTTATAATATGTAGTGCAACTGAGTGACATATACACATGCAAAATCACATATATTAAAAATCACATGTTGACTTAGAAACAGTGCTTTTCCCATTTCCATATTTCATGAAATAACTTTATTCTAACATCAGTTTTCATCACCTAGGACTTTTTGGAGTCCATTTTCAAGAGAACTTCATTTTCATTTCCATCTAAGTTATTTGAGATGGCGCAGTTTTGAGTCTGTGTATGATGCTAATATGAAAAGCTTATCCTAAACCACAGTACTATTTTCACATACCGTTATAACTGTTGTGGATTTTTCCATTTATTTGTACTGATATGTATATTCATGACTTTCACAACATAATCACATTGCTTTGTAAAGTGATTTCTAAAAGGCGCATTTATGATAAATTCTGTGTGTGCATGTTCAGTTGCTCAGTAGTGTCCGACTCTGAAACCCCAAGGACTACAGCCCACTGGACTCCTCTGTCCATGGAATTTTCCAGGCAAAAATATTGGAGTGGGTTGCCATTTCCTCCTCCAAGGGATCTTCCTGACCTAGGGATCAAACCTGTGTCTCTTGCATCTCCTGCATTGGCAGGCAGATTCTTTACCACTGAGCCACTTGGGAAGCTCCATGATATATTCTAATTCTTGTCACTGTGAAATCATACCCAAAGGAGTAATTCCAAAATCAGTGCTGGGAACCTCCCTAAGCACTGAAAACTAATGTTGATTTAGGTCAATTCAGGCCAATGTGATTTTTCAAAGTAAAACAATTGAAAGAGAATCCCATAACATGAGAGAACTTGAAAGACCTCAGCTTATTTTCTGAGGAGCAATTCTGGGGCGGAAACTCAACACATTTTTTAAAAAAAATTTTTGGAGTATAGTTGCTTTGGCACAGTGGTAAAGAATTCACCTGCCAATGCAGGAGATGCAAGAGACGTGGGTTTGAGCCCTGGGTCAGGAAGATCGCTTGAAGAAGGAAATGGCAATCCACTCCAGTATTCTTGCCTAGAAAATTCCATGGACAGAGAAGCCTGATGGGCTATAGTCCATGGGGTCACAAGGAGTTGGACGTGACCGAGCACTCACATACACACACATAGATTCTTTACATTGTTGTGTTCAGTTCAGTTCAGTCGCTCAGTCGTGTCTGACTCTTTGCAACCCCATGAACTGCAGCACGCCAGGCCTCCCTGTCCATCACCAACTCCCGGAGTTCACTCAGACTCATGTCCATCGAGTTGGTGATGCCATCCAGCCATCTCATCCTCTGTCATCCCCTTCTTCTCCTGCCCCCAATCCCTCCCAGCATCAGAGTCTTTTCCAACGAGTCAACTCTTCGCATGAGATGGCCAAAGTACTGGAGTTTCAGCTTTAGCATCATTCCTTCCAAAGAACACCCAGGGCTGATCTCCTTTAGAATGGACTGGTTGGATCTCCTTGCAGTCCAAGGGACTCTCAAGAGTCTTCTCCAACACCACAGTTCAAAAGCATCAGTTCTTCAGTGCTCAGCTTTCTTCACAGTCCAACTCTCACATCCATACATGACTACTTTCTGCAAAATGAATCAGCTATATGTGTGCGTGTATATATATGTATGTGTATATATATATATATATATATATATATAATCCCCTCTTTTTTTGATTCTTTCCTATTTAGTTCACCACAGAGCACTGAGTAGCATTCCCTGAGCTATACAGTAGGTTCTCATTAGTTATCTATTTCATACACAGTATCAATAGTGTGTATATGTTGATCCCAATCATCCAATTCATCCCACACACCCTGTTTCTCCCCTTGGTGTCCATACGTTTGTTCTCTATATCTGTCTCTATTTCTGCTTTGCAAATAAGATCTATACTATTTTCTAGATCCCACAATGTACATTAATATATAATGTGTGTTTCTCTTCCTGACTTACTTCACTCTGTATGACAGGCTCTAGGTCCATCCATGTCTCTACAAATGACCCACTTGCATTCCTTTTTATGGCTGAGAAAACCCAGCACTTTAGTTCAGACTATAAACAGCTTATGCATAATTTTATCAATCCCAAAGCTATTTCCTATGTCCCTTTGATTCTCTTCCTTCAAGGCCGAGTTCAAATGGCCCTTCCTCTTTGAAGCCCCTCCCCCATGTAGTTAGAATAATTTTCTCATCACTTAGCTCCCACTGCACACCATGGTCCATCTCCCATTGTTTTCTTTAGCCTGGAGACTGGGTGCTTGTTTTAATTACCCACTGGCAGCACCTTGCTTTGCAAACAATAGTTTCCTTTTTCTTTAATGAATTAGAGAAAAAAAACTGTATTCTTTTCTTCTGATTATAAAATTATTACATAGTCATTGTAAAAACTTCAAATTTCATAGAGACGTTTCAAGAATAAAGACCACCTTCTAAAACTTCTCCACTGTTAAAGTTTTCATGTATTTACTTGCAGAATTTTTATTTTGTGCACATAGCACATACATACACATACATGTACATACACGTACATAGACATGCATATACATTGAGGTACATTTTAAAGAGATACGCAATTATGCCATAACATGTTTTGTAACTTGATCTTATCACTTAATAAATTATGTACTCTATGTAAAAAAATACAAATTCATAATTGTTAAAGGCATTTGATACTGAATATCAAAATATACCTATACCAAAATATATATCAAAATATAGCAAATATATCAAAATATGTATCAAATGTTTATCAAAATATACATCAAATATATCAAAATATATCAAATATATCAAAATATTGTTGTAGCCACGTGTTCCAGGAAACAAACTCACTCAGAAGGACAATGCAGATAGTGGAGTGCAGTTTATCACACCGGCGGGCCCAAGGCAGAGTCTCCTCTTAGCCAAGGACCCCGACCAGCATTTGTGAAAATCTTTTATACCCCATGGGTACGTGTCTGAACCCACCACTCCAAATTCTTTGAGACTTACATAAACCAAGGAAAATACAATAACCCATCATTCATGTGCTATGTGCTCATGTGCTCAAACAGTCAATTAGCCAATAATCAATAATACTGAGGTTACACTCCGATAGATACAGAAAAATTTATGGCCTGTGTGGAGGAAGGGGTGATTAGTGTATGTTTTCTCTTGGGCGATGGGTAACCTAGATACGATCTTCAAGGTTCCCCGGTCTGGAGGGGGTCTTATCCTTCTGTTGTTGTTTTCATAGGCACTAAACACAGAGCTCAGAGTCCATTGGAAAGGTGGCTGAGCATGTTCAGCATGAACAGGCCCAAGATGGAGTCCAGGCCCTATGAATTCCTTCTTCAATATATCAAAATATATATCAAACATATATCAAAATATATCAAAATATACCTATATCAAAATATATCAAAATATACCTAATCATTCTCATACTGATGAACCTTCAAGTTGTTCTACATTTTTTTATAATCACGTGAAATGCTACAAAGACAAGCCCTGAGATTTACAGCTTAGAAAAATGATCATTTTCTTAGGATAAATTCTGAAAAGTAGTGTGACAGTTCAAAAGGGTATACTTAATGTCAATTTTAGCTACTCCCAGCAAGAGTGCCAAAAACAATGCCTGTTTTTCCAGGTCCTCACCAACATTAGAACTACCACTGTTTTAATCCTGGCCAAAATGAAAAAAAGTACCATTTCACTGTTTTAATCCCCATTTTTATACTCATGTGTTTGAGCATCTTTTTGGTTAATTCAATTATACAATTGTTTATTGCACAATACAACTATTTATATTATAGTAAATATATTTGAATACAGTGCACTTGTTTATTGTACAGTGTAATTTATCCATTGTATTGCATTATAATGTATCATTATTAAGTTCCTAATAAATATTTGCAGAATAACAATAGCTAACACTGGTTGGATACCTCTACATGGTTACCTCCTCTGAGCCATCTGGGTGCATTTATCATTGACTAGGTGAAATTAAAAGATGCTTGCTCCTTGGAAGAAGAGCTATGACCAACCTAGACAGCATATTAAAAAGCAGAGACATTACTTTGCCAACAAATGTCCATCTAGTCAAAGCTATGGTTTTTCTAGTAGTCATGTATGGATGTGAGAGTTGGACTATAAAGGAAGCTGAGCGGTGAAGAACTGATGCTTTTGAACTATGGTATTGAAGAAAACTCTTGAGAGTGCCCTGGAGTGCAAGGAGATCCAACCAGTCCATCCTAAAGGAAATCAGTCCTGAATATTCATTGGAAGGACTGATGCTGAAGCTGAAACTCTAATACTTTGGCCATCTGCTGCAAAGAACTGACCCATTTGAAAAGACCCTAATGCTGGGAAAGATTGAAGGCGGGAGGAGAAGGGGAGGACAGAGGATGAGAGGTTGGATGGCATCACTGACTCAATGGACCTTAGTTTAAGTAAACTCTGGGAGTTGGTGAGGGACAGGGAGGCCTGGCGTGCTGCAGTCCATGGGGTTGCAAAGAGTCAGACACGACTGAGCGACTGAACTGAACTGACTGAGGTGAAGGCTGTCATTTAGTTTGAATAGTGGTGTTTGAATAGTGGGGTAGTATTTTTGAAATATGATTACTTTTTGAAAGAATGGTAATATTTGTTAAACACACTTTTTCTCGTTCTCCCAACAACCTCACACAGCTGGCACCATTACAATCCTCACTTTGCAGATGGAGGAACCAGTGCAGGGGGACTTGGGTGAATTCTGAAAGAATACAGGTCTAAGACACACAATCACGATTTGAACCCAGGTTTTCTGATTCCAAAGCCTCTATCCTTAACCACTACAGTGAACCGCTAGGAATAGAAGCCCCTGTTAGGTACAGTTAATGTCCCCAGACAGAAATAGTAGCCGGCTCACGGGACTTGTCTCTAAGTCAGAAGGGACACTTACACCTTTAAAATAAAAACAGTACGAGTTAGAGACATAGCAGGTCATTGGAAACCCTCATGCTTCCATCCAGCAGTTCAACCCCTCCTCCATCAGACACAGGAGAATCCCTGAAACGGCCCAGGGCTGGACAGAGCTGTGGGAAGAGGCGGGGGGAGAGGGGATATAGGAGGGAGGGAAGGGGGGACATGGGGCCGGGGAGATTCCAGGCGTACAATGGCAGGAGAGGTCAGGGAGCACAAAGTACCCTCACCGGCTGGACCCCTTCCAAGTAGAAAGCTAGACCAAGAAGCTGTGTTAGCCAAGCAACGAGAGCGGGATAGAGCAAAGTCAGGGAAAGGAAGGGTGAAGGAGAGAGGGAAACAAACAAGGCAACATTTTCTGAGGTTTTGCTGAAGACACGTTAGAGAGGGTTCTGGGATTTATTTTTCACCAACAGGCTAAAAGAAAGCAAAGGCGGAAGAGAGTATAGTGTAAGGTGAGTGTTCAGGGGATAGAAAGTCGTCCTTATGTCATGAGCACCGAGAGGAACTCTTGAACCCAGAGGGGGCATTTCAGGGACAAGGAATCCCAAGACCAGCTCTAGTCAAAGCTCTAGTAGCCTTTGTTCCCCTTGTCACAGTGAGGAAGAGGAGTGGAAGCTAGAAGAAGGTTTGTACTTGCCAGCCTTGCTGAAATTCATTCTCATGAACCAGGTGTGAACACCTTCCAGAAGATGAGGTCAGAAGAGCCTCAAAATGAAGAGAGATTTGTTTTTAATATAAAATGTAAAATGTGCATTCCTTTTGACCTAGAAAATTCTCCTTCTGAAGAAGTGATCTCCTTATGGAAAATATTAATGTTATTATAAATAATATATATGTCCAGCACTAGTGTGCTTGGTACACACATGAAGGTACCTTCCTATAATCACACACTATACAGCTATGAAAATTAATGCTGGGAAAGAGTACTTACTAACATTGAAAGATGTCCATGCTATTTGGTAAGTCAAAGAAATTGAAGTATGAAATAGAGTATTATTAAATTCTTGCAAAAGAAAAAAATACTAATGTATGGAGAAAAACACCAAAGTGTTCATAGAGGTTATATGATTACTGACGAGTATGGACTTACTGGTGATTTTGACTTATCTATATTTTCTAAAGCTTCTACAATAAATATTTATTATTTTTGAAATAAGATAGAAATCAAGAAGTCAATTTTAAATGTTCCTCCCACCCAGGAAAAAGACCCAGAACAAGTACAGTGCTGGCTGTGTTTCCTGGCTCTTATTTCTGAGTTGGCTTGTTCCCAGGCACAGAATTCAAGGTTGAGTATCTGAAGGTAAAGACTGAATCTTCACATGGCCCCTGTCCACTGGAGCATATGCTTCTCAACCTCTCCATCTGATCACCACTGTTTTATTTAATTGAAAAAAAAGTATTTGAGTCCATTCATTCCTAGTGTGTGTCGGGGGATGGGGGGGATGGGGCTTCCCAGGTGGTGCTAGTGCTAAAGAACTTGCCTGCCAATGCAAGGGATGTAAGAGACTCGGGTTCGAGCCCGGGTTGGGAAAATCCTTTGGAGAAGGAAATGGCAACCCACCCACTCCAGTATTCTTGCCTAGAGAATCCCATGGACAGAGGAGCCTGGCAGGCTACAGTCCATAGGGTTGCAAAGAGTCAGACATGAGTGAAGTGACTTAATACATAGTGCATTCCTAATGCGCATAGGTTATTAATACTAAGAGCTGTCATTAATTATGTGTTACTTCCATGCAGTATGTGTTACATACCTTCAAATTACCTCATTAAACCCTTCAACAACTGTGAAACTTAGGTACAATTATTTTCATTCTACAGCCAAGGAAAAAGAGGCCCAGAGATATAAGTTACTAGCTCAGTTCCTAATGACCAGTAATTGAGAGAGTCAGGTTTAAACTCTGGTCTGTCTGAATCCAAAACTTTCTTCCGTCTTTATGTGATTCTGTCCGTGAAAGGAATTCATTTATTAATCTTTATAGAGAATACATATGTGTTGAAAGAGGTCTTCCAAATATCCTAGGACTGGAATGAAAATCTTCACCCAGGAAGTTGTCAAATGTGAGGTAATAGGTGGCAAATGCGACAATAAATTATATTTAAAACAAAGGTATTAAATGTACTACTCAAACCTTATCATCTCCTCATTAATTTACTACATTTTCCTACTAAGTATACTCATGTGTGTAGTGGTGAAAGTGAAAGTGAAGTTGTCAGTCGTGTCCGACTCTTTGTGACCCCATGGACTGTAGCCCACCAGGCTCCTCCCTCCATGAGATTCTCCAGGCAAGAGTACTGGAGTGGGTTGCCCTTTCCTTCTCCAGGGGATCTTCCTGATGCAGGGATCGAACCCGGGTCTCCTGCACTCCAGGCAGACACTTTAACCTCTGAGCCACCAGAAATACTATAAAAAGGTGTTCTGTTGCACATCTCTTCCCAATTCTGCATTCCATGATACCTTATTGGTAGCCTGAAATTGGTTATGGTGGAGTACTTACACGTGGAAATTAACAATTAACCTATGAATCAAGGCTTGATTTATTGTTTTGTTCACTGTCTAGACTTAAGTAGGCAATAAAGAAAATAAACTTAAACTGTGCTATGTCTGGCTGTCACACCATGAGTAGTACAAAAAAATATGCAAAAAACATTCTTCCAATATCTAATACTTGCCTCAGTGCAGAACTATCTCATATCACTGACAAATGAATAAAGTACTAATATATGTCTTTGTTGAGTCATTCATGTTGAACTGTACTCATTCATGAATGATGAGAGCAACTTCTTTGCTGAATCAGACTGTAATCAGACATTCATTTGCAGTCCAATTTTGTCAAACTATGGTTGGATTGCTACTATAGGTTGGCTAGAGAAACAAGAGTTCAACAAAAATCAACAAAAGCGTTCTGTGATAATCAGCTGACTCTATGAGATTTACAATAAATATGTTATCAGTTCAGTTCAGTTCAGTCGCTCAGTCGTGTCCGACTCTTTGCGACCCCATGAATCGCAGCACACCAGGCCTCCCTGTCCATCACCATCTCCCGGAGTTCACCCAGACTCACGTCCATCGAGTCCACGATGCCATCCAGCCATCTCATCCTCTGTCATCCCCTTCTCCTCCTGCCCCCAATCCCTCCCAGCATCAGAGTCTTTTCCAATGAGTCAACTCTTCGCATAAGGTGGCCAAAGTACTGGAGTTTCAGCTTTAGCATCATTCCTTCCAAAGAAATCCCAGGGCTGATCTCCTTCAGAATGGACTGGTTGGATTTCCTTGCAGTCCAAGGGACTCTCAAGAGTCTTCTCCAACACCACAGTTCAAATGCATCAACTCTTCAGCACTCAGCCTTCTTCACAGTCCAACTCTCACATCCATACATGACCACAGGAAAAACCATAGCCTTGACTAGACGGACCTTTGTAGGCAAAGTAATGTCTCTGCTTTTGAATATACTATCTAGGTTGCTCATAACTTTTCTTCCAAAGAGTAAACGTCTTTTAATTTCATGGCTGCAGTCACCATCTGCAGTGATTTGGGAGTCCCCAAAAATAAAGTCTGACACTGTTTCCACTGTTTCCCCATCTTTTTCCCATGAAGTGATGGGACCAGATGCCATGATCTTCGTTTTCTGAATGTTGAGCTTTAAGCCAACTTTTTCACTCTCCTCTTTCACCTTCATCAAGAGGCTTTTTAGCTCCTCTTCACTTTCTGCCATTAGGGTGGTGTCATCTGCTTATCTGAGGTTATTGATATTTCTCCCAGCAATCTTGATTCCAGCTTGTGTTTCTTCCAGTCCAGCGTTTCTCACGATGTACTCTGTATGTAAGTTAAATAAGCAGGGTGACAATATACAGCCTTGAAGTACTCCTTTCCCGATTTGGAACCAGTCTGTTGTTCCATATCCAGTTCTAACTGTTGCTTCCTGACCTGCATACAGATTTCTCAAGAGGCAGGTCAGGTGGTCTGGTATTCCCATCTCTTTCAGAATGTTCCAGTTTATTGTGATCCACACAGTCAAAGGCTTTGGCATAGTCAAGAAACCAGAAATAGATGTTTTTCTGGAACTCTCTTGCTTTTTCCATGATCCAGCAGATGTTGGCAATTTGATCTCTGTTTCCTCTGCCTTTTCTAAAACCAGCTTGAACATCAGGGAGTTCACGGTTCACGTATTGCTGAAGTGTGACTTGGAGAATTTTGAGCATTACTTTACTAGCATGTGAGATGAGTGCAATTGTGCAGTAGCTGGAGCATTCTTTGTCATTGCCTTTCTTTGGAATTGGAATGAAAACTGACCTTTTCCAGTCCTGTGGCCACTGCTGAGTTTTCCAAATTTGCTGGCATATTGAGTGCAGCACATTCACAGCATCATCTTTCAGGATTTGAAACAGCTCAACTGGAATTCCATCACCTCCACTAGCTTTGTTCATAGTGATGCTTTCTAAGGCCCACTTGACTTCACATTCCAAGATGTCTGGCTCTAGATTTTTAATAGTATTTGTAAGATATGAGCTATACATCTTTTATGTCAATGTTATAACTTTTATGTTAAACATTTAAAACACACCCCTGGGTATAACCATCGGCAACATACATAGCTCCTCCAGCCATAAATTCTTATAGCTGTACAGACAAGGTCTTCGGGGATCCCAAGGAAACCCTAGGGAAGTGACATTTAAGACCTGGCCCCTTCTCAGAAACGATGTCCCAGCACACACTTTTTTTAAGGTCACTTGATCTGGGGGCCCATCTCTCAAAGAGCTAACCACAGATCTCTTAATAGAACTAGAAAGTCTCCCCTGGATCATAAAGTGAAAGTGAAAGTCGCTCAGTCATGTCTGACTCTTTGTGATCCCATGGACTAGCCTGCCAGGCTCATGGAATTCTCCAGGCAGGAATACTGGAGTGGGTAGCTTTTCCCTTCTCCAGGGGACCTTCCCAACAAAATCCCTGGGTTGGGAAGATCCCCTGGAGAAGGGAAAAGCTACCCATTCCAGTATTCTGTCCTAGAGAATTCCATGGACTGTACAGTCCATGGGGTTGTAAAGAGTCGGACACGACTGAGTGACTTGGACTTCTCTACCATATGAGCCACCTGGATCATAAGCTGGAAACAAATAAGCTGGTTTGGAACAAAAAGCCATCCTGGATACCTTGGGAAAACTTAATCACAGCCTCTTCGTGGTTACATGAGAATATTTCATTGTCACATTTAACACGCGGTATAGTTACTGATCTACATGTCAATCTCCCCTGTTAGACCATGACCTCCACGAAAACTGGGGTGTTTATTATTCATCCCATGCTCAGCTAGAGTTCAGTCAATGTTCTACAGCTTATGCATGAAGGCCTAAAGAGAGGAAGACTGAGAGGGGAGGAAGGATTTCCTTTACAAACTTGGTGTTGGCAGAATTAACATCTGTCTGTGTTTGTTAGGTATTTCCTGCATGGTTCAAGAGCAATGTTCTGACTGTGACGCTGCATCCAAATAGATGCAATACCAAGTCAATTCAAGTCATCCAACTTTTTCAAAATATACTAAATATTTACTCATTGTTCCTACTGTATAAGATCCATAGTGATTATAATTAATGAACAATATCCATGGAATTCATAGAAACAAATAAGCTGCCTTTGCAAATATAACTCCCCAATTTACAAACATATGGACTAAAGATGCTGTTCAAGTACAATACAGACTTGCCTCTTGAAGTTTTGTATTTGTAGAGTAGGGGGAACAATAACCCATGGTGTGTGACTGTGTATGGTGGAAGCAGGTCCCACATGTACAACTTTATCCAGGGTATATCTTGTCTACCTGTTTCAGAGTATATAGGAACTCATGTCTAGGGCATTTTGGGGACAGAAGACTGAGATGTTGAGAGGTGAAAGCTATTCTCCAGAACACTACTGATCCTGAGAGCAATAGCAGGCAATACTCACACAGGGACTGCTGCAAAAACATCCATAGTTTAGACAGTTTTCGAAGTTGTGTATGGAACTGGTTTTTTTAAAAAAGAAGGGACTTCCCTGGTGGCCTAGTGGTTAAGAATCTGCCTGCCAATGCAGGGCACATGGGTTTGATCCCTGGTCTGGGAAGATCCCACATGCTGCAGAACAACAAAGCCCGTGCACCACAGCCACTGAGCCTGTGCTCTAGAGCCTGTGAGTTGTAACTGCTGAGCCCAAACACTGCAGCTGCTGAAGCCCATGGGCCTAGATTCCATGCTCTGCAACAAGAGAAGCCACCTCAATGAGAAGCCTGCGCACTGCAACTAGAGAAAGCCTGCACACAGCATTGAAGACCCAGTGCAGCTAAAAATAAATGGATTGAAATTTTAAAAAATAAAAAATGAAAAGAAGAATGCCAAGCAACACATTTAGGTAATTAAGTCATCATTTAATTCAATCAACAAAATAACAGATATCAAAATAGGACTGGAATTCTCCTTTGGGATCCATATGGATATTGATGCTGGTCACCGTCCTGAATTCCATGCTTTCCATGGCTTTTAATTTTTCCTGTCAATGATTGGAAACCAAATACAGAATTTTATCCTTCTTAATTCTCACTAGAAGTTGGGAATTTTCTGACTTAAGACGCTAATTGAAAATACATTACTACCGCAGGGGTTGCTTGCCTTGCAACTCACGGGCCACCGAGGGGTTAATCTCACATGCTTAATACCCCACCTTAAACAGGAATAATAGAAGCCAGGAATTGGCTTTCATGACAACCTTTCTAAGATGGTGCTACTTCTTCACAGCACAACAGTTTGAAAAAAAAAAAAAAAGGCCATGCAAATGGAGATAAATGGTACGCAGGCCACCGAGGTAATTAAAAATGTATTTTCCATCTCCTAGTAATTGAATTGTGTACAAGCTGCAAGTTAATGAGGTCATCTACCCTCCAGCACTGACAGGAAAGCAGGAATAATTATCTTTCAATTTTTTCTTATGTAGCAATTAATTTTAACCATTCGCCTACACCCCACTTCCACTCCCCTCAATCCAGTCAGTCAAAGTCATGGCTAAACCAAATTGACAAGCAATTGATACGGTGGAGGCACCAAGCTGCCGAGGCGGGCAAGGTAATCAAGGGGCTGCAGCTGTTGAGGGCTAAGCGCTTCCAGGTGAACGTCGCCGGAGATTTCGCATTCTGCCACTTGGAGGACGCGGGACACACAGTGGTGGCTGACAGAACATCTGGTGCCAGGTGGGCTGGGAAGAGGCACTGCTGACTTGGGAAGGCAACAGAAGGATGGACAAGGATTGATGGATGGACAAGACTTTGCAACAAAATGTCACTTACAAAAACCGTCATCCAAAACAGGGCGAAAGTGCTCAGCCACTCGCTACACTTGTCTTGTGCTTACGGTACCACTGAACTTCTCAGAGCTTTTTGGCTGGTTGACTTTGGAGTGGGGTCCTCGGGACCAATGCTTCTAGAATTCATGGGCGCAAAGAGTTTCTTATTTAACTCAACCAGAGGTCACGGCTTGTTTCAGTCATCCTCCTTCTGAGCCCAGGGTTCTAAGGGCAGAGCCATGTGAAAGTCTCTCAGTCGTGTCCAACTCTTTGTGACCTCATGGCCTATACAGTCCATAGGATTCTCAGGCCAGAATACTGGAGGGTGTAGCCGTTTCCTTCTCCAGGAGATTTTTCCCAACCCAGGGACTGAACCCAGGTCTCGAACCCAGGTCTCCCGCATTGTAGGTGAATTCTTTACCTGCTGAGCCACCAGGGAAGCCCAAGAATACTTGAGTGGGTAGCCTATCCCTTCTCCAGTGGAGAACCCCAGTTCGATTCCTGGGTCAGAAGATCTGCTGGAGAAGGGGAAAAGCTACTCACTCCAGTATTCTGGCCTGGAGAACTCCATAGACTACAGTCCATGGGGTCGCAAAGAGCTGGACAGGACTGAGAGACTTTCAGAGCAATGGGGAAGCCTTTTATTCCATCTATGCTGCTATCTAGCTGACTCAGCCCCACATGTATCGTGTTATGATAGGTGTTGACTGGAGTCTGTCCATCTGTGATTCCAGTTTGCCCAATGTTTGATCAAGTTCTGAACACCCAACTCCATCCCCACTTCTCTAATTGGTGAAATTAGAGCAAAATCAAAATACTTAACAGAAAGAGAGATAAATAAATCAGGTCTTAACAACAAGGTCCTACTGTGTAGCACAGGAACTATATTCAATATCCTAAGATAAACTATAGTGGAAAAGAATGTATATATATATGTATAACTGAATTGCTTTACTCTATACCAGGAATTAATACAACATTGGAAATCAACTATACCTAAGTTTTAAAAAGAGAAATCAGGTCTCCAATCACCCTCCTCAGACTTATTAAGCATCTAGATAGCTCTTAATCCTAAATAGAGTATGTTACATCTGTTGTCCTGATACACTGACTAATAGCATCTACTTTCACTTTGAAAGTATCCCACAATTGATAACTTATATGACCACCTGGTGGGTGGGGTGCCATGGGGTGAAAGGTAGATATGGTGAGATTACAAACTTTCTCAAAGTTATAAGCTCTCCCCACTCCCTGAGAGCTGCTTGCCATGAGTTATTCTTTTCTTTCCTTCCAATGGTACCCAGAACCATCAGGAAACATGGCAGCCTCTCACTAAATGCACATAAATTACTTTGTCAGTCCCATATGAGATGAGAAGTTGGTACAGGGAACTTACACCAGGCAATGTGACGGGCGGGGGGGGAAAAAAAACCAGATCTGAGATAAGGCTAGTTTCTTCATTTCCAAATCGAGGTAGGCTTTCTGAAGAGTGTCAAACCAGGTGGAATACATGGCTGGAAATCTTTACACTTTCCCAGACAGTTGCAGAAAAGGGATTTTCCTTTTGAATGTATGGACTGTTTTGAATTAGAAAGATTAGCCCAGAGCAAAATGAAATTTCTCAAGAGCTACTCATTAGGACAACAGATATAAACTGAGTGTCTTTAAGTCAAGCAGAAGGGCAAAGTGTGTCACTTCTTTTCTTTGTTCTTGAGGCTTTTGTTGCATATCCATTCTCAAAATGTCTATGCCGTTCTCCAAGGGCACCACAGAAGGAAGAGCACCTTGGATCCAGACTTACTCTGATCAATGTGGGGATGACCCCGTCGGGCTCAGAGGTCCATGGCAGAGCAAAAGGAAAGAGTCTCTCTCAAAGACTATGAGGAAAGGCAATCCTGCTCCTATCCATGCCCTGAAAAAAGGGCAGAGGGAGAGTGCAAGGGTAAGCTCTCCCAGGCCACTTTGCAAAGATGAGCAACTCTTATTATAGGCCTGCTGCTCCTGCAGTTAAATCCACATCTGCAAACCCAGAACCCAAGGAAGTGGTCATGGAAAGATGCACTCTGTACCACAGTTGCTGCAACCTCTCTTACAGGTTTAACTCTCACTGTTTCTGCCCTTCCGGTTTCCCAGGTGGTGCTAGTGGTAAAGAACCTGCTTGCCAATGCAGGAGACACAAGAGACTTGAGTTCAATCCCTGGGTTGGGAAGACCCCCTGGAGAAGGAAATGGCAACCCATTTCAGTATTCTTGCCTGGAAAATTCCATAGGCAGAGGAGCCTAGTGGGCTACAGTCCACGGAGTCGCAAAGAGTCAAATACAATTAAGCATGCGCACATGCACTAGCATGCACACCCACAAATCTCGCTCTTAAGAGGATAAAGAAGCTAGTGTTGATTTAGCTCCTACCAAGTGCCAGGCAGGTTACATGTTTTTATTAGCTTGATCTTCATAGCAAATTTATCCTGTTGCCCTATCACAGGTGAGGAAACTAAGGCTTGGAGAAGTTAAGGGATTTGCCTAAAGACACGCAAGCAAGATTTAAGCCACAGGCTTAAGACCCTAAACCCCTTCCCTTTTCCTTCACATCACTCAGCTAGACCAGATGAATGAGGTTTTCATCTTTCTTTCATTGCAGATGACTTTTCTTTAGTGCTATACTGGTACCAGATCTGGTTTTCTAAACAAGTGAAGTAACATCTCTACTGATGCCTGAGTGTCCATTCTTGGTAATGTCTGTGTTGAGCATTGCCCTCTTTCCCTTCTACAGGTGAGCCCCACATGGGAGGGGACATACAACTGTCTCTATTGCCTTGGTATTGCTGAATTTACTGGGTCACTTTTCTCCTGAATTACAACACTGTCAGGAAATAAGTTCTATGAAAAGAGAAGAAACCCAGAATCAGGGAGAAGGACAAACACGAACAGGCTGGGGTTGAATAGTATACTGGTCAGAGTTTTCTTGAGAAAGAGAACCAACAGATCTACAGATGTAGATAAACAGAAAGATAGAAAAAGAAATTTATTATAAGATACTGGTTCAATCAATTGCAGATGCTTGGTGAGTCCAAACTCTGGCTGGAGATTCGGGAAAGATTTGCAGTTCAAATTCAAAGGTAGTCAGGTTGGAAGATTCAGGAAGAACTGATGATACAGTTCAAGTCTGAAGGCCATCTGCAACAACATTCCCCTCTTACTTAGGGGAAGTAAGTCTTTTGATTTATTCAAACTTTCTGATTAGATGATGCCCACCCACCTTATGGAGGGAAGTCTGCTTTACTCAAAGTCCAACAATTTAAATGTACATCTCATCCAAACACCCTCACAGAAACAGTCAGATTAATGTTTGACCAGATATCTGGGCACTGTGGCCCAGCCACGATGACACATAAAATTAAATCATTAGCTGGGAGGAGTGACAAAGCTGGTATCATCTCAGAGCATCTCCTGGGCCAAGACCTGGAGGAAGTAAGACTGCTGAGCAGCTTTTATCCTTCACATCATTTTTCTGGCTTCCCCAGAATCCCTGCCCTGATGAAACTGAGGAAATAAAGCATTCAGGATGCTTACCGGGAAAGATACATAATTGATAAAGGATGATGGGAAAATATACTAAAAATGGGAGATAGTGGATCAAGCATCTACACTGGCAGGAATGACCCCTTGGAGAGGGAGAGAAGAGTAATTCAGGAGGGACAGGAAATGGCGAAAGGTACCAAGATCTATAGAATAGGAGCTACTGGTACAATCATAGAACCTTAGAGCTAGAAGGGACTTCTGAGTTCCCCACACGTTCTATCCATCAGAACTTCAAGGTGACATGACAGGCAAGGCTACTGCGCTACATAATGGCACAGCCCAAACTGGGACCCAGATCTTATCAATGACTTACTGTTTGTTGAGCACTTACTATATGCCAGAAATTTATTTTACAGAGCAAGAAACTGGGACTCAAAGAAGTGAGCTGTTCAAAGTTACACAACTACTAAGGGTGAGACCCGAGATTCAAGCCCGATGATGTCTGATTCAGAAACTCAAACACTGATTCTCTGCACTAGATGGCCTCCCAGACAAGGGTCCCCATGCCCTGCAGGGGAGTCCCTGAGTCTCTGGAACAGCTCATCTGGGGCTTCTCACATCCTTCTCAGGGAGATGAGGAATGTCTTGACCTCTTGCAGGGTGGTTCAGACAGGAGTGATTCTGTCTGTATCCATGACACACAGTCACACAGCTTCTCAAGGTGGGAGACGAGATGCTAAGATCAGATCCTTGAGGGAGTCTGTCAGGAACTCCGCTCACAGACCCCCACCCGCGGAAGTGCTCACCAACAGACGGCAGGGCTTCACGTAACTCTGTGAGGAGAAGGGGCCGCCAGCAGGAAGCTCCAGCATCACCTGCTAAGGACAAGCTGTTCCACCCCCAGCAGAGCCCTGGAACCGGTATGCGCTCAGACACAAAAGAGCCCAGCTTCATTTTAGCAGACAGATTGCCATCCAAAGAAAAGACTTCCCAGGACAACAGATTTCTCTGAGGGGAACACAAAGCGTGGACAGGTGGCTTCCCATTGAAGAGCGTCACCCATAACTTCCTCTCCAGACTCCAGGCGGCCTGATCAGACCCCGAGAGGAAGAGAAATTCTGGCTCAAAATAGAGAGATTTTTTGAAAGGCAAATGTACTTTTGGAGTTGTTAGACATTTTGTTTTAATAGATAAAGGAAATTTCTTGGAAAAAAGTAAATGAAGCTTATTAAGCTTAATAATGGTAGCTGCAATTTATTGAGCATTTACTATATATACTAGGAGGACTTCCTAGGTGGGTCAGTGGTAAAGAATCCACCTGCCAATGCAGGAGATGTGGGTTTGATCCCTGGGTTGGGAAGATCCCCTGAAGAGGGAAATAGCAACCCACCCCAGTATTCTTGCTGGGATAATTCCGTGGACAAAGGAGCATGGCATGCTATAGTCCATGGGGTCGCAAAGAGTTAATCACAACTGAGTATGCATGCATTTCACTTCCTAAATGTCGGTAACTATGCTTTACATGCTTTCTCTAACTTGCTCTTCACAACAACTGTATGAAGAGTATTCTATTCATATTACCATCTTAAAGAGGAGGAAACAGAGTCTCCAAAAGGTTAATTCATTGCTAAAAGGACACACAGCTATTAAGTGCAATCGCGGGGGTTTAAATCCAAGTCTGATTCCAGAGCCAGTGCCCCATCAGTATGTGGGCATGGAAGTGCATGAGTATATGTGTATCTGAGTGGTGTGAGTGTGTGTGTGTGTGAGTAGATAACATAAAATCCAAAGCACTCTGGGCAGTTAGAAACGTCCAAGAAGCAAGAAGGATTTCAGGACAGAGTGAAGCACAGACAGCTCTCTTTAAGGGTTTGAGAGTATGGGGTGGTGTGTGATCAAGAGAAGTCTTAGTATTTTTTTTTTTTTTTTGTAGTATTAAGATGAGAAAATCTTAAACCTTCTCCTCTCTCCACTAACAGGTCCACACAACTGGGGATATGCAGGCGAGTGCCCACAGCTCCTCTGTGCTCAGAGGGCAAAGGTAGAGGGAACTCCTGCCCCTTCCACTCTGCCAGGATGTCTCAGTTCTCTAGACCCTAGTCAGGCATGGGTTCCCTGGTGCCCTCTCCAACACCCTCCATGACCTCTACCCATTGCCTGCACCCCTTCCAGTATCTTTACTAACAGAATAAAAAGTTCTTCCCTTGGCTAACAAAGCCTTGTGTGATCTGGCTGACTCCCCCCCCGCTTAATACTGCTGAGCCCCAGACCCTCCACCTGCACTGCTGATAAGAGATAAATAAACCTCTCTCTTGTTTAAGCCCAGCATTTGGGGAGATCTCCTGCTACAGCCACCTAGCCAGTATCTGACTCATATTCATGGTCTCTCTGACCTTGATATTTTAACTTTCTCCACTCTCCTCGAATCTCTGACCTGCTCTGACCCGCGACCCCACAGTCACAGCAGATGACTTGATCTACTATTTCAGAAAGAAAGGAAGTCAGCACACTCTCTCAGCTTTCACTACTGCTTTAGGTGACCCCTGCACCCTGCCCACTCCTCCTGCTCTGCTCTGACTCCACGGCAATGTCCCTCCTCCTGTCCAGGCCAGGATTTTTATCAGGGCTTTAAGTTCCATCCTCTCTGATCCTCAGAGAATTCTCATTTTCAGTCTTCTCTCTTTTTTTATAATTCAACCTCCCCCTCTCAACTCCATCCACAGTAGGTTCATGATTTTCTCATCTTAATATTACAAAAAAAAAAATACTAAGACTTCTCTTGATCACACACCACCCCATACTCTCAAACCCTTAAAGAGAGCTGTCTGTGCTTTCTGTCTCTGTTTCTTCAGTTGGTATCTCCTCTTCAAACCACACTCCCCACCAACCCCATAGGAGTTGTGTCCCAACACTGCACCAGTTAATCTCTCCAGCGATGTTGATCGAGAAGTCCAATCTTCATCCTTCTTGGCCTCACAGCAGTGTTCACCCTGTTCTCCTTCCCTCCTTGAAACCATCCTCATGACACCTCTCTCTCCTGATTTTGTTCCCATTGGTCTCATGATCCCTATCTCATCTAATCCTCAGAATGAATCTATGAGGTAGGACTATTCCTATCCCCATTCTTGAGATAAAGAAACGGAAACCTAGAAACGGTAAATACATTTCCCAAAGTGACACGGCTAATTGGACGATCTGGGATGGGAACTCAGACCCCTGACACCAGAATCAGTGTCCTGAACCTCCACGTGACATAGTTCTCTCAACTCAAACAGCTTGAAGCCTGCTGATTATGAAAATACTTGATTCTTTCTCTCTCTACAAAGTGACGGCTAGCATGTAAATAGCAAACTCTTTAGCACGGGCACTTTGCCCATCATAGGCTGAGCTTGTTCAGTCAACGAATCCCCTGAAGAAACCTCTGCCACAGCCTTTATCCACAGAAACACTCTGGACGGGGTCACTGTCACGGCTGCCATCGTACGTGGGGTCCCACCGGTCCTGCACCTCGGCCAGGATGAATTCTGCACAGTCTCTACATCGACACATTGGTAGCTGCCAATTCACAGCCTGAGGCAGGTGAACTGACAAAGCCCGGGTCCTGTGCCAGCATTTTAGCTGCAAAGGAGGCTGGGAGAATAAATACCTGGCATTTTCAGCTTCTACACGTGTGTGTTGGGGAAGAGGAGTTTCCTACAGTTATAGGAAACGTGTTGTTTCTGACAGCTAAAAAGAATGATTAATATTCACCGACAAGTGAAATAATCCAGGACCTGATGTGTTATCTGTCACTCTTATACCTTATCTTACCAAGTCTGGGTTGAGCACAGTGCCAGAACACTGTGTTGTAAAGACATTCACAACTTCCCCCAGGTGCCCCCGACACCCCATAAAACTTCCAACCTGTAACACTCACCTATCTCCACATCCCACTCTTCATTCTTCTCCCCCCAGAAAGTGAAAGTGAGAGCCACTCAGCCGTGTCTGACTCTTTGCGACCCCATGGACTGTAGTTCATAAAATTCTCTAGGCCAGAATACTGGAGTGGGTAGCCTTTCTCTTCTCCAGGGGATCTTCCCAACCCAGGGATTGAACCCATGTCTCCCACATTGCAGGCAGATTCTTTACCAGATGAGCCACAAGGGAATCCCAAGAATACTGGAGTGGGTAGCCTATCCCTTCTCCAGGGGATCTTCCAGACTCAGGAATCGAACCAGGGTCTCCTATTGCAGGCAGATTCTTTACCAACAAGCTATCAGGGAATGCCTATCTGATAAACAAATCTGTGCTAAATGATGATGACTGAAAATGGGTTAATTAGTGCCTGATTCTTTCCAGAATCTTCCTACTTTCCCCAGGAGATTCCAGGGGCCGCAAAGGTTCAGCCCAGAGGGATTTAAAGCAGCTGTGAAATTTATCTTGGAGAGGTTCTGGTCAGCACAGTTTTTCGACTGAGGCAACCGCTCTTCAGTAAGTAACCTGGGGTAAATCGGTATCACTAACTCCCCAACAACCCCAGATCCATGAGCAGACCCACATGCTTAGGTTTGATCTAACCCAATCTTCCCTCCAAACCTCATATGATCTCCAGGAAAGGTATAATTCTCTTCATTTGATAAATGAGATACCCATAAAGGTTTAATGAATTTCCCAAAGGCACTCAACCTGGTAAACAGTACAGCTGAGACTGGACCCAGATTTCTTGACTCTTACCAAGGTGTTTTTCACTTTCCAGAACTCCTGGCTGCCATTCTCCGGATCTGGAACAGCCCCAGGGCTGGAGTGAATAAAGGACTAAAGGAATAGGAGAGACAGTCCTCTGGGAGGCAGGAGAGATTGACAGGGGAGAAGAAACAGCCCCAGGATGTTCCCCTTTCAAGAGTGCATCCTATTTACTTTGATTTGACTCTCTTTTCAAGTGGGTTCTGATTGCAAAATATTTACATTCATCAGGAACGCTACACATAATGGCTTCATTTTTGTCTCAAAAACTGCCAAAATTAGAGGACATACAACAACCACAGATGGAACCCAGGAGCTGAGCTGGGGTGGGCAAAGGAGGACCAAATCTGCAAACCAGTGTGAGCCTTTGTAGCTGCAGCGACGGGAAAGCCTGCCAGCTCCAAGCTCCATGATTAAAAGCAATGGCAAATTAGTTTCCACAAAGGTCTTTCCCTTTAAATTGAAAAGCATGGTGTAATGGAATTTCATAGACGCCCCTTTGCAAATGACTTCATACCTCACTCTGTTCAGAGCTGAGAGGTGGCCACATGCTGTGAATTTTAAGAGACTGAGGCTCTTGTGAGACTGCATATCCTTCCTCCGACTGACTTCGGTATCTAGACACTCACGGACTACTCACCCCATCCCTTAACCTGGGGAGGGAATGAGTGGACTGAGAGCACTGGAGTCATGGCCACACGGTTAGTAGTCTTCCCCTCCCCCAAACCAGGCTGCTGACCTGCAAACTGTACTTTACACCACAGTCAGGATCCTAGGCGTTGCTAGCTGCCTACAGATTGCCCAGGCATGAGCATTTATACATAAAAGGTTTTGGAAGGCTGTGGGGTTTCTGAGTTCTAATGAGATTTCCAGTAGAAATGATTAAGTCAGGCTGACTAATATACTGAATGCCACACCATATTCACTGACCACCTTAGCTTTCTTGGGGGTACCCTTGAGCTTAATATAGAAATCGTATTTCTTAATTGTCAGCAGTTTTACAGTGACTCAAACAGGTTGCATTTCAGTGTCAGGCCTGATTGACTAATATTTCCAGACAGCCCAAATCTCTAATTCATTCACGCAATAAAAAGGTATTAGCACCTACTATGTGCCAGGCACTCTGCCAGGCCCTGGGATATGACCTGACTCACAGCTCTTGTGGTGATTACACAGGATGCATTCAAATGGCTGTTTCAATGAACGTAAAACTGCAACTCTGACGTGATCCTGTGAGCGATGCTGAGAGAAAGCCCAGGAGAGGGGGATTAGAGCTGGTCAGGGCATCCAGAAGACATCCCCAAGAAAGTGACCATACAGCTGAGAACCAAAAGATCAGAAAGAGCCAAGAGAAGAGAGAAGGGAAACCCTTGAGGCAGAGGGCACAGCATAGGCAAAGCCCAACAAGGTCAGGGGCTTGGTGAAAGCTGGGTGGGGGAGGGGGAAGGCTAGGATACATTAAGCTTGGTAAAACAGGGGAACAGACCCCAAAGGAGCCTGAAAAGGGGGAGACCCTGCAGGGCTCTGCAGGACCTGTGGAGGAGCTTTGCCTTTATTTGAAATGCAAAGTGGATGCCATGGAAAAGTGGTAAAGGGGATGAGGGCCATTCGAAAATGTCTCTCCGGAAAAAAAAAGTAAAGAAAACGTCTCTCTGGCTGCAGCATGTCAGCCAGATTAGAAGGCATGTGGGAGGGGGAGTTGTTTGCCAAAACCCGTCAAGGGAAGTAGGTGTTCAGAGTCTCACTTACCCTGGCATTGACCTGACTCACCCATAATCACAAGGGCAATAGCACAGCCAACTCAGGAATTCAGGACAAGAGTGTCCAACCCCAAAACTCTTTCCGCTACAGAATTACCTAGTAGCACAATTTTAAGGTGTGATGTTATCACCTGGGCAGTAAGTTAGTAAACCAGACAGTACATCCCTTCACCTCTCTGGGAAATGACCCATAGGACACAGACAACAACACGGATAAAATAAGCATTGAGGTACCAAGTCCAATGATGGGTCATCAGTACACACAATGATCTCTTCCCAAATGTATCTATATATCCTCTGCCTGAGAGAGAAGTTGAAAGGTATATGCACTTTAAAATGATAGTACTGGCTATTTGGTAGTTCTCAGGACAATTTTGTCCCCCTCCCCCAAGGACATCTGATAATATGTGAAGGCATATTTGGCTGTCACACTGGCAGGATGTCCAGCTGGCATCTAACAGGTAGAGGCCAGAGATGCAGCTAAGCATCCTACAATGCACAGGACAGTCCTCCACAACAAAGAATCATCTATCCCCAAAATGTCAACAGTCCTGCTCTTGAGAAATCTGATCTACGGGAGCTCACAACCACAAGGTGAGTTCTTGAGTAACTGAATGGACAAAACATCACACACACGCGCGCGCGCACACACACACACACACACAGACCTCCATTTGACACTGATTTAAACAAGAACTAAACTTTTGTTGTGTTAAGTCACTGAGATTTGGAGGTAATTCATTATAGTTGCTAGCATTTACTTTAACAAATACAACTGATAGAGGTTAGTCCTTCTAGGAGGACAG
This sequence comes from Budorcas taxicolor, assembly GCF_023091745.1. Taxonomy (NCBI): domain Eukaryota; kingdom Metazoa; phylum Chordata; class Mammalia; order Artiodactyla; family Bovidae; genus Budorcas; species Budorcas taxicolor. The sequence continues at coordinate 61,044,048 of NC_068924.1, forward strand.
ATGCACCCTGGCAACAGAGCCATATCACTTGACAGGTACTGGGAAGGTTTCTGGAATTAAGAAGTGAACAGTATGGAAGTTCCTTTAAAAACTAAAAACAGAACTACCACATGACCCAGCAATCCCACCACTGGGCATATACCCAGAGAAAAGCATGACTCAAAGTGACACACGCAGCCCTTTGTTCATCGCAGCACTATTTACAATAGCCAGGATGTGGAATCAACCTAAATGTCTATCAACAGAGAAATGGATAAAGAAGACGTGGTGCATATATATAATGGAATATTACTCAGCCATTAAAAGGAATGAAATTCGGTCATTTGTAGAGACACAGATGGAACTAGAAAGTGTTATACAGAGTGAAGTTTAAGTTAGAAAAAGAAGAACAAATATTGCATATTAACACATATACATGGAATCTAGAAAATGGTGATGATCTTATTTGCAAAATAGAAATAGAGACACAGATGTAGAAAACAAACAGATAGACACCAAAGAGGGAAAGGGAGGATGGGATGAATTGGAGTTTGGAATTGGCATATATATTAATACACTATTGACACTATGTATAAAACAGATAACTAATGAGAACCTACCATCTAGCTCAGGGAACCCTACTCAGGGTTCTGTGGTGGCCTAAATGGGAAGGAAATCTAAAAAAGAGGGAATATATGTATACACATAGCTGATTCACTTTGCTGTACAGTAGAAACTAACACAGTATTATAAAGCAACTATATTCTGATAAAAATTAAAAGTAAAAAAATTTTAAAAAGGAAGTGAAGGACTGTGGATGCCTGGTCCTGTCGTGTAAGTCATGAGACCTCCCAATGCCATGGGGATGAATAAGTCAGGAGCACAGTGGCTGCTTTATAGCTCTTTCCCCCCACTAATGACCAGAAGCAGTGCCTCTGGGGAGAAACTCTTAGCAGCTCAGTGGAGAAATGCACCAGGAGCCCACCAAACAAAATCACAAGAACTCGCTCATCTTCCTCTTTCCCTTGCCTTTTTATTATGAAGTCAGGGACTAGCTGACAATAGTCAGCAAAGTCCATTTAGTGTATGGGCTGGTCTTGCTGTGACTAATAAGATGACTGGTCGCATATCTACTCTTTATGGTTGTTCATTATATCACCCTAACATAAAGTAATTTAATTTCAGTGGGATAATTAGGGTATTTCTAATCTAACTGATAGTCTGAATGAAATGAGATTCTCAGAGGGAGATTTGTGTATCAAGAGACTGGTGACCTCCGGCCCCAATTTTCACACAGTATATTAATCTGACAGCCCGACTTCCCAGGCATCCTGGATCTGGACGTTTCCGAGCCTGTGGGTTATAGCACATACCGGCAAATGAGATTATCTTACTTATAATGAGATTTCTGTGGACTCGGGGAGGTAGATCATAATATTTGAACTGAGAACTTCACATTGATGGAGAAACTATATGGAAACGGAGACCCCGAGATACAAATGTACTCAAGAGGGCACACGGTCCATACAGGGTCTCAGAGATGAGACTAGAAAGGCAGAGCCTTGTGCGGTGTCTGGCTGACTGGGACACCCAGGGCCACCCCAGCCAGGGAAGCCTCGCGCTGGGAGGATGGGCAAGACTGTCCTCAGGAAGATGCAGAAAGAGTCTGCTCAGTAAGCCTGGGGTGGAGGACCAAGGAAGGAGACTTGGAAGGAGGACGCAGCAGAGGCCGGTGGGGTCAGGCCGGCTTTCTGAGCAAGCAGGCAGCTGAAAGGCCTGCCGCCTACCCCCCAGTCCCCCACACACATCCCCAGGGGCAGACCCACTCACCTCTGTCCTCCACGCTGGCTCCAAATCTTACACTGCGCTGTGCCTAGCTGCTCAGTCATGTCCGATTCTTTTCAACCTGCCAGGCTCCTCTGTCCATGGGATTCTCCAGGCAAGAATACTGGAGTGGGTATTCTTCTCCTCCATGCCCTCCCAACTCAGGGATTGAACCCAGGTCTCCCACACTGCAGGCAGATTCTTTAAGAGTCACGCTTTTATACCCATTATCAGAGGTAGGCTACCAGCTCTTTCAAAAGAAAATCTGCCCCTGAAAACACTTTCCATTTTTCATCTGTCCAGTGAGCACCCACACACAGCAAGTACCAGTCAGACCTGCAACAAAAAAAAATCTCTCTTTCCACACTAGTTACATCCTTTTGATTTTGTTTCTCAAGCCTCCTTAGTAAATTTCTTTAAATTCCCTTTAGAACTTAATTTGAGAGAAAAAAGTTTGTTTTTTCTAGAAGAAATAATATGTTTTTTCTTATCAGATAATAAGAACTATACAGCTTGTTTCCCTTGTTTTCTTGGGTGCTAGGCAGCTCAGAGGTTAATGTCATACTCAGTTTCAGCAGTAGGTTGATGTTCTGTGTCTTTTTCTTTCTTATTTTCTATTTTTCCATTTCTAATGAAAAAGATTCATTTAATGCTTTTTATTTGGTAAGGTATTTCAGTATTTCAATACTCTTTTGAAAGGAGTATTAAATGTATTTATTCAAACATTAAAAAATAAACAAAGATAGAAGTATTGGCTTACAAAAGCCCACTGTCAAAAACCCTTCAGTATTTATTAAGTACCTATCATTGGCTGAAGGCTTCCCTGGTGGCTCAGAGGTTAAAGTGTCTGCCTGGAATGCAGGAGACCTGGGTTCGATCCCTGGGTTGGGAAGATCCCCTGGAGAAGGCAATGGCAACCCACTCCAGTACTCTTGCCTGGAGAATCACATGGAGGGAGGAGCCTGGTAGGCTACAGTCCATGGGGTCGCAAAGAGTCGGACACGACTGAGCGACTTTACTTTACTATCATTGGCTGAGCACGTAACACGGGCCCCTTTCTAAGCATCCTGTCCCTCACAACAACCTTTGAAGTAAGGACTATAACCCCCACTCTAGAGAGTAATGAAGAAGTGAGGGATAAGGAGGCTGCCTGAGATGACACAATCAGTAAGAAGAAGCACCAGGAGCAAAACCTGAGCAGTCTGGCACCCACAGCTGCCCTCTTAACCACTGCTACTGGACACGCAACTAACTATGCTGGGCAACAGAACAGGTACAGTACACATTCAGACACCTCTGCCGAGTGGCCTCACCTCCTCTAGTTCCCCGTTTTGAATTCCAGCCATTGCTGCAACAAACGACCCTGCTGGTGCTCAGGCGTGACCGAGCAGCCCCTTGCCTGGACAGCATGGAGAGTCTCCCACTTTCTGACCTAGGGTTACAGAAATCTGCTCAGTGAATCTAACACATGTACACCCTTGGAGGAGAAAGGAGCTAACACTCCATGGGTCAAACCTTGACCAAGGAGGGATGGAGCCAGCGGATAAATGCTCCTGTTTCTGTCCTGTGGGCAGAGAACTCCGAGACCCATTCTATGCAGCTCCTGGAGGGGAAGGTGATGCTCAGTGGGATCTGGCTGCTGTTGCCCACTCTGCTGATCAGCTCAGTATTACTGGATTGCCCTTCCTTTGAGTTCACTCCTCCTGGGCCTCCTTTCTTCTCCTTGGGGATCCATTTCTAAAACAAACCACCTGTATGCACAAGCTTGTCTCAGCTCTGCTCTGTGAGGAAAGCAAGGCTAAGACACTGCAGTCCCTAGTCTGAGGAGTTCAAATTTGGGTGACACGTCATCAGGAGAGGAAAAACTCAGTGATACTGCATTAACGACCATGATGAAGCAGCCAGAAGAGTCACTTGGACTGTGAAACCACAAGAGCACGGAGAAGTGGAACAAGCAGGGAACTCCACTAAGGTTTCCTTGATTCAACCACATGCTGTCTACGGCTGCCTTCCCACCACAGCTGCAGAGTCTCAGAGCTGCTACGCAGTCCACCACCAGGACAAAAATACTTCATATCTGGCTGTTTACTGAAAGTTTCTGGGTCTCTGGTACAGAAAAGCCAGGATCCTACGGGGATACAGAAAATGGCCACGAGTCCTATTAGTATCTGCGACGGGCGGTTGGGAGGGTGGACTGTTGAAGAATAGGAGCAGGGGTGTTCCAGGTAGAGGTAACAGCTGAACCAAATGCACAGAGCTGCCAATCAGCACACGGCTGGTGAGCAACCCAGGGGGTTTTACCATCGCAAGAGACAAAGAAACCGTGAGAGGAGTGATGGGAGATGAGGCTCAGACAGAGACTTAAGGTATCTGCTGCTGGGTTGATTCTCTCATTTTAGGCTATTTCCTTCAATACCCAAATATACTGTGTGGGCATGTGTGCTAAGTCACTTCGGTCATGTCCAGCTCTTTGCGACCCCATGGACTGTAGCTCACCAGGCTCCTCTGTCCATGGGATTCTGCAGGCAAGAATACTGGAGTGGGTTGCCACGCCCTCCTCCAGGGAATCTTCCTGACCCAGAAATCAAACTCATGTCTCTTGCCCCTCCTGGATTGCAGGCAGATTCTTTACCACTGGGTCATCAGGGAAGTGCCAAATATACTGTAACCAAGAATAACTCCAGAGTTGGGTGTGTGTCTTTTACTGAAGGGAGTTTATATGGAGTTCGTAGTATTTCTGTTCTGATGAATAGTAGGAGTCTTCTTGCAAAGCAGCCCTCTCTGCACCTGGGCATTCCTGACAATAAAGACCTGCTACTCTGCCCTTCTCAGGCGGCCTGCCTTGGGGTGGGTCAGTTCAGGCCTCCTGCTCCTCTCACTGCTGAACCACACACGGCCGATGTGTCACCATGAAGGTCAGACCCCACTGCCCGCTCTGATCTTTCTCCCTGCCGGCCTGCTTTGTGGTTTCCTGGCATGAGGATGCAGTGTGTGCATGCTAAGTCACTTTAGTCGTGTCTGACTCTTTGTAACCCTATGGACCATAGCCCACCAGCCTCCTCTGTCCATGGGGTTCTCCAGGCAAGAATACTGGGGTGGGTTGCCATGCAGTCCTCCAGGGAATCTTCCTGACCCTGAGAAAGTTACAGGGATTGAACCTGCGTCTCTTACGTCTTCTGCACTGGCAAGCGAGTTCTTTACGACTACAGCCACCTGGAAACTGGAGTGGGTTGCCATCCCCTTCTCCAGTCGATCCTCTCAACCAGGGATCGAGCCCAGATCTCCCGCATTGCAGATGGATTCTTTACCATCTAAGCCACCACGAAAGCCCAGTAATAGGTGGCAAAAACAAGCATGGGAGACTGAGACCTGCCCTGCAGCCCCAGGAGGCAGTGTTTCTTCCTGCCACTGGGAAAGGAAAAACCCTGGATGATCAGCATGGTCTGAGGTTGAGTTCTTTTGTTTAGTTCTTTCAGGAATACTTACTGAGGGAGAACAAAATACCTGCCAGGCAGGGCAATCTACTCAGGATACAGAAGAATGATGAAGGTCCTATCCTGCCCTCAAGGACCTCACAGTCAACTGGACAGACAGAGGTTCTATTTCACAGCAGAAAGAGACTGCCAGCTCCCCTCTGATGCGAATGCAGCCCTGAGAGCCAAAGCCGAGAGGATAGTAAAGGCTTAATAAACATCCTAAGACTATCTGTTTTAATGATTATTTTCGAATGAAATACAGTTACCAAATCAATCGCTGAAACGCAAGCACATGCATAAAGTACTGAAGGATACTCCGAAACAGTTTACTTCCCCTCAAGAGCTTCAAGATCTCCCTGACAATACTTATTTACATTGGTTGGGTGAACCATTTTTTAATAAGCAATGCAAAGGTAAATTTCAGCCCCAAAAGGACAGACTTCAGCATTACTTGGAAAACACACAGGTCATGTCAAGCTGCTGGCATTTAGACACCCATTTCAATTGTTTCAAAGACCAAGATGGAAATACTGAACACCAACCCTGACTTTTATCAAAAAGAAAAAATAGTTAACATTTACTAAGTATGTATATTTTATCAGACACTGCACTAACGGCTTCATATGCTGTATCTCATTTGGTCTCCACAGCAATCCTCGAGGTAGATTCTAGTATTGTTAATGTCTCCATGTTACAGATGGGACAACTGAGTCTTAAACAGATTAACTAACCTGTCCCCTCAGCCATCACTGGAGGAGGCAGATGTCACCTGACACTCTATCCACAGGGGCCACACCCTTAACCAGCACACCAACTGTCTCCCCTTACTGGCCAGTCCCTAGTTCCTGCCTGGGACATCTTTTTTCAGCAGTTTGGCCCAGACTAGGTTTCAAGATAAGTTCCTTCGTGGTGATAAGCAGGGCCCACGATCTCTGACAGCTGTTCCCCGCTCTTCATCATCATCTGAAACAATCAGTAAGCATTAGAGAGTACTTTTCCCTTTACAAAGGTGATAATTAGATAACAAGCTGAGATTAAAGTAATTACAGTTAGACAGCTGGCGAGGCAGCACAGTCATGTTGAAATACTGTTGGTACTTCAGCATCTGGTTCTAATAACAGCATAGGCTAAAGGATTTTACATTAATTACAGAACATAATTTAATATAAACATATTTAATTACAATTGATGAGCGATAAACTGTTCAAGAATGACTTAACCCCTTCTGCGTGTCAAAGTGATGGGAACTTTGGGCAGTCTGAGTGGCCTCTTCTACTCTTTCTCTCCTTCCCCCTCCACACCCTCCATTACACCCTGGTTCTCTCTCCTGGAGAAAACCCTCCTCAAAGAGGGAATCTTCCAGACACGGGTGTGGTTCATTGATCATCCCACAGTGTTTGGCACATGTGCAGAGCCGCCCATCCTTAGAAAAGCCAGGTGGAAGAGGGCCAGCGAGCAGGCCAGGCTGGGAGGCACCGCTTCCACCTGACCAGCTGCCTCCCTCGCACTGACAAAATGAGCCTGCCTCTCCCTGGCTGGTCTTCCCAGGGTCCTCACACCTCTCTGGTGCTGGCTTGGCTTCTGACAGTCGAGTGAGCAGCCTATTGCACAACGCTCGGATCTCTTAGGAAACGTATGAAAGTGAGTCCATTTTTGTCAGGATCAGGACGTCTCTGGCCACAATAGTCAGGGTATTGTCACAGTTTTGGAGTCAATGCGTAATATCTGAGGGTTTCTACACGAAACAGGACACTACCGTGGCAGAAATTCTTCCTCACATGCTGCCAACCCCCTTCCCTACCCCCAAGCCTGGCAGAAGCAGAACCTGGAAGAAACGGTTGATAACAAATTGAGACCACACAGACATAATCTCCACTGGGTGAAGGACTCAACCGTTACCTGCATACTGCCTTTCTAGAAGGCCCATTTACAAATGGAAGACTTCAAAAGGCACAAAAGCGATGTCCTAGACTGCGTGTCTGTGTTCCCCCTCGAACTCAAATATGGAAACCCTACCCTTTGATGGAATGTATTAGGAAGGAGGTGGAGTCTCTGGGAAGTAATCAGGTTGAGATGAGGTCATGAGGGTGGCTCTGTCTCTCATTTCTTGGTCATGAGAGGATACAGCGAGAAGGCAGGTATCTGTAAACCAAGAAGAGGGCCCTTCCCAGAACTCGCCCATGCTGGCACCCTGATCTAGACTTCCCAGCATCCAGAACTGGGAGGAAAAAACTTGCTATTCAAGCCAGTAATTTGTATTTCTATTGGAGCAACCCAGGGCTTCCCAGGTGGCACTCACTAGTGGTAAAGAACCTGCCTGCCAATGCAGGAGGCATAAGAGATGCAGGTTTGATCCCTGGGTTGGGAAGATCACCTGGAGGAGGAAACGGCTACCCACTCCAGTATTCTTGCCTGCAGAATTCCACAGACAGAGGAACCTGGCAGGCTACAGTTCATGGGATCACAGAGTCAGACACGAATGAAGCAACTTGCACACACACACACACACACACACACACACACACACACCTAGCAACCTAAACTGACTAAGACACACCACTAGCTCTCAACTGCAATAAAGTTAAGAGTCAACCCAAAGAAATTACAAGGCTGATCCTTCCTTTAAAAAGAGTAAGTGGCCCTGGAGTGAGTTGGGAAAATTCATTGTCAAGTTCCCCTATGTGACAAATGATGTGAAATTACAAAAAGCCTCAAATACTGTTTTTACCTCCCGCTGTGGATTTCAAAGTATAAACCACACATTCTCCTAAAAGCTAACACGAGTGCTGAAAAAAACATTTATTATTCATAAGTAAGCAAGTGTAAGCCAGTTCTAGAGGCCTCACTGACAGGTGCACACAAAGTAGAATTACTGTGACAGTTCAGGGCCACACAGCATATGGGAGAACCAGGCAGTCTCAAGCTGCTCTATTCTTTTGAAGAAAGAAGACATTTAGTTTCTCTTTACATAGCAAATTTGCACTGTGAGCGCAAACTATAAGGTACATCTTATAGATTAAATCATCCTGCAGAAGTGGGGAAGGGACAAGAGGAGAAAGTAGCCAATAAAGCATTTGCTATTTAAGAAGTTACCACTATCATCAAAATTAAAAGCTCATGCATGTCAATGGACACTATTAAGAAAGTGAAAAAAAAAAAAACAACACAGAATGGGAGAAAGTATTTGTCTTTTCCCTTTTTCCCATAGTCCTACCCAAGCAGGTGGGGATCTTTCTTGCAGCTTTGGTTGCATGAGATCTTCTGCAGGCTTTCAGTAGATATTCTTGAGAATTATTCCACATGTAGATGTATTTTGATGTATTTGTGGAAGTGGGTGAGCTCCACATCCCTCTACTCCAACATCTTGATCTCCGGGAGAAGGTATTTGTGAATCAGATATAATAAGGGTGTAGTATTCAGAATATATAAAAATTCTCACAACCCAACAATAGAAATCCAAATACTCCAGTTGAAAAATGGGGAAAGGATCTGAATAGGTGTGTTTACAAAGAAGATATACCAAAGACCAACAAGAACACGATAATATCCTGAACATCATTAGTCATCAGGGAAATGCAAATCAAAATGAGATGCCACTTCATATCCACCAGGATGACGACAAGCAAAAAAGACAGACAGTAACAAGTATTGCCAAGGATGTGCAGAAATGGAAATCCTCATCATTTTGGTGGGAATATAAACGGTATAGTCATCATGGAAAACAGTTTGATGGCTACTCAAAAGTTAAATACATGAGTTACCATATGATTCAAGCAATTCCATTCTAGGTACATACCCAAAAGAACTGAAAACATGTTCACACAAAAACTTGTACACAAATATGCATAGCAGCATTATTCATAATAACCAAAAAGTGGAAACAACCCAGATGTCCATCCAATGCAAAGGAACAAACAAAATACAGTACAATACAATGGGTTATTATTCGGCCATAAAAAGAAACAAAGGACTAATAAAAGCTGCAATATTGACCAACCTTGAAAACGTAATGCTAAGTGAAAGAAGCTAGACACAAAAGATCACATATAGTATGATTCCATTTATATGAAATGTCCAGAATTGGCAAATCTATGGAGACAGAGGATGGGAGGAGAGAGAAACTGAGAATGTCTACTAACAGAGATGGGGTTTCTTTTAAGGCGGGGGAGTGATGGAGTTCTGGAATTAGATGGTGGTAATGGCTAGACAACATTGTGAATATACTAAAACCCCCAAATTGCATGCTTAAATGGTTTTAAAATAGCACGTTTCATGGCAGGCTTCCCTTGTGGCTCAGCTGGGAAAGAATCCGCCAGTGATGCGGGAGACCTGGGTTCCATCTCTGGGTTGGGAAAATCCCCTGGAGAAGGGAAAGGCTACCCACTCCGGTATTCTGGCCTGGAGAATTCCATGGATTGTATAGTCCATGGAGTTGCAAAGAGTCCAACACGACTGAGAGACTTTCACTTTCACATTTTATGGTATGTAAATTTTATCTCAGTTTTTTTCAAGCTACCAATCTGGGAAATGGAGCCTAACCCCATCAGGCAAGCCTAGGAGCCTGTGTACAGCATGTAGCTCAGGTAACTTATCCAAGGAGTAAGGAAGGTGGGGTATTCATATTATATACTAACTCCCATCAGTCAGTGACTGAAGGTTGCTTTTAGGGAGCACTGATTCATTGCACTTCTGGCCTGCCTGCCAAAGGGGCTCTGGTGGCCAGAGAAAGTCCTTAGGCAAAGAAATGTTAATGTTGATAGCTGACAGTTAGGCCAGCATGCCCTGAAAGGTACAGGCAAGGGGGTTCAGGCAGTGGCAACAATCTGCTACTCTCGAATCACGTTGTTTTAGGATTAAACAAGAAAGGCTGTGCAAAAGGCTTCACGGTGCTGGACACAGAGAAAACGCTCAATATATGTGAGTTATTTTTACAAAAGACTCAGTAAGGTTAAATAATTTGATCCAAACTAAACAGCCAATACAAATTGGAGCTGGGATTTACACAGCACTCTGTGCAGCCCAGTTTTTCATATAGAGAATGATATTAACAAACATACACTAACCAATTTTGCAAACACACTTCAGGCAGCAATCCTGTCATCATGGTGTTCAGAGGCTACAATATGCATCCTTACTCTTTAGTCTCTCTCTCCTCCCCGTTATGTGCTCTCGGTGAGGGAAGCAGCTGCTTTCCTCACAAAAAGGCCTTGAGGGCTGATGTTACTGTCTGCTCAAGTTTCAGGGTTTGGATATTACATGGCTTGTTGTGTAGTTGCTTAATTGAGATTCAAAGCCTGCACATTTGCTGACAATTTAGTGCAAAGGACCAAGACAGACAAACACCTGTGACTGCAGGAGCAGCAGGGCAACAGTATCCTCCTCACTCACCTAGTGGTCCAGCTGTTCTCCAGAATAACCTGACTTCAAGCTGGCTCAACAAAGGAGCCATACCAGCAAAAACACTAGAGGAAAATGGGCATCTCCTCCCAGAATGCCCTGCACTTGCCCCCACCAGAGCATGCCAGAAAGGAGACGTGAGGATGGGGGATGCAGAGCCCGCACCTACCTGATCAAATACTGGTTGATAATCGTGTCGAAATAGCTGTAGTACACAACATTGTTCACGTGGCCGTACTGGTCATTGTCCTGCCACCTCGTCTGGATGGGCAAGAAGTACCCGTAGGCCTCCTGGTGCCGATGGCGATCCTCAGCTCGCTGGTTCTCTGATGCTGTAGCCAAGGAACGGCCATTCCTAGGAAGCAGCCTCGAAACCCAAGAGGTCATAGTGGGGCTGCTGCCTTGCACAGTACCTTCAAGAGAAAAAGCATGAGAGGACGAGAATGGTCTTCGGAAATCTTGATTTTAGTTTTACAAAGGCAATTGCATTAAATCTTGACCATTGGTTTCAAAAGGAAATAAGATTTTTTTCTTTTTTGGCTAGGAAATAAATCTTCCCTGATAATCCAGGTCCTTACCACAAACCTACTGACTTTTTAAATAGGATTCCTTATTTAAAAGGTTTTGACACACACTGACAGAAACAGGTGAAGCCTTTGTTTGAATTTGACCAGTAAGAATTTAAAGTACATTTCTACAGAGGTGCTCTGCTCCACAAAGTATTTCAAGGAGGACACCATTTCTGACAAAATCTGTACCATCACTAAGGGCATCAAGACAGAGCTTAGGCAACCAGCATAAAATAAAATGTTTACTAGAAAATATTATCAATTGGGCCTATCAACTGTAAGGTTTTTTCTTTTGAGGGCATTAATTTTCTTTTAGAACAAAAGTAATGTCCTATGGAAAATGTTTAGATGACACACAAACAAAGGAGGAAAAAACCCAACAATACCAGCTATTAACACTTCCATGTGCATTATTCCAGTCTTATATACCTGCATACACATTCTTCAACAGGATCACACCGCTCATGTTGCTTTGTCATCTCCTGTGCTTAACAATACTCGCTAATGTTAAATAGAGAGTGTCTATGCTATGCTGTACTTAGTCGCTCAGTCATGTACGACTCTTTGCAGCCCCACGGACTGTAGCCCACCTGGCTCCTCTGTCCATGGGGATTCTCCAGGCAAGAAGAGTGGGTTGCCATGCCCTTCTCTAGGAAAGAGTAATAAATACGCTTAAACATTCTCTTTTGTCACTTGCAATGCTGGATTCTATTATATTCCACTGTATAGAAGCACCACAATTTATCAAATATTCTTTTGTTGCATACTGAGGATTTTGATTCCAAGTTTTGTTAATTGGGATTGGAATCTTTGTAAATAAACCTTCACACACATCTGTGATTATCTTCTTAGGATAAATACTTAGAAGCAGAATTGCTGGGTCAAAGAGTAAATTGTTAAGGATTTTGATATAAGTTAATGCCCTCCAGAAAGGTGGTACCAATTTATATCCTCCATAGCAGTGTATAAGCAGGCCAATTTTCTTGTCAATTTTAAAATGTTTTATCAATTTGACTGTGTTCTCTCATTTCCATACAAATTTAAAGAGATGTGCTCAGTGGAAAGATGACTGCTGCTACCATCTATGATGGAATAACCAGGATCAGAATAACCGCTCTGAGAACAACTACAGGAACTGGATGAAACGTACAAGGAAAGCTGTGTGGAAGTTTGAAGAGAAAAATCAAGGCAGCAGGACTCTCCAGGCTGCACCCCCGAGGACAGGGTAACACTCTTGCCACTGCTGTTTCTCATCAGGGCATTTGTTAATCTGCCTCATGGGGAATAAAGACTGAAGAAATAACAGCAACCTATGGGGTCGCACAGAGTCGACAAAATTGAAAAGCCCAACATGCTGGAGAAAGTGAGCAAATTCCTCTCAAGGTCTTTGCTGACTCTCAAGCTGCACATGCTCAGAGAAAAGAGAGAAATCAGCTGAAGCAACTGTATGCAGCTAAAGTCTCAGGAGGAGACGACAGTCTCATTACACTGAGGACCCAAAAATGAGATTTCAGGGCTGCAAGGAGGAGGGCGAAGACTCTATAGACTTTCAGTTTCGACCCAAGAAGTATTACTCCCTTAGAATGAAGGCAAACTTTACATTGACAAACCTTGATCAAGATTATCTACCCATATATCATCTGTCAGCTAGTAGGAAATGAAATCATCTCTGAAGGGAAACACTACCATCCAGAGCCTGTACATCATCATTTTATACACAAAGACTGGCTTTCACTCAAACATACCAAGTCTACTAGCAAAGAGGAACAGAAGAATTAATTTTAATAAAATAGAAACAGTCCCACAGACTCACACAGATTTAAAAACAGCTATGATTAACATACATCAGAGATAAAAGGCTAATATCCATCCCAACATATAAAGAACTCTAAAACTGAAGGAGAGAAATGTCAAAAACCCAATACCAAAATACGCAAAAGTCACAGACAATTCACAGATAAAGATTTTAAATGACTTTTAAACATTTGAAAAGATGGACAACTTTAGTTAGAAGTTATACCTGTGCTGAGATACCATTTCTCAATTATTAGATTTGGTAAAAATTGCAAAGCTTGATAGCACATTCTACTGATAGAGGCATGAGGAAAGAGACTTTTATACATTGCTGGTGGGAATGTTTCCCACACCTTTATGGGAGGAGAATTTGACAATATCTAACAAAACCACAAGTAAGCTTACCTTTTAAATTGCATCTAATAATTTTCCTTGAAAATACACCTTCAAGAATGTAAAAAAAAAAAAAAGAAAGAAAGAAAGAAAGAAACCATATGAACAAAGGACATTATCTGTAACTAAACAATATTGTGAAAAAACACACATTAAAAAAAAACACACACATAAGAGATTGGTTGAATGAACTATGGTTTATTCACACAATAGTATACTGAAAGGGAAAGCTGCTTGGTCTTGCCTGATTCTTTGTGACCCTGTGGACTGTACAGTCCATGGAATTCTCTAGACCAGAATACTCGAGTGGGTAGACTTTCCCTGCTCCAGGGCATCTTCCCAACCCAGGGATCAAACTCAGGTCTCCTGTACTGCAGGCAGATTCCTTACCAGCTGAGTCACAAGGAAAGCCCCAATACTATACTATGTAACTGTAAATAAAAACTAAATAAGACATGATATGGAGTGATTTACAGAATATATTTGTTGTCAATCAATAAAAGCAGTGGTTTTTAACCTGGTGTGGTTCAGTGGTTAAGAATACACCTTTCAATGCAAGGGACATAAGTTCAATGTCTGCTTGGGGAACTAAGATCCCCCATGCCAGGGGGCAAACCAAGCACTGCAGAGTACACGTGCTGCAGTGAAAACCCAGCACAGCCCCCCAAAAAATCAATAAAAGCAAAGTGCAAAGGGGCATATATAGAATGATACTTTTGTGCAAGAAAGAAGAGGAAATAAGATAATATAAATGTATTTACTTTTATTTAAAAAACAATCCAGGAAGAATAAACCAGAAACTTATAAGAGTGCATTAAGGTGCATGTGGTGGGAAAGAGGAAGTAATACTCCTCTGAATATAGATTTTTGTGTAATTTTGAGTTTTAGAAGCATGTTAATGCTTTACATACTCATACAAAATGATGATGATGATGTTAAATTAACAGTGATGGAGGGGAAAGAAGTCAAAAATGGAATACAAACAGAAATAAATGAGCCTAACTAAAATTCAAATGAATAACATAATCACACTGAAGGGAAAAATAATTACTTTTGAATGCAGAGTTTTAATTATATACTCTCAGTTTGGAAACAAAAATCTTTTTACAAGCATTGAACACTAGTTAATCAGCATGATTTTTTATAGTGGTTCAGTTCAGTTCAGTTCAGTTCAGTCACTCAGTCATGTCCGACTCTTTGCAACCCCATGAGTCGCAGCACACTAGGCCTCCCTGTCCATCACCATCTCCCGGAGTTCACTCAGACTCACGTCCATCGAGTCAGTGATGCCATCCAACCATCTCATCCTCTGTTGTCCCCTTTTCCTCCTGCCCCCAACCCCTCCCAGCATCAGAGTCTTTTCCAATGAGTCAACTCTTCGCATGAGGTGGCCAAAGTACTGGAGTTTCAGCTTTAGCATCATTCCTTCCAAAGAACACCCAGGGCTAATCTCCTTTAGAATGGACTGGTTGGATCTCCTTAGCAAATCTAAAACACTCTCTGTGAATCTAAACCTAGGCAAGTGAGTAAAATATACTGAGAATAATCTTAGCCAGATTCGTCACTTGTAAAAAGGATTTACAAATATAGAAAGGAAAAAGACTAAACTGAACATTCTGGTGTTAGATTAGATCTGGGAGCATCAATATGAACTCCATGGTTAGAGGCAGATATAGAGATTTCCTAATCCAGCTGAGACTAGATATAATGGCTGAGACTAGATATAATATAGTACATTTTCTACTGCAGTAGAAAATCAGCACACTTGGTGTCTGCTTCCCTTGTGGTTCAGCTGGTAAAGAATCCACCTGCAATGCGGGAGACCTGGGTTTGATCCCTGGGTTGGGAAGATCCCCTGGAGAAGGGAAAGGCTACCCTGGCCTGGAGAATTCCGTGAACTGTATAGCCCAAGGGGTCACAAAGAGTTGGACATGACTGAGCGACTTTCACTTCACTTCACTTGGTGTCTAGACTTAAGTTTCGTTTTCTTTTTTTGGCCACGCCACGCAGCATGTGGAATCTTAGTTTCCAAACCAAGGACTGAACCCTTATCCCCTGCATTGGAAGCACGGAGTCTCAACCACTGGACCACCAAAGAAGTTCCCAGATCTAAGTTTCTAAATACCCACCTCCACACAAAGGAACCAAGGCTCCTCAAAGGAAACAACTGATTACACTGCTAGGGCAGATAAAGTAAAAGATGATCCTGGAATATCTCACTGTGCCAGAAAGTAATGAAATGTACAAAGAATGATAAGCATGTCACAAGTTCAGGGGAGCTTGTCTGAGTGGGTTCCCAAGGGTCAAATCTGAAATATCTGAGTATCAAATTAAAACGAGATCAATGGATTATAACATTTTGAATTAAATAACAATTCTTAAGTCTACCAAATTAATAAATGGGGGTGAAGGATGCTGAGTAATAAATGTAGAAAGGATAATGGAGTTAGAAAAATCATCATTTTGCAAATACCATAGTAATAACTGATTCAGTCAACAATCATTGATGGATGATAAAGTATACTGGGTACAGTTTTGGTGAGAAGCAGATAACTTCCACAATCTCAAAATAGTTCCCCACAAATTACATATTCATTACAAATTAATAATATTAAGTTTATGATGGCTCATACTGGTAAGACATCTCCTTATGTAAGTTATCAAAGTTAGTATCACTAATATTGAATCAAATGAACATCCACTGCCTCCTGATACAATGGCCTGAGAAGGACACAACATCACTTTTGTGTTATCTGAATCTAATCATAATGAAACACCAGAGAAACCAAAATTTAAAAATTCTACAAAGTACTTGCTTTGTACTCTTCAAAAATATCAAGATCATGAAAGACAAAGGGAGAAGAATTGTTTCAATTAAAGAAGATTAAACAACCATGACAACTAAATGCAATGCATAATCCTAGATTACATACTTAACTGGGAAAAGACCAGGAGCTGACTGTGGCTCAGATCATGAGCTCCTTATTGCCAAATTCAGACTTAAATTGAAGGAAGTAGGGAAAATCACTAAACCATTCAGGTATGACCTAAATCAAATCCCTTATATTTATACAGTGGAAGTTAGAAATAGATTTAAGGGACTAGATCTGATAGATAGAGTGCCTGATGAACTATGGACTGAGGTTCATGACATTGTACAGGAGACAGGGATCAAGACTATCCCCATGGAAGAGAAATGCAAAAAAGCAAAATGGCTGTCTGGGGAGGCCTTACAAATAGCTGTGAAAAGAAGAGAAGAGAAAAGCAAAGGAGAAAAGGAAAGATATAAGCATCTGAATGCAGAGTTCCAAAGAATAGCAAGGAGATATAAGAAAGCCTTCCTCAGTGATCAATGCAAAGAAATAGAGGAAAACAACAGAATGGGAAAGACTAGAGATCTCTTCAAGAAAATTAGAGATACCAAGGGAACATTTCATGCAAAGATGGGCTCAATAAAGGACAGAAATGGTCTGGACCTAACAGAAGCAGAAGATATTAAGAAGAGGTGGCAAGAATACACAGAAGAACTGTACAAAAAAGATCTTCACGACCAAGATGATCATGATGGTGTGATCACTCACCTAGAGCCAGACATCCTGGAATGTGAAGTCAAGTGGGCCTTAGAAAGCATCACGATGAACAAAGCTAGTGGAGGTGATGGAATTCCAGTTGAGCTATTTCAAATCCTGAAAGATGATGCTATGAAAGTGCTGCACTCAATATGCCAGCAAATTGGAAAACTCAGCAGTGGCCACAGGACTGGAAAAGGTCAGTTTTCATTCCAATCCCAAAGAAAGGCAATGCAAAAGAATGCTCAAACTACCACACAATTGTACTCATCTCACACGCTAGTAAAGTAATGCTCAAAATTCTTCAAGCCAGGCTTCAGCACTACATGAACTGTGAACTTCCAGATGTTCAAGCTGGTTTTAGAAAAGGCAGAGGAACCAGAGATCAAATTGCCAACATCCACTGGATCATTGAAAAAGCAAGAGAGTTCCAGAAAAACATCTATTTCTGTTTTATTGATTATGCCAAAGCCTTTGACTGTGTGGATCACAATAAACTGTGGAACATTCTGAAAGAGATGGGAATACCAGACCACTTGACCTGCCTCTTGAGAAACCTATATTCAGGTCAGGAAGCAACAGTTAGAACTGGACATGGAACAACAGACTGGTTCCAAATAGGAAAAGGAGTATGTCAAGGCTGTATATTGTCACCCTGCTTATTTAACTTATATGCAGAGTACATCATGAGAAACTCTGGGCTGGAAGAAGCACAAGCTGGAATCAAGATTGCTGGGAAAAATATCAATAACCTCAGATATGCAGATGACACCACCCTTATGGCAGAAAGTGAAGAGAAACTAAAAAGCCTCTTGATGAAAGTGAAAGAGGAGAGTGAAAAAGTTGGCTTAAAGCTCAACATTCAGAAAACAAAGATCATGGCATCTGGTCCCATCACTTCATGGGAAATAGATGGGGAAACAGTGTCAGACTTTATTTTTGGGGGCTCCAAAATCACTGCGGATGGTGACTGCAGCCATAAAATTAAAAGACGCTTACTCCTTGGAAGGAAAGTTATGACCAACCTAGATAGCATATTCAAAAGCAGAGACATTACTTTGCCAACAAAGGTCCGTCTAGTCAAGGCTATGGTTTTTCCAGTGGTCATGTATGGATGCGAGAGTTGGACTGTGAAGAAAGCTGAGTGCCAAAGAATTGATGCTTTTGAAATATGGTGTTGGGGAAGACTGTTGAGAGTCCCTTGGACTGCAAGGAAATCCAACCAGTCCATTCTGAAGGAGATCAGCCCTGGGATTTCTTTGGAAGGAATGATGCTAAAGCCGAAACTCCAGTACTTTGGCCACCTCATGCGAAGAGTTGACTCATTGGAAAAGACCCTGATGCTGAGAGGGAGGAAAAGGGGATGACAGAGGATGAGATGGCTGGATGGCATCACTGACTCGATGGACGTGAGTCTGAGCGAACTCTGGGTGATGATGATGGACAGGCAGGCCTGGCGTGCTGCAATTCATGGGGTCGCAAAGAGTCGGACACGACTGAGCGACTGAACTGAACTGATAAGGGAAATTTTTGGAGTAATTGACTCCAAAAATTGGAGTAAAGTAAAATTTTAATTTAGATTGTAGATCAGATAACAGTATTGTATCAATAGTAAATTTTCTAATTTTGTAGTTGTACTTTAGTTACATAAGATAAATTCCTTGTTTTTAGTAGATACAAACTGAAGAATTTAGAAATAAAGAAGTATGACGTCTGCAACGTCTTGCCAAATGGTTCAGAAAGAATACTGTGTGTGTGTTGGGTAGGTAGGGGGATAATACACAGGCATGAAGGAAAAGATGATAGAGTAAATGAGGAAAAAATGTAAAATATTGGTGAATCTAGTAGAAGACATAAGTAATCCTAATTTAAGATTGACTATAAGCCAAGGAAGAATGGTATAACCTCTAGGATAATCGGAAAAAGAATGTTTAATTAACAAAGGGAAAATTAAACAAGAAAGATACTTTCAAAGCCAAAAGAAAACCATATGTCAGGTGAGAGGACCAAAACAGATTGAGACCAAAAAAAAAAACACAAAACTGTAAGATAGTAAGTAGATAAGAATAAAAATGAGCAATAATTACATGGATTGCAATGAAGTACAGATGGAGGAGCCTGGTAGGCTGCAGTCCATGGGGTCGCGAAGAGTAAAACACGACGGAGTGACTTCACTTTCACTTTTCACTTTCATGCATTGGAAAAGGAAGTGGCAACCCACTCCAGTGTTCTTGCCTGGAGAATCCCAGGGACAGCAGAGCCTGGTGGGCTGCCATCTATGGGGTCACACAGAGTCGGACACGACTGAAGTGACTTAGTAGCAGTAGTAGTAGTACTCCAAATAATAGGCATAGACTTTAAGAATGGATATTTTTAAAACCCAACTACATGTTATTTATAATAGACACAACTTAAATACAAGGAAACAGAAAAGTCAGTAGTAAAATGACAGGAAACATACAAACATAAACAAGGAAAAAGGGTAACGAAGATATACTAATGACAGACAAAACGGATTTTACGGCAAGAAGTATTACTACACATAAAAGAGAAACTTTGGTAAAGATAAAAAGGTCAATTCAACATGAAGATTTCATAACATAGCCTCAAATAGAGAAAAAACTAACAAAATGAAAGGGCTAATAAATAAATTCCCACTTGCAATGTGTAGCTCTAACACACCTCTCTCAATAGCTCAAAGAAGAAGCAGAAAATAAGTTAATCTATAGAAAATTGAACAGGATTAAAAACTTAACACAGGGCCCACTGATTGGAGAATACACATTATTTTCAGGTATATATACAAGTTACCAAAATAAAACATACACTAGGCCATAAAACAAGTCTCAACAAATTTTAAAGAATTAAAATCAGAGTATGTTCTCTGACCACAGTGGAATTAATCTAAAAATCAATAACCACAACAAAAACACAATATAAAAATCCCCAAAGGCCAGATAATAAATAAAGTTAAACAGGAAATCACAATGGAAAATAAGAAAACATTTTCAACAGAATGGTAATAAAAATATGACATATAAAAACTTATGGGATATACCTAACCTGTAGCTAGAGAAAACACAAGAATTAAACGAAAATCTAAGGATGAAAAGGAATGATCTAAGGATCCATCTCAATAATCTTGAAAAAGAGCAGCAAATTGAACTCAAAGAAAGTCCAAGAATAATAATGAAGATAAGAACAAAAGGCAAGAAAATAGACAAAAAAAAAAAAAAAAAACCACAGTAGAGAAGAAGTCTTTTTCTGTAAAGGGACAAATGGTAAACATTTTAAATTTTGTGGGCCATATGTTACAACTACTTATCTCTGCCATTGTAATGCACAAGCAGGCATAGTCAATACAAAATGAATGGACACAGCTGTGTTTCAGCAAAACTATATTTACAAAACAGGTAATGGGTTATATTTGTCCCATGGGCCATATTTTATCACTTCCTGCAGCAGAAAATATAATAAAGCTAAAAGTTTGTTCTTTGAGAAAATAAAACAAAACAAACAAAATTGATTTAAAAAAACACTAAGAGTATAAAGAGAAAAGAGGGTACAAATTATCAATATAAGAAACAAAAAAGGGACATCACTACAGATCTCCTGGGGAATTAAAAAGATAAGATGTTATAAATAACTTTAGATCAAAAAATTTGGTAATTTTGGTGAAATGCATAATTCATTTTTTAAGATACTAACTTACCAAAACTGACACAAGAAGAAATAGAAAATTCAAATAGCCTTATATCCATTCAAATATGCACCTATAATTAAAAGCCTGTCAACAGAGAAAAGTTTAGGACCAAACGGCTTCATCAGTAAGTTCTTTATTTCATGAACTAATACCAATGTTATATAAATTATTCCAAAGAATAGATAAAATGAATTCATTTCTGAACACATTTTATGAGGCCTATACAGCCTTGATAACAAAACATACCAATAAAGAAAAAATACTACAAGAAAGGAAAAGTACAAGCCAATCTCTCTTATGAACACAGCCGTAATAATTCGGCAAAATGAAATTAAATATTGGCATGTCAAAGCTGGGGATATATAACAGAATAGATTTCAACCAACTTAATTTATAATACTAAGCTGATTTAAAACTTGAAAACCCATCAATATAATTTACTCCCATTAACTAAATAAATAACAAAAGTTATATCATCACTAATATATTAAAAAAGCACTTGATAAAATTCAATGCCAATTCATATTAAAATCCTAACAAAGTAGGAACAAAAGAAACTGCCTTAACTAATAAAGAATACCTTTTTTAAAATCTATATTAAGTATATTAATGGTAAAATAGTGAAAGTTTTACCATTGAAACTGGAAATGAAATCAGGATGACTGCGATCATTTTTATTAAACATTATACTGTGGTCCAAGAGAAAAAAATTTAAATGATTGTTTTTAGGAAAAAAATCACCGTTGTTCACAGATGATATAAGTACACACCTAAAATATTCAAAATAATCTGTTAAGGATTAAAAAGTGAATTTAGCAAAATTCCTTTAAATCATACTTAAAAGTCAATTGTGTTTCTAGATATTAACACTAAACAACTGGAAAAGGAAAATTTAAAACAATACCATTTTTATTAGTAAAACATATGCTACCTAAGAATATTTATCATCAAAAAGATAAATGCCAGATACCTAGAAGCAGAAGTATTAAAAACTGTGCAAGACCTATATACTAAAAACTATGAAACACTGCCAGGAGAAATTAAGAATGACATAAATGGAGGGATATATCATAATCATGGACTGGAAGACCAAGTAATGGGAGGGTCTCCCCAATTGATCTATTTAAGTTCAAATAAATTCTAATCAAAAGCCTAGCTGGCTCTTCTATGAAAACTAATAAACTGATCATAAATTTTACACAGAACTGTAAAAGACAGAACAGTCAAAACAAACATGAAAAAGAATAAAGTTGAAGAATTTAATTATCAATTATCAAGACTTATTATAAAGCATAGCATAATTGAAACAGTGGTGTTGGCACAGGATCAATAAACACACCGATGCAATAGAATAGTGGGTCTGGGAAACAGGCCGTCCTTATAAGACCAAATAATTCATGAAAAAGGTGCCACTGAAATGCAATCAGGAAAGGATAATATTTTTAATAATTTTGTATTTTTGTAATCCCATCTCAAAACATGCACATAACTCAATTCTATATGATTTATAGATTTAAATGTAAATAGAAAAACAATAAAGTTTCTAGAAAGTATTATAGACTATATTTTTAACACTGGGGTAAGCAGAATCTCCTAATACAAAAGAATATAAAAATCACTTATAAAAGAAATGATTAATAAATTTAACTTTTTTTAAATTAAAATTAAGAAGTTGTGTTTATCGAAGGACACCAGTGAGTTATGCAATACATATATCCAAAAAGAACTAATATCCCAAATATATAGAGAACCCCTACAAATCAAAGAAAAATAATTATACAACCCAAATTTTAAAAGAAAAAGTTAAAGACTTCAATGGGCGCATGATGAAAGAGGATACTCAACTGGCCAATAAATATAATTAAAGGTACTAAATATCATTACCCATCAAGAAGAAAAGAAAGTGAAGTCGCTCAGTCATGTCCAACTCTTTGCTACCCCATGGACTGAAGCCCACTAGGCTCCTCAACTGGCCAATAAATATAATTAAAGGTAGTAAATATCATTACCCATCAAGAAGAAAAGAAAGAAAGTGAAGTCGCTCAGTCGTGTCTGACTCTTTCCAACCCCATGGACCGAAGCCCACTAGGCTCCTCCGTCCATGAGATTTTCCAGACAAGAATACTGGAGTGGGTTGTCATTTCTTTCTCCAGGGGATCTTCTTGACCCAGAGATCAAACCTGGGTCTCCTGCAATGCAGGCAGACTCTTTATCATCTGAGCCACCAGGAAAGAGTATGAGTATGAGCCATCAAGAAAATGTAAATTAAAACCACAGTTATTTCACTTCTAAACCCCTCATAATGGCTAAAATTTAATTTTGTTGAGGAGGATGTGGAGAAACTAGAACTTTAATACTCTGCTGGTGGAAGTATAAACTGATAGATATTAATAGAATTTACCGATCTATTTCACAATATTTACTAAAAGTGTACAACTTTATATACTATGACCCAGCAGTTCCACTCTTTGTTATATAGTTTGTAAAAATGCCTACATATGTCCCCTCCAAAAAAACACATACAGGAACATCCACAGCAGTGCTGCTCATAACAGACCCAAACTTAAAACAACACAAGTATTCATCAGTAGTACAATGGATAAACAAAAAGCAGATATCCATGTAACAGGATACTATACAGCCTTAAAAAATGACTTTCTGCTAAAATCACATTAATAAACCTCACAGGCACAATTTTGTATGAAAGGAGCCAAAGAGAAAAGAGTAGCTACTGTATGATTCCTGGTATGTAGATTCCCAAAACACCAGAAATAATCTACAATGTTAGAAATCAGAATGATGGTTACTTTGGGATGAGGGAAGGGACATAAACAAGGCTTCTGTGGGGTTAGTAATGTTCTACACCTTGGTCTGGGGTAGCATTTACGCAAGTATATGACTTTAGGGAAATTCATCAAGCTTCTTTCATCTATAAAGGTGTTATACTTATGGCATCAGCATGGTAGCAGGTGGTGGCTCAGGCAGTAAAGAATCTGCCTGCAATGCTGGAGACCTGGGTTCGATCCCTGAGTCAGGAAGATCCCCAGAGAAGTGAATGGCTATCTACTCTAGTATTCTTGCCTAGGAAACCCCATGGACAGAGGGGCCTGGTGGGTTACAGTCCATGGATTACAAACAGTCAGACATGATTGAGCGACTAACACTTTCACTTTTCAAAATTTGTTCCAAAAAAGAGTGTAATATGAACAAAAATTACTTCATTACTCTAAATTAAGTCTCTAGTGTCCAAAACAATTTATTTTTCCTTTTTATGTATACAAGGAATCTATCTCTTGTCCATTCACCTTCATGCAAACTCAGAAAACTTAAGGGAGTCAAGATTCTTCTTTATTCACTTAATGCCTTATTATATTGATTGTTTTGTGGATATGCACATAATTACACAGCCACAAGCAGGCAATGATAAAAATGAACTTTAACTATCACCTAGTAGAAAGCATAGAGAAGGAAATGGCAACCCACTCCATTGTTCTTGCCTGGAGAATCCCAGGGACAGAGGAGCCTGCTGGGCTGCCGTCTATGGAGTTGCACAGTTGGACACAACTGAAGCAACTTAGCAGCAGCAACAGCAGTAGAAAGCAAGAAATTACTTAGAATCTTTGATGACCTGAAAATAAACTGCCATCCAAGTGACATTGAAAAAGAGAAGTTTCTTTACCTGCACATCTTTATATGAAACTTTCTGAAGGAATCAACCTGCAACATCTGTTCCTCTTGGTAACACACAGGCCAAAATTCATCCACTTAAGCAATACAAAAATCTGAAAAGAGAAGAGTGCTCTGCATGGTACTGAGCTGGCATTTTGACTGACCACTAAGAGAAAGTAGAGGGAAATCATTTCTTAAAACAATTTTAAAGAATTGTATCATTAAGTAGCAAAGCATACTGGCATAATCCAATCAATTTGACAACTGCTTCACAAATATTCAGATTTTCCAAATAATATTAATGGAATTCTAAATCCTCTGGGAAAGTGCCTTGACTCCACAAAGAAAGTTATCACAAGTGGGCACTTTGCTCAAGTCTAAATGTGTGGGGGAGGAGAATCCTGCCATGCAAAGAAATTCTCAGGAAGCTGTGAAGATATTAGCTATTTGACTCAATTGATTCCAAGCTGAAACATAATAGTACATTATAAATCTGTTTTGATTTTACTTAATCTAATGAAAAAATGTTCATCTTTTTGATAAGTGCTCATTAGCTGTTTTTTTCTGACATAAACAGACAAGAAAGATGTTCTTGTGCTGCATTTAAAACTCAACTCAGCTAATTACAGTGCCATGACTCAAAGAACAAAATCAATGCACTGAAGTTTCTCACTTGAATTGTTTTTATAGTTGAATTAAAAATCTGACCAAAAAAATTTTAAAGGGCCCCAGCAGTGTTTTTTACTAAGGTTGAATACTGCTTAAGTAAACAAAGGCTACATTTTAGCCCATTATATAAATTTTTTCTGTCAATTACTAAGAACAGTTGCTAAATTTATCAATCAATGCGTATGTGTTGGGGGTGGGGGTGCTCTCTTTTTTGGGAAGCGCTGATAAATTTGCATAAGCAATTCATTCGATTTCATCTGATCCTCTGTGAAACCAAAAACCAACAAGTAGATAATACCTGGTCAGGGCTGGAGCCTGTCAAGGACCAGTGAATAGCATGAAGAAAAGTGATCATATAAGAATCAAGCCAATTTACAGCCCAGATTTATGTCCAGGACTTTTAGACATATCAGATGTTTTGGGCTTTTTGAACCACCAAGTATTACTCTGCTAAAACATTATTTTGAATGAGAGTGTCAGACTTTATTTTGGGGGGCTCCAAAATCACTGCAGATGATTGCAGCCATGAAATTAAAAGACGCTTACTCCTTGGAAGAAAAGTTATGACCAACCTAGATAGCATATTCAAAAGCAGAGACATTACTTTGCCAACAAAGGTCCATCTAGTCAAGGCTATGGTTTTTCCTGTGGTCACGTATGGATGTGAGAGTTGGACTGTGAAGAAGGCTGAGCACCGAAGAATTGATGCTTTTGAACTGTGGTGTTGGAGAAGACTCTTGAGAGTCCCTTGGACTGCAAGGAGATCCAACCAGTCCATTCTGAAGGAGATCAGCCCTGGGATTTCTTTGGAAGGAATGATGCTAAAGCTGAAACTCCAGTACTTTGGCCACCTCATGAGAAGAGTTGACTCACTGGAAAAGACTCTGATGCTGGGAGGGATTGGGGGCAGGAGGATAAGGGGACGACAGAGGATGAAACGGCTGGATGGCATCACTGACTCGATGGAAGCGAGTCTGAGTGAACTCCGGGAGTTGGTGATGGACAGGGAGGCCTGGCGTGCTGCGATTCATGAGATCGCAAAGAGTCTGACATGACTGAGCAACTGAACTGAACAGAATTAATGCCCGTTCCTAAAATGCTTGATTTTTGCTCCAGGAAATATTTTAACTACAGTAATCTGGGTATCGGGTATCTGATGTCTGGTTATGACTCAAATAATCATTTCACTGATTGTTTAAACTGACTTTTTACTATAAGGTATACTTACCTGAAACTAGAAAATTTAGAAATTATTTTAACTCTATGACACATGAATTATGCATATTGCATGCAAATTTCAAGGCAAAACATCATAAAGAGGAGTAAGTGAATTACTTAAATAATTTGTTACTTCTTCTTACCCTGTCTATGAAGTCAGTAGAAAAATGAATATATGAAACTTTTTAAAGGTTCATTTGAATGAACAAACAGGGTAACAAGAGAATAATCAAGCACTAAACTCATTCAGTGGATGGTTGTCAGAGTCATCTTCATGATTTTGCTAGCATTTCATAGTCTTTAAACGTTTTGAGTACTAAGCAAAAACACATCTTATGTTCAGAAGGAAGTCAAATGGCTTTCATTAACAAAGCTGTAAACACCGTATAACCACCTTGACGCAAAAATGCATAGCTGGGAGGTCAAGAATTCAGGGTGGCAATACCAAGATCAAGTTCCAACTCCACCACCTGCTCTCCAAGGGAAACTGGACAAGATTCCTCACTTCTCTAAGATTCACAAATGGTTAATGTTTGGGGAAAGAATACCTACATTGCTGATTGATACTACATTTAATAAGATGATAGACATGTTAGGTAGGTAGAATAGGAAAAAGGAGTCCAAAATGGGGGTGGCTAAAAGACAAGGAAGGGAAAAGCCCGTGAAAATAGAACAAAAGAAGGTCCGAGGACTGGAGTGAGGACCTCAGGTAAAACAAACAACACTCCTGGCTGGCCCAATTTACATAGGACAGGCCCTGGGAGAGAGAAACATATAAATAGAGGAGCCAGAGCCAGCTCTCTCTCTCCCTCTCCCACGTGCTGGGGCGCTCTTCTCCTCGTGTCTTTTGATCGACGTGCCCTCACGCCTCGAAGATAGATTTTCCTGCTATCTTCTAAATAAAATAGAGCTGTGACACTGAGCTGTAACACTGATTTGTCTAAGAGCTATAACATGGTCCATTCGAGACCTGAGAGCTAGAACACGGTCTATCCAAGACCTGAGAGCTGTGACGTGCCGAGGGGGCTTTCATGTCCGTCACTCCAAATCTCTGTTGTGATGAGACAAAGAACCGAGGAACATACACTCGCGTGACAGATAGAAAGGCCTAGCACAGGGCCTGACACACCATCAGGATTCAAAAATTCAGCTGACACTGACAAACCTGTAGAACTTGAGTCTCAGGGGCCTTTCCAGGGCTGAGGAGTCCCCTTTCTTCCTTTTCATCCTGTGTCATGTTCAATATTCCAGCATTGTCTGGAACAAAATGCAGACCATTTCCTTATATCACACTAACTGGTTCATTTCAGGCATCAAACCTACAACCTTGCCTTTGTTATTATCATCTCAGCGTAACCAGCTCTCTTTATTAGACCTTATTTCAAAGTGTCAGCATGTAAGAGAAATGCAGTACATGGTGCATTTGGTCATTACGGGTCACTGGAAAACCACATTTTTTCTGTAATTCTACTCTATATTTCCATTAGTACTATTTGGCACATAGGAAAAGTTTACCAGCTTGTTAAGTAATGGAATGGGCCATATTCATGTTACTCTGACTTCATCTAAAGCAAATGAAACCATCAATGTTTACATACTTACCAGGTCTGATCCAAGTACCTCATTCCTCCCCATTAATATAAAAGGTTAATGGTCAACCATTAATGAATGCTTACTCAATTCCAAGAACTATGTGAAACTCTTTCATGGACTATTTCACTTAATTCTCCAACAATCCTAGACAGTAGCTACTGACATCCTTATAACCAGAAAGTGAGACTCAGACAGGTTAAGCAATGTATTAAAGGCCGTGCAGCTAGTAAGAGATTATTAGCAAATATTAATACATCCAAGGGCATTCACATCAGTAAAAGTTAATTCCAATGGGGTCAGAACTGGACACCAATTAAATGTTATTCTTTTACTTTGGGGTCATCTGGACACTGCCTAGCAAGCTCATTCTTTCATTTACTTCTGTCTGTATTTACTGACTTTAGATTCATTTAGATAACTAAGATTAAACTTTGGGCAAGTATCTTACATCCCCTAGCATCAATTTCCTCATCTTTAAGATGAGAATATCAAATATTCTGAAGACTAAATAGCATGATATATGTGAAGCACTTGCAGCAGGAACTGGCACATAGTAAGTGCCTAAGCAATGTTTGCTGCTGCTGCTGCTAAGTCACTTCAGTCGTGTCCGACTCTGTGTGACCCCACAGACGGCAGCCCACCAGGCTCCGCCATCTCTGGGATTCTCCAGGCAAGAACACTGGAGTGGGTTGCCACTTCCTTCTCCAATGCATGAAAGTGAAAAGTGAAAGTGAAGTCGCTCATTCGAGTCTGACTCTTAGCGACCCCATGGACTGCAGCCTACCAGGCTCCTCCATCCATGGGATTTTCCAGGCAAGAGTACTTGAGTGGGGTGCCATCACCTCCTCCAAAGCAATGTTCGCTAGCTATCATTAAATGAAAGCATATTTTAAGACACACTACGTAGAAAAGGAAATCATGACACCAATGAGTTGAATTGTGACTTTATCATCACCTCTAGAAACAAATTCTAGGTTTTCTCAGACAGAGATTTTTTTCTTATTAGAATATAGAAAAGGTTTCTAATCACCAAGACTTAAAAAACTGCTACAATATGGGGTCTACTCTCTGCTGTTATAAGTGTACAAACGGCATGATTCTCTTCATCATGATTGTCATTGGGAGGGAGATGGGCTCGCTGTCTTATACATTTCTTTCCTACTGTAAGACACTGAGTTTGAATTAAATCTTCTGTAGAATGAGCACAAAAGAATCATGCTAACTTGACCTCAGAAGACAAGATGAGGAAAATTGAAGGCAGTTTCCTGAAGCACTGCAAAGATAAGGGATTCCTTGGCCTGAGAAGACTCATATGGCTAGAGGCCAAAACAAAAAGTGCTGGATTATTTTGCTTGGTTCCTGGAAACCAAATGCAAATCTAACCAACAATCAATATTTATCATATCTAGCATTATGAAAAGCTCCAGACACGGCACTGGAAATAGAATATGATATTGTTAAGGATGACAGTGACCGTGAGCCTGTGTTTTTAAGCTCAGGATCTGGACTGTGTCCTCTGAGGCCTGAACTCACTCACATTTGCTCAAAGATACCACTCTGGGGTTCCTCTCCTAGACAGGGGAGCACATACTTTGAAGAGCCACAGCATTTAATTCTGCAGACAGTTATTGTAAGGTTGGTGATATTATTCCCCCCAAAAAATGGTTCCTTTGCAAAATATATAGATCAGAAGAGTGAGAGTAAGGAGTAACAGAGGAGCCTCTGGACCAAATATTTTTAAAGTTTGTACCCAAGCTCCTGGAAGAAAAGTACATCAAATCCAAATTTTAAAAATCTGAAAAATACCTGGCCCTGTCAGAATTTTAAAATAAATTGTCATTGTAAAAACTACTTTCCAGTTCCTTGCAGATGAATGTTAACTTGGTTACCAATCAAAAGCTTTTTTATGCATTTAGTCCCAAACTGTCCTGCTGCCTACAAAATCTGCAATAAAGCAATTAGAAACCGTAGAGGAAACAAATGTGTTCAGGAGGCTGGCAGGCTCAGGAAGCAGATCAGGAATATTCACACACTGTCAGGGTGTTTTCTGGCTTTTTCTCTGTTTTATTCATTTATACTCACGTGTGGACAAGGGGGTTGAAAACACTTTGCTAAGAATGAAACCCTGAGATTTATATGTAATTTCTAAGCTTATCCTTGGGAAAGAAGCCACAATCTGTTTTCAGACAAGAGTAAAACACTCGCAATTCCCTTTGAAAAACAACGTCCAATCTTCCCTTAAATTGAGATGCCAGAGCAACTAGATTGTGATTTAAATCAGAGGACAAAATTAGCCCAGGTACACTAGGGTGGAAGGAGAGGCAGAACAGACACTGGTAAATAGCCTATGAATTCAAAATGTAGAGCCTTCTTCCTGCCCCGAGCCAGGTTTGACTTCCAACAAATTAGAGAAATAAATTGGCAGTTCACCTACAATTCCCTGGTAAACAAACATATTTCACCAGCTATTTCATGACCATCTTTTGAGCTGAGCCTTTTTAAATTCCATAAAGTACTGGGCTGTAACGGTAACTCTTGGAGTTCACAATAACCCTTGGCAGGGCTCTAATGAAAAACAAAAATCTCCACCTAATTCCAACAATTTGCCATAGTAACGGAAGCTTTCATATTATTGATACTACCATGGCCTGAGAAAGAGTTAGAACCTCAGTGAGGGGCAGAGGCTGACAACAGAAGCTAAAATATTGCAACTCTTGAGATTCCACTTTCAAGTTGGATTCAAAAAGCACAAATTTGGACCAATATCAACCTCAAGGATGGACTTGGCCAAACAGCTTCATGTGTAGCAGAAAGGACCTGATCATCCTGGTTGAACAGGGGCTTGGCCAGCTAAGACTTCTTTTTGCTATTGGTAATGGATCCATTCAATGGTGGTTCTTATAAACTGGATTAATTGTTTCACCTCCACATTCCCATAAAAGTCAGGACACCTGGGGATTAATCATGGTCCCAGATTCACCTACTCTTCTCTTTGCCTTCTGTAACCAGCTGAGATCTCTACTGGCAGAAAACTGAGGGTTTAGTAGGGAGGGATGGAACACATTCTGATGGGAGGAATTTCTACTCCACAGAGGTGCCTCTATCTCTGCAAATATCTCCCACTGGCAGGTTGGCTGGAACCAGACCTATCTCTCCAAGGCAAAGGCATTTCAGGACTCAGCCCAAGGTGGCACCTATTTAGTCCAACAGTTTGCCAACAATAGAGCTCACAATCTGCGCAGCAGGGGTGTGGTCCCCTCACCCCCAACTCCTTTCCCAGTGAAAGGCACTGATCCCAGGTGAGGGCACATAGCCAGAGACAAGAGAGAGAGTCTTCTAGAAAATAATTTTCGCAAAGGTTCAGGTCGTGATAAGGAATGGGGGATAAGAGATGATTTGCATGAATCTAACACTGTAGCATTAAATTCTGTCCAAGTGGGCTTTTGTTAAAAAAAAAAAAAAAAAGCATTCCAAATGCTGGGAAATGATAATCAATTGAAAGCAAAGTGGTCCTTCCTTACAGAAGAGTTTCAAATTCAACATCTTTTTGATGAAAGAGATGGGTTGGGAGGTAGGAAAGTGAGTTTATAAAAGACACAGCAGATCACAAATGTGCTGATCCAACACTGTCAATGACATCTCATCCCAGATGGCAAGTGAAGGAGACACTGGGATTTAAGGCATCTAGATACTTGCTAACAGAATATGAAGACATTAGGGGGAAAAAAAAAACTAAACAAGAATCCTTAAAATGCATTGTTTAAAAGGCATATACATCTAAAAGTAATCTAATGAACAAGTTCAAAAATAATAAGCATCTAAACCTCAGAATAATGAGAACCTCCAAATGCAGAGAATGGGGATGCTTACTAAATTCAAATCTGTTCAGAGACTTTATTCCAGGGCATGAGGCTGAGCTGCTGTAATGTACACAAGTGGGGTGTAAAGTCAATGGGATTACATTTTCCTAATTATTTTCTGCTTGAGCTTTACAGCACACACACAAAATGAGATCAGCCGGGACTTGCCTCTCTAACAAATCACTCAGATTTAAACATTGCTCACATAAACAAAGGGGGTGGGGTAGGGGGGAGAGAGGCACAAGGCTGGGAAAAGACAGAGAAGGGCTTCTTCAATCACAGTTGCAAGGAACAAAAACCTGGAGGGGGAAAAGAGTTGTTGGACCGCCACCAAATCTCCCCCACTGGAGACAAGAGCCCATCTGCTGAGCTCGGCAACTTCACTTTAACTACCATTCAGCTCGCGTCTCTGCAGAGATCTGTCTGCAGAACTGGCAGATGGACCCCTGCTTCCCTGAGTCGCTGTGTTATTTGTTTAATAAATTTAATTAATATCCATACTGCATTGGATTTCTCCCAGAAAGGAGGCCAAAGTGCTCTCTTTCCCGATAGCTACATGATGAGTGATTTCCCAGAAAAGAGCAGATAACAGTGCCCCGGGGCCACTGAAAAATTAAAAGTACCATGCGCTTACATTTCTTTGCATGTATTCCTATTTCTCGCAATGCACTAATAGCTTTGGTGCATATTTTAACTTTATCAAAGTATGCAGTTCTTAAAGAAGGCAGATTACCTCTTCTTTCAGATCAGTTATATTTGTTGGAATGTTTTTTTACAGAATCCAATTCAACCACATCACTGAACCCCAAAATGGTGAGTCATGAATGTTAAGGAGGTTCTATTTGGCAAGCAGCTAGCTCCACAACCATTGTTAACAAATTGAAATTTTTCTTTGATCATATTGAACTTGTATGATTTCCTAAGCTGGAAAATGTGGCCACTGCAGAATGGAGAATAGAAAGGCTCTTGAACCAAATCAAGGCAGTAACATATTCTCTCTTCACTAAGTGCAGTGCCAAGCTCTTGTTGACAGAGTTCCTGCCATCAACAAGTATGAATTAAAACAGTGCTTCCCTTGCCTTGTTATTCAATGTCATCCTATCTTTCTTGGCAGCATATTTCATCTTAACCTAGATTTCCCAGAGTGTGTGCCCCTTGAGGATAAAACAGTCTAGGAGACATTACGTCGAAGAAGGTTAAACAGGCTTCCTTGCTGCAGGACTTCTCAGAGCCTTTCATGTGCTAACAGGTACTGTGAATATTCCCATAGAGGAGGATGGGGTTCAGTATAAAAGGCAGCATTTCCCCAAACCCAACCCAAAACTTCATCACTATATTCCAGGTCTTAATGTAGGGCTTGGCAGATAGTAGGTACTCATTAGTACTTGTTGAATGAATGAATCAAAGGGATGAGTGAATGAATGAGCAAAGTAAATCCATAGTGGTTTTGCTTAGAGATAACGCTTGGGTACCTGAACCTGACACTGACAAGAGTTAAAGAACGAATGAACAAAATCACCTCAACACTCAGGGAGAATTGAACTTGAACCAAACATTGAATTTGGAGGGATTCCGTTTCAAGATGCTATTTTCTGATATTAAGTTTATTCTGCATTTAAACTCTTCTCTACTGTTCAATATTCTAAACAGTCCCCTCTTCCTTTAGATCATGAAAACCTGATCTTGCTGAATTTTGTAAACTTCTCAGCTCCTTGGCAATATCCTAATTTATTTGTGCTTGATATGCTTAATCTCTTCCTAGGAACTGAGTAATGAATTCAGTTCAATCGTAGGCACTGAGCTGGTGATAAGAATAAAAGATTACTCCTTTCAAGAGAATTATTTTAAGTGCAAAAGCTCGCAAAGGCAGATTTTGAGAGTTTATTAATAATTTCAATGTGAAACTTGTTAAATTGAAATTAAAGTTTTATTTAATAGGAAAAAAAGTTATTTTAATGTAGGTTACCACTCATGCACTTTGTCTAAAACAATCCCCTATTGCTCATTTTCCTTCTGTAATTTTCCTGCAACACTCCATCATGTTGATACAACACTGAGTTCACTGTCTTCCTCCTACAGTTCTAGACACTTACAACTCTTCTCGCTAATTAGATACTCATGGAGGATACGAAGAACTAGCACTGGCTCTTAAATATCCAGAATAATTAGATGACAGAAATCTCTCCTCTAACTCAGCTGGCTACTAATCTCTAAACTTACAGAAAAAAAATCTGCTGTTACTAGTGATTTCAAGCTAATGATCACAGTTTTATGTTGAGAAATCTTAGAAGGCTTTGCTAACATTAAAACCCTTAAGAGGAAAAGGAGAAATGAACCTTAAATAAGCAGAGCATTTTAAAAATTTCCTGCATCAAAATGTTTCTTGAATTGGGAGAATAGATAATCCACAGGTAGAATTAGGTGGTGCCAGTGGTAAACAATATGTCTGCCAGTTCAGGAGATGTAAGAGATGTGGGTTCAATCCCCGGGTCAGGAAGATCCCCTGAAGTAGGAAATGCCAGTCTACTCCAGTATTCTTGCCTGGAAAATTCCATGGCCCTAGGAGCCTGACAGGCTACAATCCATGGGGCTGCAAAGAGTTGGACACAACTGAATACACACACACACACACACACACACAGAACTCAGAAAATATTATGGGCTAGATTTTAGGAAGTAAGGGGAAAAAAGAAGGGGCAGGAAACTTGATATTAATTGCGTGCCTACATACATGCCAGCCAGAGGGTTCGTACCTTTAATAGTAATAATCAGTGAGAGTAAACAGTTACGTGACAGATATTATGATAAATCTTTATATGGATATCTATTCCTGCCAATTAGGTACTATTTTATGATTTTAACTTGAGGAAACCAGGGCTCAGAGATCCTAAGCAACATACCACAGGTCATATGACTAGTAAGTAAAGCCAAGGAGCTCAGTTTGTAACTCTGACAATCTGATTACAGGGCTCATGCTCCCAACCACTATCCGTTCCCACATCTTGCATGTTTACCTTATCTCAGAGACTATATACAACAATATCAGATCCTCTTGGCCCCTCCAGAGTGGAAAAAGACATGATGAAAATATTTCACCTTAATACTCCAAATATATAGCAATGGCAGAACTGTGTCATAACTGATGTTGATAAAGACAAGCCCTGAACTAAAATCTGTAAACTTTATCAAAAGCCAAGGTCCCTCTGCACTGGCTTAGCCCTCTTTTCCTCTACCACATTGTCTAGCCTATATTTCAATGTGATTTTCTCTTGCAGGTGTCATTTTCAATAGTCTACGTAATGTGATACACTGTAATTGTTTATATTCCATCCTCAATCTTCTCATCACTTTGGGAGCAGCAATTACTACAGACAGCACTATTCAACAATAGACACAGACAAAAGACAAATAAGTACCTCTCTACAGTTGTTTGCCTTCTCCCTCAAAGACCTCATTTTCCTTCAAGGCAACATGAAATTTTTTTCTTTGAGTGTATGTGTTATTTTTTTTATGTTTATTGGAGTATAGTTGACTTACAATGGTGTGTTAGTTTCAGGTATACAGGCAAAGTGAATCAGTTATACATATACATACGTCCACTCTTTTAGATTCTTTGCCCATATAGGCCATTCAGTCAGTCAATTCAGTCGCTCAGTCATGTCCGACTCTTTGCAACCCCATGAATCGCAGCATGCCAGGCCTCCCTGTCCATCACCAACTCCTGGAGTGCACCCAAACCCACATCCATTGAGTCAGTGATACCATCCAACCATCTCATCCTCTGTCGTCCCCTTCTCCTCCTGCCCTCAATCTTTCCCCACATCAGGGTCTTTTCAAATGAGTCAGCTCTTTGCACCAGGTGGCCAAAATATTGGAGCTTCAGTTTCAACATCAGTCCTTCCAAAGAACACCCAGGACTGATCTCCTTTAGGATGGACTGGTTGGATCTCCTTGCAGTCCAAGGGACTCTCCAGAGTCTTCTCCAACACCACAGTTCAAGAGCATCAATTCTTTGGCGCTCAGCTTTCTTCACAGTCCAACTCTCACATCTATACATGACCACTGGCCTAGACAGACCTTTGTTGGCAAAGTAATGTCTCTGCTTTTTAATATGCTATCTAGGTTTCGTAACTTTCCTTCCAAGGAGTAAGCGTCTTTTAATTTCATGGCTGCAATCACCATCTGCAGTGATTTTGGAGCCCAGAAAAATAAGGTCAGCCACTGTTTCCACAGTTTCCCCATCTATTTGCCATGAAGTGATGGAACCAGATGCCATGATCTTAGTTTTCTAGAATGTTGAGCTTTAAGCCAACGTTTTCACTCTCCTCTTTCACTTTCATCAACAGGCTCTTTAGTTCTTCTTCACTTTCTGCCATAAGGGTGGTATCATCTGCATATCTGAGGTTATTGATATTTCTCCCACCAATCTTGATTCCAGCTTGTGCTTCCTCCAGCCCAGCGTTTCTTACGATAGGCCATTACAAAGTATTGAATAGAGTTCCCTGTGTGACACTTTAGGTCATTATTAGTTACCTATTTTATATATAGCAGTGCATACATGTCAATTCCAGAAAAATTTCACGAATATTCTGGCTATCTACTAGTTATAAGGGCTTCCCAGGTGGCATTAGTGGTAAAGAATCTCCCTGCTAATACAGGAGATGCAAGAGATGCAGGCTTGGTCCCAGGGTTGGGAAGATCCCCTGGAGTAGGAAATGGCACCCCACTCCAGTATCCTTGCCTGAAAAATGCCATGAACAAGAGGAGCCTGATGGGCTACAGTCCATGGGGTTGCAAAGAGTTGGACACGACTGACTGACTGACCACACACACACACACACATCACTTATAAATATTAATAAGCATGCATTAAGCACCTTCTGAGTGCCGCTCCCCACCCCCCCACTAGATGCTGGATAGGATACACTCTGTTATCCCTACTTCACATAAATACTGTATTATTTATTTATTTGTACTATAACAAATGACCCCCAAACTTCAAAGCTTAAAAAAATAAACATTTATTCTCTCACTGTTTCTGTGGGTAAGGAATTTGGACACAGCTTAGTTGGATGTCTCTGGCTTAAGTTCTCTCATGAAACTGCAGCCCAACTGTCAGGTAGGGATGCAATCTCATCTGAAGGCTCAAGCCAAGTAGGGAAGGATCTACCTTGAAGCTCATTCACATGGTTGTCAGCAATATCTATTTCCTCAAGAGCAGTTAGATTGAAGGCATCAATTCCTTGCTGGCTGTTAGCCAAAGACCACCCTCAGTTCCTTGCTACATGGTTCCTCTTTACAGGGCAGCTCCCACTGTAGCATCTGACTTCCCTCAAAGAGAGGGAGACCAAGATAGAAACCACACTATTATGTCACTTACTCTCCAAAGTGGGCTTTCCTTGAGGCTTGGATGGTAAAGAATGAGCCTGCAATGTGGGAGACCCGGGTTTGATCCCTGGGTTGGGAAGGGAACGGCTACGCACTCCAGTGTTCTGGCCTGGAGAATTCCAGGGACTGCATAGTCTACAGGGTCACAAAGAGCTGGACATCACACCAGCTTTGCCATATTCTATGTGCTATAAATGAGTGTAGGCCCAGCCTACATTCAAGGACAAGGCATTACATAAGGGTTTAAAAACCAGGAATCAGGGACCATTGGGGGCGACTCTTAAAGGCAGCCTACCTACTTCCACTGTTGAATTTTTGTGCCCCTAAAGGGCACACACATGAAATTTATAAAATAAATAAAATCTATATGAAATGAAATCTATTTCATCGAAATGAAATCTATAAAATAATTCTTATTTCCCAACATTTCTATTTTAAAGCTAAATGAACACATTTAGGAAAAGTCATTCAACAAGTATTTATGGAA
Source organism: Budorcas taxicolor (assembly GCF_023091745.1). Taxonomy (NCBI): domain Eukaryota; kingdom Metazoa; phylum Chordata; class Mammalia; order Artiodactyla; family Bovidae; genus Budorcas; species Budorcas taxicolor. The sequence goes on from NC_068924.1 coordinate 61,081,636, forward strand.
TGGCTAATGTGCCTAACACGACCAGATATGAAAGATGCAAGGAAAGACTGAAGGCAGAAGGAGAAGGGGATGACAGAGAATGAGGTGGTTGGATGCCATCACCGACTCAATGGACATGAGTTTAAGCATGATCCAGGAGTTGGTGATGGACAGGGAAGCCTGGTGTGCTACAGTCCATGGGGTCTCAGAGTCAGACATGACTGAGTGAGTCAACTGAACTGAATATGACCGACACTGTTATAGAACAAAAGAAATCACTAAACCTGTGTTGTAAAAACTCACCAAGACCACTCCCTCCCCACTGCCACCACCCACCCCAGGCAGAAACACGGGAGAATAAAGATTAAGACAACCATTGTTCTTTTTGAATTAAAACCACCTCAGCATTTACTGTTATAGACTATTTTAAGAATGTCTTCTGAAGCTAGAGCAGTGACAAGCAAAACTTGCCCACAGATATAAAATACATTCTCTAACATCAGCTTTAATAACAAGAACAGTGCTATTTCCACCTCCATATGCCTTCCTCTTCTATCTTATAGCTCAACTGATCAGAATTTTGGAGAGGAAGAAGGGTATTATTTACTGATTCCATTCATAATTCAATATACATTAAGTAGGGGCCATCAACAGTAAATAGTACAAACCAGACAACTTGTCGTTGATGCTAAGAAAGCATTTTAGCTTCTCCAGAATTTTAAGTGTCTCAAGGAGAAGAAAATGAGAAGGGTGAACGAAAAACATTCCTTTTTTTTTTTGTAAAGAAAGGTGTATATGTTTATTTTTGGCGGTGCTGCACAGCATGCAGGTTCTTAATTCCCCAATCAGGGATCAAACCTGTACCCCCTGCAGTGGAAGCAAGGAGTCTTAACCACTGGGCCAGGAACATATTCTTAATTGAAAGAAATTTTACCAAAAAGAAACTGAGAAATAATCTATACAGGAAAATAATATGAAAAAGAATGGATCTATGTATCTGTATAACTGAGTCACTTCGCTGTACACCTTAAACTAACACATTGTAAATCAACGATACTCCAATATAAAATAATAATGTTTTGAAAAGAAAGTGAGGAAATACAGAATTACCTGAATTTACCTTGAGTTGGCAAGACTCCTCCCCTCGCCCCATCCCCAATCAAAATAGGAACTCATGAGCTGGCTTAGGTTCAACTATAGAGAAATAACATTCCATTTTGCACACCTAAGATTTTGAAAAAGACCCCTTAAACAAGCAAATAAATAAAATCTGCAATAAGTGCCAAGAAGAAAAGAGGGGGAATGATAGAGGGTAAGTGATGAAGAATTGCTTAGTTGAGAAAGTGCTCTCTAGAGAGGTGATATTTTAGCTGAGACATCATACAGGAGAAGATTCCAGGCTGCAAAAAGTAGGACAAGGAGTTCTCCAGGTAGAGAATGAAACCAAGCAGGGCCCTGTGGGGCTCCTGGGCATGAAAGCCTTTCTATCCCTCGTTTCTTGTAGGCAAGACTCCAGCTTCCATGACCTTCCCTGAGTTCCAAAGGACAGATCTGAACAGTTGCTAATCAAGGGAGAAGCAGCCAAGAAACCACTTGAGGCAAGAGTAAAGGGACCAGAGGAGCGCATCAAGATCGGGAGACCAACCACCTGAGACCCTGCATACAACCTAATCTTGTCAGCAATCCCACTCTTGAACCATTGCTATCAAATTCCTCATTAAGTCCTCCCAGGTTGGAAAGCATAGTTTTTCAGAGCAGGAGCCTGCTGTGTCCCCCTTTTCCTGGCAAAGCAATAAAGCTATTCTTTTTGACTCACCCCAAACTCTTGTCTCCAAGACATGATTCGGCACCACTGCACAGAAGCCAAGGTTTCAGCAGCGAGAGGACTGCGTGTTTCCTGATAAGAGGAGGACACTGGCATACCACAGGAATCAAAAGAAGGCCAGCTCTGGATGAAGCAGAGAATGGAATAAAATGAGCCCACACCAGCTACTGTGAGGGAAATGGACAGGGCAGGAAGGGCAGATCGGTTCTGAGGCTGCTGGAGGAATTTGGGTAAGAGATGATGGTGGCTCAATCTGGAGTATTGTTAATGGAAATAGAAGTTAGAGGCCAGAAATACTTAGGACATAAAAACAACAAGTGAGATTGGATAGGAGGGTGAGAAAGAGGTGGAGAGAGAAAATGAGAAAATGAGAGACAGACTGAAGAACTTCCCATTTGCCTCATGGAATATTCTGCAAAACCCAGTTCTCACTTGTGTTTATCCTGTCAGCCACAGGTGAAATCTTCCATTCACTGGGAAGTCAGACAGGAAACAAACTAAAATGCCTCCAGAAAGAGGGCTGAGAAATTAAGAGTATACACAAAATCCAGAAAGTGTGTTTATGGACCACATATTCTAACCATTTTATCAGATGAGAAAAGCATGACTCTGAGAAGTTAAGGAGCAGGACCAAGTTAACTATCAGTTAAGGGAAGAACCAAGGCTAGAATCCAGTTCTTCTGATTGGTCCAAATACAAATGAAGCAATATGATAAATGGGCACAATGATTACATGTACTTAATAGCCATGTATTCATAATTTCCTATCTTCCATCCTCCAATCCTTGGAGGCAGCGGTATGGCATTTGAATGCAAATTGCAAGGGGATGGGGACAGGTAAAATTTTGCATCATTTTTTTAAGAGAGCCTGCTAAACATGCATAAGCTATGGGACACTAAACTGTAGTGATCTTGTCGCAGGAAGGCGGACCCCTTCCAGGGCCGGAAACTGGGCTCTTGTCTAACACTCGGAAATGAATTGTCTGAGGAGACACATGTGCTGACAAAGCAAGAGATTTTATTGGGAAAGGGCACCCAGGTGGAGAGCAGTAGGGTAAGGGGACCCAGGAGAACTGCTCTGCCTGGTGGCTCGAAGTCTTGGGTTTTATGGTGATCGGATTAGTTTCCGGGTGGTCTTTGGCCATTCTAATTTAGAGTCTTTCCTGGTGGTGCACGCACTGCTCAGCCAAGATGGATGCTAGCGAGAGGGATTCCGGAAAGTGGGCAGACACACGGTGTCTCCTTTCGACCTTTCCTGAACTCTTCCGGTTGGTGGTGGCTTATTAATTCCGTATTCCTTATCAGGATCTCCTGTCATAAAACAACTCATGCAAATGGTTACTATGGTGCCTGGCCAGGGTGAGGGGTTTCAGTGTGCTTCCCCTAACAGTCTAAATGTTACTGAAGAAAACGAGGGAAGCGTGGAATGGGGGGAAGGACAGAGGGAGAGAGGGAGGAAAGAGAAAGTAAAAAATTTTAACCTCAAATTATATTGTAGAAAATGAACAAATTTGGACCCTATATGAACACTGATGTAAAGCCTCCTTTGCTGTACTAGGTTATAAATGATATGAAGTTTGTGTGAAAACTTTTAATATTTCAATTTCCTAAGTCTAAGAATCTAATTTTATAATCTTTTTTTACATTTTTCTAGTCTTCTAATTCTAGTTCTTTCCCAATATGAAGAAAAGAATAGATTATCAGTTCAGAAATAGGCAACAAATGGAAAGAAAGATGATAAATGCAAGATATTATGATTTTAGCTCTGGTATTCCCTCCCCAAATGACATTTCAGTGATACAGGCTTCTCATCTCACTCCCCAGTTCACTGAAATTTACTTTTAACTCTCCTTTACAAACCCATTCTGATACAAATTCAGAGAAAAATCTATGTAAAATAATTCAAATTGTTATTCATCTCAGTCACATGTTTGACTAAATTCAAGTTCTCAGAAAAAGACAACTTTGAAGTCTTTCATGCAGACTTACCATCTCCAAGCTTTAATAAAAAACATGCTTATGTCAACGGATCCAATTTTTCATGAAAAACAAATAGCTTTCATACACATTTACACCCACCAACAGAGAAAACAATCTAGCCTAAAGCTACCCACTTTTCCTAAAATTATGGATACCCTATGCAAGTTGAAAATGTCCGTTTGAAAGCTTTAAAAAGCCAGAATTAATTTTTTTTTTTTAAAGATAGCCACCAAACCTCTTTTCTCTTAAAAGGAAAGTTAATTCTCTAGGTCTGAGCACACAGCAAATTTGAAGTTTGAAAAGATCAGTTGCTTCTCTTTTATATTTCATGCTCTCATACTCAAAATGGCTGGCTCAATTTAGATAACACTTTCTTCCAAACACCCCTCATTGTAAAGCACAATGTGACTGTTCAGAAAGTTATGAGTCACGGAAAAAAGGAGGTTATAAAACCTTTCTCCTCTAAACTAAATAAAATCATTTACTGCCAACCACAGGAGATAAAAGTCAAATCAGTCTTTCTGCAAGTCAGTGAATCAGTTCTATAACCTCCCACAAGATTCTTCTCAAGTAATTTGCAAAAGAATTAGCACAGCCTTTGCCAAAGAAGTTGAAAAAACATCCCACTGTGTTTCTGTAATTCACTGATGAATTTATGAGCATTGATAATTTTCTTGTCAAGAGAAAGACCCAACTTCACTCTTTTCCAATTCAGTTTTGTATGTAAGTGATATCGTGCAGTTTAAATAATAAACCTTAATCAAGTAATGAAACAAGGCAACCCCTGGCATTTTATTATATCATAAACAATTCAATCCCACCACATACCCATACTATTTCAGGACCAATCCACAGCCAAGGGATTCATGGCTCTCCAATCATGTCTGACTGGGCAGAAAAGAGAAAGGGACAGGATGAAAGGTCCAAGCCTACTTGCCTATCTCCAGTGTGTTCGTTTTATGCCAAAAAAGCAAAAGGGTTTTAAAAATATTTTCATGTTAGAAATCTCCTTACAGGGATCCAAAATAAAGAGTCCGTGATTCTTCTTAATATAAAGACATAAATACTACTGCTAGTTAGTGCTAGGTGAGTGCCTCTTTCACATACACATTTATTATTTACTTGGCTGGTTTTCCACTCAAGGGCTAGCACCCCTTAATCCTACCCCAACCCTTACCTGCAGCGCCATTTCACCCTACCCCAATCTCCCAGTCCGCCGCTGGGACCCAAAGCGGTGCTCACTGATCTGACTTGTAACATGACTCTACGAAAGTAGTCCACCAGGTGGCCAATCACGGACCGCCCTCTAGTGACGCCTCCACAGTGGTTCCTTGGAAGAAAACAACTCACAGTATGTGGCAGAGGCATGTAACCCAGGCCCTTGCCAACTGCCACAGCACTAATTCACCTGTGGGCTCTCCCATCAGTTCCACCTGTTACACACGCGGATAAAGGAACTCACCTGAAAGACGATGCCAGACGTTGACAAATCAAATTCCAGGAAATGGAGGTCCAGGTCTGGATTCCTCCCTCTGAATAGAAAAATAGAACTAGTCAATTTGTGTGTATGCGCATGCACATATGTGTGTAGGAGAAGGTTGTTAGATGTTAGGAATGGACAAGAAAAATGCTGGGGAAGACTAGTGGGCCAATTAACACAGCCCCCTGCTGCTGCTGCTAAGTCACTTCAGTCATGTCCGACTCTGTGTGACCCCACAGACAGCAGCCCACCAGGCTCCCCTGTCCCTGGGATTCTCCAGGCAAGAACACTGGAGTGGGTTGCCATTTCCTTCTCCAGTGCATAAAAGTAAAAAGTGAAAGCAAAGTTGCTCAGTCGTGTCCGACTCTGTGCGACCCCATGGACTGCAGCCCACCAGGCTCCTCTGTCCATGGGATTTTCCAGGCAAGAGTACTGGAGTGGGTTGCCATTGCCTTCTCCAACAACACAGCCCCTTAGACCTACTTTAAGAAATATCTTAGATCTAAATGGTACTTTTTAACATCTCCATAAGCCCATGTGTTTCTTTATAAAAAGCCTCATTGCACCTAAAACTACTGAGATGAGTCATAATTTAGTACAAATTGAAAACAGAATTCTGTACCCAAGTTCTGTGCTTCTTCAGGCAGTCTGTACTAACTGTGAGTAGATTTTTATCCCCAATATTCACAGATGTGGGAGAGAGCTGGGAGAAATCTTATAACCCTAAAGACTCTTAAAACCTCTAAGCCAAAGTAAACAGGCCAAATGTGCTAATCATCGGGCAAATGGAGACGGCTAAGACCTCCACTCAAAGCTTTAGGAAGATATTCTAAAGTTCACATTAGCGCAAATAGGATTTTCAGGATATGAATTTCACTAAAGCGCGAACTGAATCATGTCGGTATAACACACACATATTTCTGCCAGCTGGGATCCTGGATGTTGAGATGTGCCCATCTCTCCATGGACCTGAAACCACCAATCTGTCTCACCTGGGTTGCTGCACGGCCGTCAGATGGAGACACTGTGTGGTCACTACCCTAGCAAACAGACCTAAAGCACCTACGTCTAGGGAAACGGCTACAGCTCCCATTTCCAATCTCCGGAGCCACCCAGTCCCTCTTCAATGGGGTATCAATAGAGAGGCTAAACGGATTGTTGACTTAATTGTGCTGTGCGAGCTGAATAATTGTGTGCTTTCCAGAAAGGCTTTGTAACCAATGAGATAGCGCTGGATCTGCCAAAACCTTTACCTTGAAGCCAACATCCTTTCTTTCTAATACAGTCTCTCTCCTATCACAAATAACGGCAACCGTGGTATTACTGCCAGAGGAGGCAAAACCATGGCAGAAACATCAAAAATCATGTCTTTCAAAATGGAAAAATCTCCATTAAGCTGCTGCTGAGAACTGCTATCTCTGAATATGCCAGTGTGAAACCTTTAGTCACAAACCGGGATTTAGTGGATTACACACTGAAGCAGCCAACAAATGGCAATCTGAATCTACCTTTAGGGCAAGCAAAATTGGTCCATTAAATACAATAACCATATTTTAAGAGGATAAGAGAAACGTGATGAAAACAAGAGGGAATGTTGGGAGCTGTTTTTAAAATACCAAATATTGTGCAAAAAGGCTAAAAAGATGGAAAATAGAATATTATGTACCAAAGTCTCTAGGACGATAAAAATCAATTAATACTAGGTTAGAAAACAGTGAAATAAGGTATGTTGAGTGAAAAAAAAAAATCTAAGGACAGCAACAACCAAATTTTTAGCCAAAGAAAACCCTATATTACTTAATAAGTCAAGAGAATAAGACCAAGACAGATGTCTTTTTAATTCTTTCCCTGAAACTTGTTTCAAGCATTAAAAAGCACAGCGGAAGTTCTCAAAACACTTGCTTCTGGTAGAGAAATTGCTTGTAACACATCACACTTGTTTTTTGGTTTTCATTAAGTTACTTTTAAACAGATAAGGCTCCAAAAACATGGTTCAAAATTGAGAAGTCTCCCTCCTACCCAGGTCTCCAGCCATCCATCCCTTTTCTCAGAGACAATCACTGTTTCTTGTTTCCTTCCAGACCAGAAATCTAAATATTTTTATATTTTATTTTATAATAATTTTCCTTTGATATGTTTTTGCCTATTTATTACCTTGTTTTTACTTCTTGCAACAGTTTTTCATTAATAATAATCAAAGTCTTTTCTTCTTCATAGGCCAATGTTCATATAGTTTGAGATTCTCCAATTGGCTGTTTCTTCTCAGCTTTCATAATCCCCCCATGATACAGTCTAACTGACATGTCTCACTAACAGGATTAGGACTTTAGAAAAACAGTATGCATCAGGATCTGACAAGAATGCAAAGATGCTATTTTTATGCAGGTACCCTTCAAAAATACCCAAGAGATTTAAAACAAATGGGAATACAACATGGAACAGCCACCAAACCAAAGTTCTAAGTGGGTTTGAGCCTCGACAGGACAGTCATATCCTGATTCAAGTGCCAGCTGGCTTGGATTTTGAAACATCGACCTCATCTGATTTTTCAGGTTTAGATTGGTCCAGAGCAATACAGTTCTACTTTTACAAAATTTGCTTTACACCAGTTTGCTTTTACAGAAGACCTACATTAGTACCTGTTTGGGCTAACGAAAACAAGTTCGAAGAGGATTTTCACTTTTATGAAAAAGACAAAAAGAGAAACTAGCATTCAGTGTTTGTGCCGTAGGTAGCTGTTACCAAGGCAGCTTGAACCCTGACCAGGGAGAGCGGCACCGCCAAGCTCCTTCCCAGGAAATAGGCTGGGTGTCTCAGCACCAAGCTGCAGTAGCTTTGAACTGTGTCTGTGCTTTATCTGTGTATTTTGTGCATCCAATAGCAACATGTATCCTAAGTTAATTGCTTCTTCACTTTCACTTAAGCCGCTTAGGCTCACGAAAGTTTTCTTAGGAACGCTTTCTTTCTTAAACCTGTATTGGCCTGAGTGTTTGGGAGCAGGGAAGAGAGGGTGGGTGCTGGGAGGGAAGATAAGCAGGGTGCCCCCAACAGGCAGAGAGGCCTTCCAAAGAGAATGGAAGTTAACACGCACATTTCAAATACTTCGGGTCAATTTTTTTCCCTCCCCAAATTCATCTGAAGCTATGGATAGTTAGGGAGGAAAAAAAAAACCTAGGTTCTAGCTCTGGTCTCGTTTTGTGTACCCTTGGCTTAATCACCTTCGATTCACTCTCCTCATTTATAAAATGAGGACCTTGGCCGTGAGGAGTTCTAAAGCCCTTTTTACTTTTAATCCTTTCAATCTAAGATTCAGTTTCTCTCCATATATTGACTTATATGCCAGTTATAAGGGCTTATTTTTTTTTTATTTCCCACAAATTTATTTACCATGAAATAACAACCTTGGTATAAATATTTTAAAATCCTCATCAAGGAAAAGAAGTGACTATAGTGCACAGCTGTCATTTTGAAGATGTCCATCATCCATTCCCCCTCCTTGGCAGCACCTGGATTGCTTTAGGGAGAGGTATCTGTGTACACCTGAGGGGAGATAAGCCCGAGTGTTTGTCTCCCCACTATAAAAGCTTAAGAAGAAACTGGAAATTTCCTTCTGCCAGTCTCCTCTCATAAATCAGTACATCCATAGGATGGATGTGTGACCATCAAATTTTCTCCTGCAGGACTCTTGATTCTTTAGCAGAACAACACAAGAACAAGAGAAACAGCTGGAGTTCATTCACTCCAGAAGTGAGACCTAGGCAAGACTGTGGAGTAACTCCTGCTACAAGGCTTTCTATCCTTTCATTCTGAAGTTTTCCCTTAAATCCTACAAACAACACAGTACCCTCCAAATAAATTCTCTTTTCTATTTAAGATAGTGGTTTGCTGCATACTGATCTACTTCAAAACTTAATGGCTTAAAATAATAACCATTTATTTGCTCACAGTTCTACAGATTGGCAGTTTGGGTAGGGCTCAGCTGGGATGGTGTGTCTCTGCTCCACGTGGTACCAACTGGGTTCATTTCAACATCTGCAGTCAGTGGAAAGATCTGCTGGGGGCTGACCCTGGATTGCCTCACTGACTCACTTATTTGGAAGCTGGCTGAAGCCATCAGCTGGAACACATCAGTTCTCCACGTGGCACCTCACCCTCCAGTAGGCCATACTGGAGGAATGCTCAGAGAGAACAAAAGCAGAGCGGCAACTTCCCTCACATCACATTCTATTGATCAGATAGTTTAAAACCAGCCCAGATTTAAGGGGTGGCAAAAGAGACTTCATCTGTTAATGGAAGGAGTAAACAAAGAAACCTTACCGGGTAAAGGGGATACAGGGAGACATGATTCATTGGGGACCATTACTGTATGAATTTACCATGGTAGAGTTCATTTCTGTTGCTTGCAACCTAAGAATGATAACTAATCCATCAATCTGTGTAATGGGACATAGAACACATTAGATTTGAAAGGCCTCAACATTGAAGACATTTTCCCTGTTTCTATCTCACATAGTAATGAGATTATTTGGAAATAATGTGGTATCATGGTAACGGGACTGTAAGAAGAATGAATTTAAAGTGAAATTATCATGTTTCAAGTCTTGCCAGCTATTTAGTTACATAATTTTAAACCTACATAATCTCTGTGACTTCATTTACATATATGAATGAATGGATGAATGGGTGGATGAAATGGAGTGATAAGATTTGCCGGAATTGCAAATATTATGGTAGATATGAAATAGAGTAACTATGTGAACTACAGGAAATCTTCACTTTGTACTGTAGTACAGGACCATAAAATGATCACACAAGTTGATACTGTGCAAAACTGTCTTAATGGAAAACATTATAATTGTTCCATGACCTCTAAACATTTTTGTCAAAACATTACAACCTCTTTCACTATTGGTTATAAATGTATCAGGAAATGAAAAAAAAAGAACAAAACTGTTTTTGCTTAGTATGCTATCATTTAAACTAGTAAAAACACTAAAAATAAAGTATCTTATTTATTTGTAAAAAAAAAAATGATCAAGATTAGCTTGGGTAGTGTTTGCCTTCTTGTCATCATATAACTGATAATGTGGAATGAGGATCTTTTCTATGCCTTGGCAAATTGTCACACTGCTTTTTAAGTTAGCCTCTGCTTCCAACATTTTATCCCTTATATTTTCAGGGTCATGAAATGTCTCCAAGAGTTTCTTTTATGTGAATTTTTTTGCTGATGTCACTGCCTCTAAGACATTTTTATCCTTGCATACAACCTCTTTCCTTATTTATGTCAGTAAATTTGCCTTCACTAAGTTCCTCTGGATGCATGTCCTTCAAAAGGCAGTAGTATCAACATTCCCACAATCAACTCTTTTTTCTACATTCCATTTATGTTTGATTCAAACTTCACTTGCAGCATTATTACTTTTGTTTCTTTGTTGAACTTTCACTTTTGCTGGACTATTCTTTCTTTTAACTATTCATATTTGTAAAATGTCACATGAGTTTATCGCTGGGAAACAAAGAGGCAACACAAATACACACTTTGCTGTCCGTTTGTGAGCTGTAACAGGTGCGCAGTATCAATCACTGCAAGAAGTGACAAGATTGGTCACTGATTGTAAATGTGCATCTGCCACTTATGTAGTGACTTGTGGACCAAAGAGTTAGTGGCAATGTTTGTACTTTACACAACTTCTCAGTGAATATATTTGGTAACTGAAATTTGAACCATGTTGCTAGGAGACTGATGTTATTTAAATTGTGGTAACTGAAATGTGTGCATATAGAATTATGCAAAGTAAACCATTTTAAAGATGACATTGAGTTTAATTATTGCCACAGTTGTTATTAAAGAGAGAAAGAGCAGACCTCAGCTTTACTGTATTAAAGAAGGAGTTCAATTTAATTCAATCACTATTAGGCCCCAACAATTTTCATCTTTGCCGTTGCAAGGTGCGAAGATTAGTACTAAGTGCAAGCAAACAAGCGGGGAGGAGGAAGGACTGGAAAAGAAAAACCAAAAACCTGCATTTTAACCTTTCCACAAAGGCCTAGAGGAAAATAGAACACACCAAACCCAAAAGTCAAACAAAAGTGAGGAAAGAGATTGTCCAAGTTAAGTAGCTCTTTCTACTGCTCTTTACTTCCATGGCCAGAAGGAAAATATTTCAAAAACTTTCCAGGAACAGGGCTGGTAATCTCCCAATATTCATCTGCCTTTCTTTCTTAGCAGCAGAATGCCAACTTTTGGCTGGTTATGCTGCTGCCCAGGATATTTCCCTTGCAGCTAGTTGCGTCCACATGACTTACTACTGTCCAGTGAAATATGAGTGAAAGGATTGAGGGGTTGGGGGCAACTCCTTAAAAGGAGCTTATCCTATTAGGAGAAGCAACCTTTTGTCCTTCCTACTGAATAGAATGTGGGCAAGACATTAGAAAGTCATCTGGGACTAGGAGGCAATGTTGCGAATGGAAGTCAGGCATTGGGATGGTGGAGCATAAATAAAGACCACAGCCTGAATCCTTTGTGGCTTTATGCAAACACCATGCCAGCTCTGGGCTCCTCTCTCCACACTACTTTATGTGTATTTAACCCATTCTTTCACATGTGAACACAGTTCCTAACTGATAAAACAAATACTCTTCTCTAGCCAATGGGCTGTATCAGTGACCCAAATAACAATGACTGACTCTTGCATCACTCTACACAATGAAGGTCCCAAATGAGGCACAAAGGGGAACAAAAGCTTATGGTTGTTTGTAAAATCCTAAAACAGATTCTGATAATCAAAACTCAATCACAGACGTGACTTAGAAACTGTACAGAAAAAAAAGAAAAAGGATGAGAGGGAAGGAAAGAAGTACTAGCTCACAGCTAGCTTGCTGTGAATCAGAGAGTATGGGTGGGAAACAGAAGCCCCAAAATATAATTCAGTATAAGGCTGCCCTCATGTAAAGGTCTAAAGGAAAACAAAGGCGGTCCTAGCTCAGTGCTGGTCTCCTGTTAAAAGAGACATTTAACAAACAGAAGTAAACTGAGGTTATACAACAACCAAGGTGATCTGGACTTCCCATTTTGTGAGGGATGGGAGAAGGAACTGGGGTTATGTATCTGGGAGCAAAGGAAACAAAGGTGTGACTGGTGTTTCAAATAGGTGAAGTGATGCCTGTGGAAGAGGACTTTGCTTTAATCTGCACAGTTTCAAGCACTGGAACTAATGAGTAAAATAAAACATATTTCAACTCAATAAAAGGAAAAAACATACTGAAAATTAGAATTTTCCAAAACTGTAATGCACTTCTTTATAAGGTAGGGAGTTATCTGACATGGCAGTGGATCTTTTTAAAAGTAAGGACCATAATGGAATTCAGGACTTTTTCTGAAACTCAGGATAGAAAACGAAAACTCCGTTGTATCTTCAAATCCTTGAAAAAATGAAGTGATTTTGATTCTAAGACAACTGTCAATGAAGAATAAGGAGGTTGCATTGGATGGGAAATTGACCCAGGTGGCTCTTCCATTCTTCTTGCGCTATTAATCCTGTATTTTCCTGCTACATGTAAAGTAGTTAATATGCAATGATCCAGGTGTTGAACAAATGCTTCCTGAGGAAAATTATGATGATTGTAGTGGCCAGAACTCTTCCACCTGTAAGTGGAGGAAACCAGCTTAGACTAGTTTGAGGCTAAAAATAAGAAATTCAATGGCAGGGGTAAATCTCATTTCAAACTCAAACAATGTGGTCAGAATCTTTCTCCACTTCTTGGATCAATTCTCTCCAAGCTGGCTTCAGGCAGACTCTTACCATGGAGAAGCCTAGACCACCTCAGTCAGCTTCATACGTCATTCCCTAGCCTAGAAATTTCAATGGACAGAGGACTCTTTTTTACTCAAAAGTCTTATAGCTGACTTGGACTAACCTGACTTCAAACACAGCTTGTTGTTTATCCAATTACTGTGGACTTGGATTGACCAGCTTGGTTCACATGAACTGAGGTCAGGGCACAAATGGTTTCCACAAGGGAAAGAAGCTTCTGATGTACAGATGCTGTGAAGATAGAAATAATAAATGTCCACTACAATGACACAACGAATGCAGTAGATTTTTTTAATGGCAACTTCTGGGCCTTCTATGAATCTCAAAATAGGAAATAGAAACACCATGGTACCGTTTTGCTTGTGTTGCTGCTGTTGTTATTGCTGCTCACACCGTGCAACATGCTGAATCCTGGTTTCCCAACCAAGGCTTGAATCCACAAACCTGCAGTGGAAGTGCAGAGTCTCAGCTGCTGAACCACCAGGGAAGTCCCTAAGTACATGAGAATATGAAGTGAATTTGATTCAAGGCCTTAATCTAAAATTCTAATACTTGGGCAAATAATAATTTTAACATGACTGTCTTTTCTTTTTTTGCTTCACATGCCTCTGTTCACAGCTTTATCAGACAAAATAATAGCAAATGAAGAGCAAAGCCTAAAATGTTTATTGAAGTGGATGAAGGCATGGCATATAAAGAAAAATTATTCATTAATAGTTAAAAAAATCTTTATATTTAATGTTTAGGTGACATATTTCTACTTCAAGAGAAGTAAACATTATAGTCATGAATAACAAACAGAAACACAAACTCCATTTATTTGTAAAATAAACTCATTTTCTTTTCATATGCATGCAAAAAATGACCGAATACCATATGTTCCATTTGCCATGATTCTAAGACAGCAAAGCTACACAATTTCTAGATCATTAACTCATCCTATTTTTCCCTGTCTTACAGCTCTGCTAGGTAAGCGTTCATTCATTCACTTTCATAACGCTACTTTTTATACGTTTGGTATTTCATTTGCTCAATTACTCCATGCAAAACTACAGCAGCCAAAAGTGCAGGTATGGAGAAGAAAAGGACCCCACACACACACATTTTCCCTAAAAGAACAAGAACTCAGGACTACACTCCCAATGGTTTCGAACAAAAGGGGGTTTTGTCTTTTGCTAGTTTCAAGTTTGAAAAAGGCATCCATACCCCCTCATTTTATATCACTGGAGCCAGGCTGAATGCCACAGTATTCAGGATAGCACAACGGTACAGCATAGCAGCATGTCAGCTCTGTAAGTAGTGGGTGGGAAGACAGGGAAGAGGAAAGAGTCCCTGCAGTCACATGGAAATCGTGGAAGGGTCCCTAGAAGGGAAGAGGAGCAATCATAGGGCTCTAGGTGATCTGCATAAAATCAGAGATGTAGAAATAAATCCCAAAATTAGACCTGAAAAATATAATTCAGAGTCATGGGAATGATACAAGAGAGAGATTCTGAAGTTAAAGCAGCCATGTATCATAAAAACCTGAGTTTTCCATTTTCCATTTTTATTGCACTGCTTAGCTATCCACAGAGATTTCTTCTAGCCAGCTTAATCTTTTCAAAATGGTTTCATGAGATTGAGAACATTTTGAAAAAAAAATGTACTCAACTTTGGGACAAGCTGTATAAGTCACACTAAATAGCATAGTCTATGTGACTTAGAATATAAGTCATCAGTAGATGTTTACCCAAAAAATCAGACAGGAGCTAGGATACAAGCTGAATACATAAACATGTTAACAGGATGAAAGAGCGAAGCAGTAACAAGAGGTATAAGAAAATGCAGCAACTCATGACAGGGGCATGCCTACATAATTATAAATTTACTACTTCTCTTTTGGAGATAAACTCAGGAGTTTATAAAATGAACAAACATAGTAACTACAAAAAGACCATCATGATTTATTGAGCATGAATAAACCCTTTAATAAAAGCATTGGAGGACTTCATCAAATTCTTTCTAGAGGTAGGTATTAAGAGCATCTCCATTTTACAGAAGAAGAAAGTAGATTTCTGAGAATTTTTGTGTAATTTCTTTAAAATCACACAGCTAGCAAACACAGAGCCAAGATTTTAACCCTGCCAGTCTGATTCCCAATTCTGTGCTTTTAACCACACACAAGTGCTTTTTTTCTTAAGCACTTTGCATGAACTCACTCATTCGAGTCTCATAACAATCCCAATAAACTGAAATTATTATTTCCAGTTTTCTAATGAGAAAATCAAGAAGATAGAACCATTGTCCTAGGTGGCAGAGCCAAGATTGGAACTTATGTCTATCTGACTCTAGAGCCCTCTTTCATAGATAATATGTTACAGGCTGCTACTTGCCTATTGAAATCTGTTCTCTTCCTCCTGGTAATGAGTCTGCTTAGCCAAAAACTACAATTCTATACTTTCTTTATAGTTCAGTTCAGTTCAGTCGCTCAGTCGTGTCCGACTCTTTGTGACCCCATGAATCGCAGCATGCCAGGCCTCCCTGTCCATCACCAACTCCCGGAGCTCACTCAGATTCATGTCCATCGAGTCCGTGATGCCATCCAGCCATCTCATCCTGGGTCGTCCCCTTCTCCTCCTGCCCCCAATCTCTCCCAGCATCAGAGTCTTTTCCAATGAGTCAACTCTTCACATGAGGTGTACAAAGTACTGGAGTTTCAGCTTTAGCATCATTCCTTCCAAAGAAATCCCAGGGTTGATCTCCTTCAGAATGGACTGGTTGGATCTCCTTGCAGTCCAAGGGACTCTCAAGAGTCTTCTCCAACACCACAGTTCAAAAGCATCCATTCTTTGGCACTCAGCCTTCTTCACAGTCCAACCCTCACATCCATACATGACCACTGGAAAAACCATAGCCTTGACTAGACGGACCTTAGTCGGCAAAGTAATGTCTCTGCTTTTGAATATACTATCTAGGTTGGTCATAACTTTTCTTCCAAGGAGTAAGTGTCTTTTAATTTCATGGCTGCAGTCACCATCTGCAGTGATTTGGGAGCCCAGAAAAATAAAGTCTGACACTGTTTCTACTGTTTCCCCATCTATTTCCCATGAAGTGATGGGACCAGATGCCATGATCTTTGTTTTCTGAATGTTGAGCTTTAAGCCAACTTTTTCACTCTCCTCTTTCACTTTCATCAACAGGCTTTTTAGCTCCTCTTCACTTTCTGCCATAAGGGTGGTGTCATCTGCATATCTGAGGTTATTGATATTTCTCCCAGCAGTCTTGATTCGGGCTTGTGCTTCTTCCAGCCCAGCGTTTCTCATGATGTACTCTGCATAGAAGTTAAATAAGCAGGGTGACAATATACAGCCTTGACGTACTCCTTTTCCTATTTGGAACCAGTCTGTTGTTCCATGTCCAGTTCTAACTGTTGCTTCCTGACCTGCATACAAATTTCTCAAGAGGCAGGTTAGGTGGTCTGGTATTCCCATCTCTTTCAGAATGTTCCACAGTTTATTGTGATCCACACAGTCAAAGGCTTTGGCATAGTCAAGAAAGCAGAAATAGATGTTTTTCTGGAACTCTCTTGCTTTTTCCATGATCCAGCGGATGTTGGCAATTTGATCTCTGGTTCCTCTTCCTTTCCTAAAACCAGCTTGAACATCAGGGAGTTCACGGTTCACGTATTGCTGAAGCCTGGCTTGGAGAATTTTAAGCATTACGTTACTAGCATGTGAGATGAGTGCAATTGTGTGGTAGTTTGAGCATTCTTTTGCATTGCCTTTCTTTGGGATTGGAATGAAAACTGACCTTTTCCAGTCCTGTGGCCTCTGCTGAGTTTTCCAAATTTGCTGGCATATTGAGTGCAGCACTTTCACAGCATCATCTTTCAGGATTTGAAACAGCTCAACTGGAATTCCATCACCTCCACTAGCTTTGTTCGTAGTGATGCTTTCTAAGGCCCACTTGACTTCACAGTCCAAGATGTCTGGCTCTAGATTAGTGATCATATCATCATGATTATCTGGGTCGTGAAAATCTTTTTTGTACAGTTCTTCTGTGTATTCTTGCCACCTCTTCTTAATATCTTCTACTTCTGTTAGGTCCATACCATTTCTGTCCTTTATCGAGCCCATCTTTGCATGAAATGTTCCCTTGGTATCTCTAATTTTCTTGAAGAGATCTCTAGTCTTTCCCATTCTGTTGTTTTCCTCTATTTCTTTGCATTGATCGCTGAGGAAGGCTTTCTTATCTCTTCTTGCTGTTCTTTGGAACTCTGCATTCAGATGCTTATATCTTTCCTTTTCTCCTTTGCTTTTTGCCTCTCTTCTTTTCACAGCTATTTGTAAGGCCTCCCCAGAGGCCTTGATCCCTGTCTCCTGTACAATGTCACGAACCTCATTCCATAGTTCATCAGGCACTCTATCTAACAGATCTAAACCCTTAAATCTATTTCTCACTTCCACTGTATAATCATAAGGGATTTGATTTAGGTCATACCTGAATGGTCTAGTGGTTTTCCCTACTTTCTTCAATTTAAGTCTGAATTTGGCAATAAGGAGCTCATGATCTGAGCCACAGACAGCTCCCGGTCTTGTTTTTGTTGACTGTATAGAGCTTCTCCATCTTTGGCTGCAAAGAATATACTCAATCTGATTTCGGTGTTGACCATCTGGTGATGTCCATGTATAGAGTCTTCTCTTGTGTTGTTGGAAGAGGGTGTTTGCTATGACCAGTGCATTTTCTTGGCAAAACTCTATTAGTCTTTGCCATGCTTCATTCCGCATTCCAAGGCCAAATTTGCCTGTTACTCCAGGTGTTTCTTGACTTCCTACTTTTGCATTCCAGTCCCCAATAATGAAAAGGACAAATTTTTTGGGTGTTAGTTCTAAAAGATCTTGTAGGTCTTCATAAAACCGTTCAACTTCAGTTTCTTCAGCGTTACTGGTTGGGGCATAGGCTTGGATAACTGTGATATTGAATGGTTTGCCTTGGAGACAAACAAATATCATTCTGTCGTTTTTGAGATTGCATCCAAGTACTGCATTTTGGACTCTTTTGTTGACCATGATGGCTACTTCATTTCTTCTGAGGGATTCCTGCCCGCAGTAGTAGATGTAATGGTCATCTGAGTTAAATTCACCCATTCCAGTCCATTTTAGTTCGCTGATTCCTAGAATGTCGACGTTCACCCTTGCCAGCTCTTGTTTGACCACTTCCAATTTGCCTTGATTCATGGACCTGACATTCCAGGTTCCTATGCAATTACTCTTTACAGCATCGGATCTTGCTTCTATCACCAGTCACATCCACAGCTGGGTATTGTTTTTGCTTTGGCTCCATCCCTTCACTCTTTCTGGCGTTATTTCTCCACTGATCTCCAGTAGCATATTGGGCACCTAATGACCTGGGGAGTTCCTCTTTTGGTATCCTATCATTTTGCCTTTTCATACTGTTCATGGGGTTCTCAAGGCAAGAATACTGAAGTGGCTTGCCATTCCCTTCTCCAGTGGACCACATTTTGTCAGGCCTCTCCACCATGACCCGCCCATCTTGGGTTGCCCCATAGGCATGGCTTGGTTTCATTGAGTTAGACAAGGCTGTGGTCCTAGTGTGATAAGATTGACTAGTTTTCTGTGAGGATGGTTTCAGTGTGTCTGCCCTCTGATGCCCTCTTGCAACACTTACCATCTTACTTGGGTTTCTCTTTACAGTTAGGTATGGCCATTTGACTAAGTTCTTACCAAAGGAATATGAGTGGAAGCGACATGTGCAACTTCTAAGTCACAAGGAACCCCATGATCCCAGACCTCCTCTTTTTCTTTCTCATGAATTGGACCTCAGAATAGGAGGGGCCAGAATTCTTTAGAATAATCAAGTTAGAATCCATCAGAATATAGAAAAACAAAATTCCTACTACAACAGGTGTACTGAAATGAGCCCGAGTCACAATATGGGACGTACTAAGTCACCATATTGACATCACTTCAATTATCTTAATTTCATCTCTACACTGCCTATTGCCTCTCTTAGAATGTTCTGGGTCATACAGTACAATCTCCTTTGCCATCTCTTTGAAAGATATCAGGAAATATTATAGGGGCCAATCTTCAATTATATACCTATCCCAGGTTATCCAAAGAATCCAATTGGGATCTTTAAACTGAATCTAAGAAAACTTAAGTTTTAATTTTTTAATGTAAAAAAAAAAAAAACCATTCTTGTGGAAAGTAGTTTTTATAGAGTTAAAGATCCACTAAAATGATCCTCAACTTTTGACACTCTTAACACCAAACCACATCTGGATGCTTATTTTAATGAAATGATAAAAAGTATTATATTTGCAAAGATGTTCACTGAAGCATATCTAAAGAAGGGGGGAAAACTATAAACAAAATGTGAAACAGTAGAGAAAAATAGTTAAATAAAATGATGGTTCATCCTGAGGGGAAATACGAGGCCGATATTTAAAAACAATTTCAAAAATCCAAAGCAAAGGCACTGAGAAATAAATTAAAATTTTCCAGTTAATCTTTTAAAGTGATAGCAAAAGATTTCTTTGGATGATCCACATGCAGTGTGGAATCACGCATTCTGAAATGACATCATGGAAAAGCAAACAGACACATCCAAATTGGGTACTTCTGTAGGACAGTTGACCAGGTTTCTTCAACAAGTTAATGGCACTTTTTAAACGGTGAGTCTGCTATAGATTAAAATAATGTTAAGGGATGTAACAACCCACTGCAATGTATAGATCATTATTTGGATCCTCAGGTATATGAATCAAGGTTAAAGAAAGACATTTTTGAAATAATGAAGGAAATTTGAATATGATTAGATTATATGTAATATCAAGGAATTACTGCTAATTTTGTTAGGTATCATAATGGTACTATAGTTGAAATAAAAAACATCCATATTTTCTAGAAATGAATAATAAAGTATGTAGGGGTGAAATGACCTAAGGACTAGAACTTGCTTTAAAATACTTCAGTAACAATAACAGCTATAATGTCAAGACACAAAGCACACAAGTGTATAAGTTCTGCAGTAGCCTGCCTGAGGAGCTCCAATTTTGATCCAACACTTACTAGGTATATGACAAGTTACTTAACTTCCCAATGCCTTGAGTTCCTCTTCTGTTCACTAGTGACACCAACCACATCTCTTGTCTTAGGTTATTGTGAAGATCATGAGATGAGCTCTGTACAGAACTCAGCACAACATGTTAGCTATTATTATCATCATTATAAACCAGTATGCTCTTCACTCATCTAAGACCCCAAATGTCACTCACCAAAAACCCTTAATCCCTTGAAATCTCTCTTCTGTCTTTCTCTCCAGGTTCCTTCTTGTTCTCTCCCTCCCTAGCCTATTTCCTTCTTCAGGACCTAGAACTTATGCTTTGATTGTTAATAATGCATTAACATTTCATTAATTTTTAAAGTGATTTTCTTTTTTAAAACTAAATTAGGAAAACTGTGGAACAAGGTAAAAAACAGGAGAATACAAAATAAACTGGTATAATTACACCAAAGTATAAACATGGAAAAGGATCAAAGGAAAAGTAGAATATATAAATGGAGACATTCTGAATGATTTTCCTAACACCTAATGATTCTTTCCCTAGGTTCAAGCAAGACTTTTTTTTTTAAAAAAGCAAATTCCACAGACCTAAAAGACCCTAAGAATGACTGAATAATACTTGTGTGTGTCTTTCAGTGGAGGATGGCATGCTTGGCTGTTACTGACAAATCTAGAGTATAAATAGGAAGACACAGAATAATAAGAGCTATGACAATACTTCGTATTTCATTGATTCCATGGTATCTTGGGTGTGTGACCTGTGCAGTCACACAGGATCTTATATATAGGAGGGCCCTGTGCGTGCATGTGCTCAGCCATGACTTTTTGTAACCCCATGGACTGAAGTTCACCAGGCTCCTCTGTCCATGGGATTTCCCACGCAAGAATACTGGAGTCGGTTACCATTTCCTTCTCCAGGGAATCTTCCCAACCAAGAGATCGAACCCAAGTCTCCTGCTTGGCAGGCAGATTCTTTATCACTGGGCCACCTGGGGAAGCCCTCAGAAGGGCCCTATACTTGGTTTACTATCCTGCTATAACCATTCTGAAATTCTTAATTTTTAAACAAGGGACCCCACATTTTCATTTTGCACTAGGCCTCACAAATTATGTAACTAGTCCTGACTCCACCTTATGAGATGGACACTATTATAATTCCAATTTAAAGATGAGAAAGTTGAGGGTTAAAAGACAAAGCTAAAGCCACACAGCCATCAAGTGACAGGATGGATACAGAAAGAACTCAAAGTGAAAGATAGAGAATGGGGTAAAGAACGAAAAGAAAGCCAAGTAAGTCAGGGAACAAGAATATTATCATCTATCTGGGGCCCAGTTCCTGACTGATTAGGCAGTCAAAACTCATGGGTTTAGGCTGAGAGTTAAGGCTACCCCAGCAAGGAGTCTGTTCTATAGCCCATGACAGGCTCCATATCACAGACTGTCAGAGTGGAACACGGAAAGGGTGCAGGCATCCATTAGCCCTTCTGGAAACAGGATCTACAGGAAGGAAAGGCCAGAAGTGTTTTCCCTTAAAAACTGGCCACCTTTTTGCAGGCTCTTGTGTTCCTTGAAAAACTATAGCAGTCAAGGATTAAGATGATCCTGTCACTTTGTTAAAATGAAACTTTAAAAAACATATTTCAACACAATGCTTTCTTAGCTTAGGCAGCACAGAAAACTGTCAATCAACCCACTGTCCTCACAATCACTCCAGAAGTCAGGCAGCGCTGCTGGCATCAAGAGCGCTCACGTTCTCCTTCAGACCCACCCTTGGGCTTCCTGTCGCCTGATTTTGGAACAACCTAGGATCGGGAGGGTCATCTTGACAACGTGAACAAAACACAGAGTCACACAAAGTCTTAAGGGTCCTTGCCAAGAGGTTTTGTGGCTATGACTGTTCCTTTAAATGGATCATTAGAGTTACAGCACATTTCTACAGGGGAAAAAAATTTTTTTAGACATCAGGAAACAGGGAGTGCCCAGATTTGTGTTAATAATAAGAAAACAATCCAAAGGCTCCCATCTGTAGTTTCACTTTGGGGGAGGTTAAATGAATTATATTCTACTGTGTCTGTTAAAGCCAGAGGGTGAGGCCACAGCCCTATGTGTGGAGAGGGTTGTAAAGACTCCAAATGGCTCTCAATGGGAATGAGACTGATTTTTCAGTAGGAAGCCAGTCTGTAGGGGCCAAGCCTTAGGCAGGGAAGAAACCCCTGTCCCTCCTTGGGATCCACTTCTCATATCCAGACCGTCCTCCTTTGCTGTGTTTGAGAGGGACACTCTCTGCCCCAGGAGGAAGTCAGGAGCTGAAGCCACAGTGGAGGCCTGGTTTCCAACTATCCTACTTTTCTGGAGCAGCTTTTTAATATACATATTCCATGACCTACTCAAGGGCAACTGAATTGGAACTTTGAGGAATGGTCCCAGATTTTTTTTTTTTTAATTCATCAGTTTTCTATTTCTCAAGTTATTCTTATGCAACCAGCTCATACTGATTCACATACTAGTTTTCAGAACCACTAGTTTTCCTTTTATTTATTTATTTTTTCCTGATGCTCAGTTTATTTCCTTTTGCTATCCTTTCTGGCTTTAGGGACTTGACCACAGAGTTGTGCATCCACTCCGCCTCTTTGCAATACAGCAGTAGAGGTGGACAGCGCCCCCTAAAGAGAGAACGGGTGATTGCAGCAGTAATTACTGAAGTCAGCCCTAAAAGGAAGTGACCAAGACTTCAGGGACCAAGACTCAGCTACTATGAGGCTGAATCCTGCTTCAACCAGAGTAGTTCTGCATTTATCTGTTATATACACCTTGTATATTCATCTGAATGAAAGGTTCCAATTCAGGAGGGAAAAGTTTGAAAAATAATGCCTTTTCTAGAACCATAACATAACCAAAACACATTTCTTCAGTTACATTCTAGACAAACAGAGTTTTGTGGGCTACCCTGAAAATCTAAATATAATTTATAACATGGATCTTGTGGGAAAACATGAATTCAAGATGGCAAAAACACATCTCCCTCCGCACCTTCCCACTTCCCACTTCCCACTGATTGAGCAGCAAGATGGGATCTGTTTTTGCTTCCCAGAATACCTCCAATCCCACACCCAAGACTAAAGGGATGCCTTGCTTGGAATAAAGGAAACTCTCCCTGAAGCCAGAAGGGAATCTCTAGTCCCTCCCTTCTCCCCTTATTCACGACCTTCAGTGGCCACAAGGGCTGGAGATGGTCCAATGGAAAGGGACAGCAGCAGCACACCAGACACGTCGGTGCTCTGGGCTCAGGAAACTCCCCCCAACCAGACCCTTGGCTCTACCACTAAGGGCCCCAATAAACATTTCAGACACAGAGAGGAAGCTACTGCCCCACTGCCATGAGAGTTTTAGAGAACGTGCTCTGAATTGCTTTGAGGAGTTAGCTATGATCGTCACATGCTCCCTGGGGAAGAGCAGCATTTGTGGAGTTATCCCTGGACACAGATTAAAACAGATCCATGTGGCAACCTTGTTCTTAACCTCCTGACTACAGTGTCCCAACCAGGCATGGCCAAAAATACACCACAGTAAGAAGAACTAAGGCATCGCTAACTACTTCATTTACCAGACTTGTATTTCTCTTCTCTTTGAACTCTGTCTAACAAAATTACACTCTCGAGACTGCTAAGTCAGCACTAGGAGCCGAAAGTCCTGTCTATTCCTGGTGTTAACTAAAGAGTTGAATCGATGAAAAAAACATTAATTCACACCTGAAAACAAACCAATCCTAAGCATAAATAACCCACAATACGCCACATGTGTCTTGTGGAGGGAATACATTTATTTAACTCGAATTTCTCAACCAGCCACATCAACAGCTCCCATAGATAATGATCTAGTAATAGGTAATGACCAGTAATTGGTAATGACCAACACATCTGAAGGTTTACCTAGGAGACCTGAAGAAGCCTCAGTTACAAAAGACTGACTTGGGCTCACTAAACTGTGTTTACTGATAGAAGGAAGTTAAGACTCACACATTTCCTCATATACTCAGGAACAAAGTTTGAAACCAAAGAGGCTCAGGGAACAGTCCTCCTAATTATAAAGGACAATGTCTTGAGCATTCCAGTTAATTAAGAGATTGCCTCATGATTGTATTTGTAACACTAATGCAAAAACACTAAACTTTTTACTCATTCATATATTAAATAATTTTGTTGTTGTTTAGAAGGCAACGGCAACCCACTCCAGTACTCTTGCCTGGAAAATCCCATGGACAGAGGAGCCTGGTAGGCTGCAGTCCATGGGGTCACTAGGAGTCCGTATGCAGAGTACATCATGCAAAATGCCAGGCTGGATGAACCACAGGCTGGAATCAAGAGGGAGAAATATCAATAACCTCAGATATGCAGATGACACCACCCTTATGGCAGAAAGCGAAGAGGAACTAAAGAGCCTTTCGATGAAAGTGAAAGAGAGTGAAAAGGCTGGCTTAAAACTCAACATTTAAAAAACGAAGATCATGGCATCCGGTCCCATCACTTCATGGCAAATAGATGGGGAAACAATGGAAACAGTGACAGACTTTATTTTGGGGGGCTCCAAAATCACTGCAGATGGTGACTACAGCCATGAAATTAAAAGATACTTGCTTCTTGGAAGAAAAGCTCTGACAAACCTAAACAGCATATTAAAAAGCAGAGACATTACTTTGCCGACAAAGGCCCACCTACGGTTAAACAAAGCTACGGTTTTTCCAGTAGTCATGGATGGATGTGAGAGTTGGGACTATAAAGAAAGCTGAGCGCTGAAGAATTGATGCTTTTGAATTGTGGAGCTGGAGAAGACTGTTGAGAATCCTTTGGACTGCAAGATCAAACCAGTCAATCCTAAACGAAATCAGTCCTGAATATTCATTGGAAGGACTGATGCTGAAGCTGAAACTCCAATACTTTGGCCACCTGATGCGAAGAACTGACTCACTAGAAAAGACCCCGATGCTGGGCAAGATTAAAGGCTGGAGGAAAAGGGGACGACAGAGGATGAGATGGTTAGATGGCATCACCGACTTGATGGACATGAGTTTGAGCAAGCTCTGGGAGTTGGTGGTAGACAGGGAAGCCTGGCGTGCTGCAGTCCATGGGGTCACAGAGTCGGACACGACTGAGCGACTGACATGAACTGAACTGAACTGAAATTCCACCTTCCAAATATACCAAGTTGCTCACAAGGTTCAGAATATGGTCTGCTCTCTCCAGGCCTCAACACATGCTGTTCCCTCTCTGGCTGGAATATCTTTCCTCACGTTCTACAGGGAGTATACACACAGACACACACCACTGCCTTCATCACCTTCTGGCACAAACATCTCATTCTCATTCACTGAGCTCAAAGGCCTTTCCTTCCAGGAAGCCCTCCTCCACCTCCTATAATAATATGTGCTGCCCTTAGAAAAGACTGATGCTGGGAAGATTGAAGGCAGGAGGAGAAGGGGACGACAGAGGGCGAAACAGTATCACCGACTCAACGGACAAGAGTTTGAGCAAACTCCAGGAGATGTTAGACAGGGAAGCCTGGCACACTGCAGTCCATGGGGTCACAAAGACACAACTGAGTGACTGAACAGCAAGTTTGTCTCACTGCAAAATGGAACCTGTTTATGTGCGTCTCTCTTCCAGCGAGCTCTGGAGAGCTGAAACTTGGCATTAAGAAGCAGTTCCTTTTAGTGGTTATACAAGCCCTGCAACTGACTCCCTGGATTCTAATCCCAGGTTTATCTCTCTTAATCTCTGCATAATTTAGGGCAATAACTTAATCTCTCTGGGCCTCAATTTGCTCATCTTTAAAATGGGCATAACAACTGTGCCTATCTCCTTGCGTTATTAAAAGGACTGCAGAATACATGCAAGTCTCATGAGAGGCGTTGCTCACAGTAAGAATTCAATAAATGGTCTTCTGAAAGTCTCTCCTATAGAAAGGTCTTTCCTATATACCTCCATTATATTGTGAAAGGGCACTACACTTAAATGATTTATCTCTTTTAAAATGTCCAAGAATAAAATTAAGTGGCAAGACCTACAGAAACAGGCAAAAACATTAAAAGGAAAGCAAGTACTAGAAAAGGTGGGCTTTCCTGGTGGCTCAGATAGTAAAGAATCCACCTGCAATGCAGGAGACCCAGGTTCGATCTCTGGGTCAGGAAGATCCCCTGGAGTAGGAAATGGCAACCCATTCCAGTATTCTTGCCTGGAGAATTCCATGGACAGAGGAGCCCGGTGGGCTACAGTCCATGGGGTCCCAAAGAGGTGGACACAACTGAGTGACTAACACTTTTACTTTCAGGAAAAGGTACTTGCAATTGAATTAACTAACAAAGGATCTGTTTCCAGAAAAGATTTTTCAAAAAGAAGAAAGAAAAAACCATATTTGAATCAATAAGAAAACCAGAGACTACCCAGTAGTAGAAAATAGGCAAAGGATATTAATTATGAATAAGCATTTCACAGAAAGAGAAACCTGAATGACCCATATAACTGTACAATGATTGTCAGGGAAATAGAGATACCATTTGATAGCCGCTAGATAATGCCACATGTAGCTGAGGATGCAGGAATCTTTAGGCTAGAGAAGAGGTCAAAGACAGGGGATAGGGTTTTGACTTTCAGTATTCTATTTCTTTAAAAAAAAGAGAGGGAGAGAGAGGAAAAGGAAATTTGAAGTAAATATGACACAATAAATATGAAATCTGAACTGTGGGTATGTGGTTTCTAGAAAATTATTTTATTTTCTAATTGTTTCAGATATACAATAATTTAAAATGTTATGCCAAGGGAACTTATAAATAAGAATAGGTATTACAGAATTTGTGTTTCCAGGTATATTTCAAGAAACTGAATATTCAGACCTTTTATAGATGTTCAATATTTTCACTGATTTCACTAAATGGATGACTGGGTGAGAGGATGGGCAAACAGAGGCAGAGATGAATGAATGGATGGACAGATGGGTAGATGGACAGACAGATGAACAGGTGGCTGGGTAGATTGACATTCAAGTATATAAACAGAGACAGAAGAAATAAAGCTACTCAGTGAAGTGAAAAGTTTTGATGAAGCTGTATACAATGAAGACTTGGGAGACTGAAATCCCAGCTCTGCCAACCCTTAGACAGCTACCTTGGCAGGGCCGCCAGGTGAACTGCACGACACCAAAGGGCACTATCTACACAAACGACAATGAATGGCGCCCCCTGGAGTTGTGCAATGCCCCAGCCCTGATGGATAAACGCCATTACCTCTCTGAGTCCTTATTTCTCCATCTGTAAAAAAGAGTCCAATCATATCTGCCTCGTGGGGTCTATAAGAAGACTAATGAGACCCTGTATGTGAAGTGCTTAGCACAGAACCAGCACATGATAAGAAGTGAGAATGTGCTATTATCATCCAGATAATACTAGGAAAATGGACACTACGGTTCAAGACTAGGTTAATGTTCAACATTAGCCCTAGGGGCTGTCTCCTTAGGACTTAAGGAGTAGGAAAGTAACATATGTACCTAGCGGCATACCTAGTCAACCTGGGATCTTAGTGGCTGTAAGTTTTCCAGCAGACACTTCCAATCCATAGTTCTGGAATTCACTGGGGTGCCTCAGGTTCAAGGGAGTGGGGATAGGCTGGGCTGCTGAGGGCCCAGACCCTGCCTCTGCTGTCATTGGAGCAGATGGGCCGTTCTGTGCCCTCAGACGCAGGTGTCTCTTGGCTACTGTAAGCAATGTTAAGACTTAATGAATATAAATCCCATTTTATGCAACGCTTTCCACAAAGCATCTACAAAATGTTCACAGGGCACAAACATACACAACAAACTCAGCCACGATGTGTACTGCACAGGGAGAAGGGGGGTGGGGAGCAGGCAGGAGGAGGCCACAACAAGGGGCAACTGGGAGCTGTCTCTTCCCTGCTTACAGTCATCATCAAGAACCCAGCTTCACAATTTAAAATAAGCTGGCTTTTCCACCCACAAAACAGACTTGACAAAAGGTTTCCCTGAAGGGCACCTTTTTTAAACATAACAAACCACTCCAAAACTTAGTAGCTGAAAATACCGAGAACTGCCCATCTCTCCTGACCCTGCACTTTGCTGGAGAGTTCCTGGTGGGCTTGCACACTCTGCTGCAGTCAGCTGGAGGGCTCCTGAGCTGGAAGGTCCGACGTGCCTCGTGGCACTCCGGGCGGGATGCTGGCCAGTGGCCTCAGGTCTCCACGTCTCCTCCGTGTCTCCTCCCATCCCCTGGCGACTACAGCAGCTTCTTCTCTTGGTGGTCTTGGTGGTCTTGGTGGTCTCAGGGCAAGGAACCAAGAGGAGAAGAAGTGAGAGCTGCCAGGCGTCTAGACAGGGCTGGGGCTTGCTGGCACAATGTCACTTCCACACATTCTGCTGGTCAAAGCAAGTCAAAAGGCCACCAGACACAAGGGGAGGTGAAATCAATTCCACCCAGAGAAGCAGCAAAGTCCTCTCACCGAGGGGTGTGCAGGGACGATCTGAGGAGACCACCTGCCACACGGCCCTTGGAAGTCAGGCGTGGACGGGCCTGGGCTTCTGAACATGGTTTGTTTCTTAAGAAAAAAAATAAGTCCAGAGCTTAAAAGAAGCATTTGAAAACCACTCCATGATAGCCAACAGTTCAGAAAACACTCTGAACACAGGAGTGCGAAGCATGTATTTTTCTCCTAAAGAAGTCTTCCTGGCAGGAGCAACAGGGTTCCTGAGGAAGCGAGATTTCTCCTCCACTGAGCAGAGAGTGACAGTCGTATCGATGTGACCAATGAAGATGGTGAACAAGTGACTGGGGGAGGGGAAGACTGGGCCTCGCTGGAGCAGGTACCTGAGACTTGTCTTCACAGGACAGTGACATCGACCGAGCGTGACGCTTGCGTGCAGACAGGCCAGGCTGGCAGGTAAGAGAGAGGTGGGGCGAGGGGAGAGGAGCTGTGTGCAGGGGGAGGGAAGGGCGCTGAGGGGAGCAAATGCAGAAGGAGGCAGAGCTGCTCGGGTACAGGGACTGCCCCTCACCAAAGGAACACAAGGCTGAAAAGCAAGCCTCCGGAACTCTTCTTTCCTCTTCCGGAGAGAGCCGGAAAAATAAGAACGAGGCTTTGTCAAAATAGCAAAGTCTTATCAGTACAATAACTGGATGCTAAGCAAATGAGAAGAGACTTCACAATGCCCTGACAGCTCAAAGAAGAGGACAGATGAGAAGAGGGCAGGATAAGGCCGAGATTCAGACAATAACCAAGACATCCCCCTCTAAGAAACAACCCAGCTCCCTCTGTGGGGACAGGTGGACACATACAGTCACGCTTGTATGCGTGGGTTTATAATTGGTTTCATTTTATTCCACAGTAAAATGGGTTAATGGTACATCCATATTGTGACAACATTCTCTAGCAAATGTCCTAATTAGGAACCCTAACTAGCTTTCCATTATTTCAAAACTGTCCAAATCTGGGTAGACCCCGAAGACCATCTGGAACCTGGACTTCTGCCCAGGCAGCAAGGGATTGTCCTTCATTAGACCTCTCCACGCCCCAGCTAACTGAGAGAGAGAGAGAGTGATGGAGAGTTACGTGGTGAACACACTGGGAAACAGGATTTCTTGCTCAGATATTTGGTTTTGTGATTTTATCTTCCTTGCAAGTGACCATGTTCATAAAACTTCAAAGGAGATTTTGATTTAAATCTGGTGCCTTGGCTATTTGAAATTAACTGGGACATACATTTATTTAAATATGTATTGCGTCTGCGGGCATATGCAGAACACTCATCCAAGAATCAGCAGAAAGTACTTTTATTCTTAATCTTTTAACTATTTTAGTTTCAAGGGGAAGCTTTAAAAAAAAATCAGGAATAACTTCAAAATCCAGAGGGAGGAATTGCCAATAAAGTGAAACCATTCACGTTGATTTATCATTGTATTTCTGCAGCCATTGCTTGCTTCACTGGCTTGTCACTGTATGTGTGTTGAGGGTGAGGGGAGGCAGTCATCTGGATCTCACATCGCATATAAAAGCTGATATAGATGATAAAAGTCAATCATAAAGCTCCCCCAAGTGGATGTTTATAAAACTACATCAAGAAACCAGCCACTGTAACTGGGATGGTGATCAACACTGAGGCCCCAAATGATAAGCAGCAGTGACCTGGCTTATCCATTATTTTGTACATAATTTAATAAGATCTGCGTCTTGGAGAAAGAATTCTATAAATTTTAAAAGAGATTGTGCAAAAACACTCCTTCTGGCTTCCGGGGAACTTAACTGGGCCTGGAAGCTGCTGGTGGCTACACTAGGCCGTACCTGGACGCAAAGAATCCCGGGATACAGTGATTTACAGCTGCTCAGGGGTGGAGAGTGCCCCCAAGGCCCCTCTGGAAAAGCCCCCCCATCCACTCAGTTGTGTTCCTTATGCCACTAGTGGGGCTGATTATACCGAATTACTTGGCACCCCTGTTAAGCCTGTCACTTAGATTCCAGAACAAATTAAGTTTGCTGAAGGCTTTGCTCTTTCTCTCTATTAAAATATTCATATCTACTCTAACAACCTGATAAAAACTGGCTAAAAGCCTTGCAGTATCCCCTATAGGGAATGCCATTTTTAATGAATCCGCAAGCATCATAAATAAAAAATAACTGGTCTTAATAAAGAATTGATAGAGCAGCTCTGGTCCCAGATAGGTGTCAATGGGGAGGCTACACACAGCCTTGGAAGATCCAACGTAGCAAATGAGTCTCCCAGTTAGATGGGGAAGGCCCCCATCCACCAGTAAACTCCAAACAAGGGCAGCATCCATGAATAACTTTCCATAGAGTAGTTGAACCTAATGGGTCTCAACAGGAGTGAATGGTAGGGGGGTGACAGGGGGCCCTTTCAGAGCTGTATAAGAAAGTGGGGAGGAGGACAGGTGGTAACAAGAGTAACAGATAACATTTCTTAAGCGTTTACCACGTACCAAGCATTCTCTTCTCAGCAAAGCTACTAAATGGTCAGTATTATCCGCTCCTCAGAAATGAAGGCTAATGAAATTAATGGGCTTCTCCCGGTGGCTCAGAGGTAAAGAATCCGCCTGAAATGCAGGAGCCAAAGAAGATGTGGGTTCGATCCCTAGGTCAGGAAGATCCCCTAGAGGAAGGCATGGAAACCACTGCAGTATTCTTTTCTGGAGAATCCCCACGGACGAGGAGCCCGGTGGGCTATAGTCCATGGGGTAGCAAAGAGTTGGACATGACTGAAGGGACTTAGTGGCAGCAGCAACGGAATTTATATAAGCAGCCTAAGATCTGAATTCCAACCCAGGTCTGACCCTCAACCCAAAGCGCTAAAGTCTTGAAAGAAGCATTAGAAACATTTCATAAAACTCTTAATTCACTCCAGTTATGTTTTGGCAAAAGGTGGAACATGAGATCAGCAGTCAGCCTTCACTTGGCCCTGGGGCCAAGAACCAGGCTGGGGTCCGGGCCTCCTTCCTCCTAGGCCAGCAGGCTGCTCACTCTGACCCCACCCCAAGGTTCCACAAGAGAGCACAGGACACAGAATCCTAAGCTCCAGAAAATAAACTAAATAAATACTCTCACGCCTCTGGAATTCAGGCAGAACTGTAGTCTGGCTCTGTCATTTGGGGATTGTAGGACACTAAACCAGTTATCTCTCCTCTCTGAGCCTGCAAACTCATCCATCACAAAGGAATGACACCCTTAACTGCTCACACCCAGCTTTGTTCCAAAAGGATTTAAGGAGACAAGTTAACACCTATGTTACTGACAGGTGGTCAGAATAAAACGTGACTTTACTACCTATTCATGACAACAGCGCTTGTTTTGAAAGACTGTCCAAGAGCCCAGCATGGAGCCTGGCTCACGATGGGCTGGCAGTAAACGTGTCCCTGCCCCTGGCCCTGGATCACTCATGATCCCCCCAGCCCTCCTACAATGCCTTCCAAGTGGTGGTGGAACCACCAGAGCCACCTCCCACTGCACTGCTGTGCCTATCTCTCCCCAGTTCTTCATTCCTTTCATGACCTTGGGGTGGCAATCAAGAAAAAGGAGTTGAAACCACCCTGGCTCTCCTCTTGCTCCTCAAGTGCATTCACAAGTGCTTAACTGGCCAAAAGACTGTTGCTGTAGCGATGTCCCCTGCAGGAGAGGCTGGCCTCACTTAATTCTTAACCTCCTTCCCACATATTAATAGTAAGGCCAGGAAGACAGAGGGCTTTCCAGGCGGCGTTAGTGCTAAGAAACCCACCTGCCAAAGCAGGAAATGTTCAGTGACGCAGGTTCAGCCCCTGAGTTGGGATGACCCCCTGGAGGAGGGCATGGCCACCCACTCCAGTATTCTTGCCTGGAGAATCCCATGGACAGAGGAGTCTAGTGGGCTACGGTCCATAGGGTCACAGAGTCAGTGACTGAAGCAGCTCAGCACACCCGCACACAGATCAGAGGGAGGCCACACTTGAGGAAGCCCAGAATGGACATCTACACAGGGTGGCCGACTGGCACAGGCAGTCCAGATAAGCAAACTCTCCTTCTTCTTCAATCATGTTGTTTTCCTGTTGTGTTTAGTTACGAGTTACCAACCAGCACCATTTTCGAGAACGCTGGCACTCCATACTCCAACCAGACTGCATTGTGTAACCTAAGGTTTTTCATCCATTATACGGGGAGAGTGATCAACTGTAACTTTTAAGGTGGTGGTGAGCTAGAGTGAAATCATCCATGTGAAAGCTTGGCATATAGTCAGTCCTCCATAATATTAACTAGTTTTTATTATTAGGGCTAAAACAGACCTGTGCTAGCCTCAGAACCTGGCTGCCAGTTAAAATGCCACTGTTGCTAAGAGAAAATACATTCTATTAATAAGATGCAAAACACAGGTTTACAACCAACTTT
The DNA here is from genome assembly GCF_023091745.1 of Budorcas taxicolor. Taxonomy (NCBI): domain Eukaryota; kingdom Metazoa; phylum Chordata; class Mammalia; order Artiodactyla; family Bovidae; genus Budorcas; species Budorcas taxicolor. Next base: position 61,114,705 of record NC_068924.1, read on the forward strand.
TGACAATCTGAGTTGTTATTAAAAAAAAGGCAGTCAACGTTCAACTTTCAACTTTTTTGCGGGGGGAGGGCTGTGCTGGGTCTTGGCGGCTATGTGGGCTTCCTCTAGTTGCTAGAGCAGTAGCTACTCTCCAGCTTGCAAAGCAGGCTTCTCATTGCAGTGGTTTCTCCTGGGGAGCATGGGCTCTAGGGCACATGGGCACAGCAGTTGCAGCTCCCAGGTTCTAAAGCACAGGCTCAGTAGTTGTGGTACACAAGCCTAGGTGCCCCATGGTATGTGAGATCTTCCCAAATCAGGGACAGAACCCATGTCTCCTGCACTGGCAGTCAGATTCACCACTGAGTCATCAGGGAAGCCCCCATTCAAATTTCAATCAGCTAGCTATGTTAGAAAAAGATTGCCTTTTCAAAATCAATGCAAAAATGTGGTATTGATCACCAAAGACGCTGTTGCAACAAGCAACATCCTTTTCTTCATCCAGTGAGTCCAGTGTGATCAATGTTTTTTGTGTGTGTGTGTTTTTTTTTAATGTGTGCCTCTCACAGCATCATGTCAAAAGTTTCTTCGGTTTAGGGTATGACGGAACCCAGCCATCCTCAACTCCCACCGAAGGCCATCCTCAAAGTCTAAGTGGCATCAGGGATCTTCATCCAGTGACAGCTAACAGCTACGTGGCTGAAAGTTAAACACATTTTTCAGTGGACTGTTGGAGTCAGAGAGAAGTGCATTCCTTCCACCTACTACTCAGGGTCAGAACATTTGCAGGAGTGGAGCAGGAGGTTAAGCCCTGGTCTTATCTCAGGTGGGAAGGAAAAAGGTCAGGATTCTTACTCAAAAAATAGCTCCCCCATAATACCACCAATTGGTTTCACTGAGTCTACAAAGTTCTCCTTTCACAAGTGAATATTCCATAGAAAAGGATTCTAAAGAGATGCTCCACAGTTTGACACTGGTTTTCTGTAGGTGGTGGGATTGAGGTTGATTTGGGGTTTCTACTTTTATCTATCTGTATTTTCTAACTTTTTTACAGTGAAAAATTAAAAGTTAATTTTGATGAAAAGACATTTCTTGGCAGGATTAAATAAACTATATTTGGTCGGAATCGGCTTAAAAATGGAAGAAGGCAAATCACAATGAGGTATCACTCCATACTTATTGGGATGGCTGTCTTTCTTTAAGGAAAAATAACTAGTATCAACAAGGACACGGAGAAACTGGAACCCTCCTACACTGCTGGTGGGAATGTAAGCCAGCGGAAAACAGTGTGGCAATTGCTCAAAATCTCTGACATACCGCTATTGTGTGACCCATAGCTCCCCATCTAGGCACGTATTTAAGAGAAATGAAAACACAGAGCCACACAAAATTTGTACACAAGCGTTCACACAGCATAATAGCCAGAGAAGAAACAAGCCAAATGCCCACCAATGGACAAATAAATCAATAAGACATGGGCTATCTATATAGTAGAATATTATTTGATCATAGAAAGCAATGAAATACTATTACACCATACTACATGTATAAACCTTGGCAACGTTATGCTAAGTGAAAGCAGTCACAAAAACCGATGTCATTTGATTCCATTTATATGAGACGTCTAGAATAGATATATAAGGACACACAGGAGATAGATAAGCGGTTGCCTAATGCTGGGGGATGCAGAGATGGAGAGATGGCAACTTAAGGGTACAAGTTTCTCTGTGGAGTGATGAAAATGTTCTCAAATTGTGGAGATGACTGTACTTGTATGTGAACATACTAAAAAACGTATTTTTTAATAAATTTATTTATTAATTGAAGGATAATTGCTTTATAGAATTTTGTTGTTTTTTTGTCAAACCTCAACATGAATCAGCCATAGGTGTACATATGTCCCCTCCCTCTTGAACCTCCCTCCCACCTCCCTCCCCATCCCATCCCTCTAGGTTGATACAGAGCCCCTGTTTGAGTTCCCTGGGCCATACAGCAAATTCCCATTGGCTCTCTATTTTACATACGGTAATGTAAGTTTCCATGTTACTCTCTCCATACATCCCACCCTCTCCTCCCCTCTCCCCATCTCCATAAGTCTGTTCTCTATGTCTGTTTCTCCACTGCTGCCCTGCAAATAAATTCTTCAGTACCATCTTGCTAGATTCTGTATATATGTGTTAGTATATGATATTTATCTTTCTCTTTCTGACTTATTTACTCTGTATAATAGGCCCTAGTTTCACCCACCTCATTAGAACTGATTCAAAGGCATTCCTTTTTATAGCTGAGTAATATTCCATTGAGTATATGTACCATAACTTCTTCATCCATTCATCTGTCGTTGGACATCTCAGTTGCTTCCATGTTCTAGGTAGCGTAAATAGCGCTGCAGTGAACATTGGGGTTCATGAGTCTTTTTAAATTTTGGTTTCCTCAGGGTATATGTCTAGGAGTAGGATTGCTGAGTCATATGGTGGTTTCATTCCTAGTTTTTTAAGGAATCTCCATACCATCTTCCATATAAAAAAACCTCTTAATTATTCTTAATTTAAATGGGTGAATCATATGGTATATCAATTGTATCTCAGTAAAATTGTTCCTTTCCAGTGGTCATGTATGGATGTGAGAAATGGACCATAAAGAAGGCTGAGCACCAAAGAACTGATGCTTTTGAATTGTGGTGCTGGAGAAGGCTGGGGAGAGTCCCATGGACAGCAGGGCGATCAAACCAGTCCATCCTAAAGGCAATCAACCCTGACTATTCATTGGAAGGACTGCTGCTGAAGCTGAGGCACTAACACTTTGGACACCTGATTCGAACCAACTCGTACTCATTGGAAAAGCCTTTGATGCTGGGAAAGACTGAGGGCAAGAGAAGGGGGCAGCAGAGGATGAGATGGTTAGATAACATAACTGGCTCAACGGACATGAATCTGAGCAAACTCCAGGAGACAGTGGAGGACAGAGGAGCCTAGCGTGCTATAGTCCACGGGGTCGCAAAGAGTCGGACACAATTTAGTGACTGAACAACAACAAAGTTGTTCCCCCCACAAAAAGGGAAGAAAGCAATCTGAGAAGGGTGGCACTGCTGACTTGTAAGAGGAGGGAGCAACTCTGGGTTGTGAGGGGTCAGAAGTCCCTGGAGAGGAAGACAACGGCAAAGAGACTTCAGGGTACCAAAGGCAGGGTGTGATGTGCAGCTGAAGGATCAACCTGCACAGGCTGGAAAAGTCAGCCCTGGTCCTCAGCACAGGTCTGGCTTCCTCTCCTACACATACCCAAGCATTTTTACAATGAACGAATCAAACCCAATTATTCCCCATGGCTCGGCTTAGGCACTGGGAAAATACTGGAGTGAGAAAGGCAGAGTCAGGAATCAGGAACTGACTCCACCATAATCACATAATTCAGGCTAACTCAGCACTAACTGCCTAGTGATTTCTGATCATCAGATTGCCCAGGGAGTTCGCTGGACTCTTTTCTGGTTTTGGAACATAGACTATTGGGCCCCACAACCCAGATAGTCTGATCCCACAGGTCTGGGAGACAGTTAGGAACCCTGTACCCTTTAGAGGTTTCCTCCACGTTTCTGACTATAAATCAGGCACAAGAACTTCTGAAACGAATGATAGCACTCTTAAAATACTTTTTAAAAGAAATAAGAATAAACATGTTTTTAATTTAAAAAAATCTTTAGCTTTCATGCAAAGAGAATATACCTAAACTGCTTAACATATGTCTCTGTAATCCCTGGTATAGCTGCAAAATTAACTTTTAGAATAAAAATATTCATGTCTCCACAACTTACCAATTTTCAGTTTTAGTCAGGTATCCCAATCAATTCTTCTAAATAATTCCTAAACCACTGCTTAAATATCATCGAATTTAAAAGCTGAAGCACCTTGGATACTCCTTCAGCAATCTTGCTGCAGACAAGAAACACTGTTAGCCACAGAGATGAAGTGTCTTGCTCATCTAGTGGGCCCACCCGGATCAGAACCAGGAGGGTGTGTTCACAGTCCAGGCCTCTCTCTGCTATATCCAGGACATTTCTGTAAGAAGAGCTTACACTGTGTCTGCAGTTGTAGTAACATTAATCTCTGCAGATACAAAGGGATAGCATTTAAGCTATACCTCAAACTAAAGAATGTGAGGCTCATTCTAACAAGAAGGAATCTACAAGAAGTCTGCAAGACTAAAAATCTACAAAGAACAGGTAACCTATTCCATAAACCATCATGAAGCAACAAAGAACAATATTGGAAGACGGGGCTTGAATGGAGTCTCTGAGCGAGATGACTTACTAACCCTCCCAGGCCCCAGCCTCTCATCTCCTGTGAATTACACAGGAGGCACTGAGGGGGCATCACTAAGCTGTCTCTGCCCTTACAAAGATGTAATCACTCTCCCTCTCCGAGCTTGCCTTTCCAAGGCAATCAGGCAGCAGCAAGGAGCTTTTCCCTAAACTCGAATGGAGTGGAATATTGGGCTTGAGAGTTTTGACTTTTGTCACAGGCATGATCAGTAACAACTCCTGCCAGCTCCCCCATGGCTGTGCCCCCCGGAAACTCCTCTGCCTGCCTAACTGACCCTGAAACTAGGAAGCCACGTGTGCCCCAGCAAGTGCTTGTGACAGGACACAGGTGGTTGGTGGCGTTCTGATTCACAGGAATAAGGACAGTTTACCTACAGGAACTGGGTCGAGTTTATACGGAAATGTCACTTGAAGACATCATGGTGTAACGTGACACTGGTGCAATAGAAGAACAAGGTTACCATCAAATAACCATGTGCTAATTCTCCTCTATTTCCCCCTGGGAACTCGATCACATCAGTTAAGTGCTCTGATTCCCATTGACTCCTCTGTAAAACAAAAGGGACAGTTAAGATGTCTTACCTCCCAGCTTCAGCTGAGCTCACATTTGTTAAAAAAAAAAAAAAAAAAAGAACATTGCAAAACTCTGTAGCCTATGAATGTAAATTGTTCCTGTTTCTACACTGTGTAGGGTTATGAGAAGAGTGACAGTTACTAAAAAAAAAAAAGCCCACCAGATAATAATAAGAGCATTCCTTGAACACTTACCAAGAGTTTTGCCAAGTTCTTTAAAATTTGTTCCTTCCCAAAATACTATAAGGAAGGTGTATTATCATTGCATCTTCAGAGGGGAAAGGAAATAAAAAAACATTCAAGCATTTGCACAGAGCCCCACAGCTAGTAAGCAGCAGAGCTTGATTTTGAACTTAGGCATCCATCAAGTGCATCAAACAAGCAGTCATCCTTCCGTTTTAATTCTTCAAATGATGGATATCTAATGCAAAGCTTAAAATGAGTAGTGGTGGGAAAACTCTTTATTTTGGTCTTGGTGGTGGGGCATTCCTTTGTACTGCAGTTTTAAACCGCTGTGTGAATCAAGGACAAGGCTGTGTTCCCAGGTTCTCTTATCCCCTCTCCATAACGCAGATACTCTTTCTGGAAAGCCCAGCCCACTTCTGGCAGCCTGCTCAGCAGTTGTCTCCTACACCCCCATGTTGCATTTTCATCAAACTGGCAATGGCTTATCCAGATCTGCCTGATGGGAAAGAACGGGCTGCTTGTGTCTAAAACCATCAGAAGGAATAAGCTACTTGTCACTAAAGCCATACCTTACATGGTCTGTGCAAACCAACTACAAGTTGAAGTATTTTTGTAAGAGGAGACACACCCCTGTTTTTTTTTTTTTTTAATCCAGAGAAATATCTCCAAGCAGAGAAGCTCAAAGGAAAATGTCAGCTTTCTTTAAAAAAAAAAAAAAATTGTTTTGTAAGTGATTTTTGAATCAGCAGCTGAGGCCACGGTGGAGGCAGCGGGATTACTGCTTCCTGCTGCCCCCGCCAGGCGGACAAGGACATTTATCATCAGGGGCTGAAGTGGGCCTGCCAGTCACCAGAGGTAGAAAGATCCCCTCACAGGAAAGGCCCCCTCAGGCACCGAGCTGGTGGAGGAGGTCTAGACATCCACCCTTTAAACAAAGGCCAGTGCATCGCAAAGCCTCCATCTTCCCCACAGTTCTGATCACAGAGCTTTCCTAACCATTGCCTCCTCACTGGCACAGGGGCTGGCTGGAAGTCCCAACCCTCAGCAAGGCCTCTGAGGCCCCTTCGTGAGGCTCCTTCATGAAGACGGGCCTCATGATCGCATGAACCAACCCAGTTCACCCATCTTCTCCCTCCCCACCACCAGGACTGCAGCCTGACCAAACCAGTGTCTACCCTGACCTCCCCACTCTAAGTCACAGTGCCCGCCCAGGGAGGCAATGCAACCATCATCTGCCGTATCAGTGAACACTTGAATCTCCCTAAATGAGGCATGTCCTCTTTCTTCCTCTCCAATCAAAATGTCTTTCCCATTCCTCTAACTAACTCCTTCTCTTCAAAAAAAAAAGAAAAGAAAATCAGCTTTAGAGTTCTTCTCACTTGGGAAATCATTTTTGACCCTCTTGTCTGAGCTGGAGTGGGTTACGCCAGTTACCAAGAAGATTCTGGGTATGATGGAGAAGAAGGGGCACCAGGTTATGCTTTAATAAGCACATATAAATTTACATTCCAAGTGAGTGATATCCCCTTTAAAGAAGTCATTAGTCCATCTCAAGAGCTCAGTTGGGTTTATGGTGTTAGTAACCCTCTTAGAAGGCTAAGAAATACATTAAACCTCCCAGAACATCATACCACTAAGGGTGACAACACTCTTCTTGTCTCCCAGAATCTTTGGTTCAGTCTACCAGACAGAACCAAAAACGCAGGTCTGGAAGTTAACTTGGAGATCATCTCAACCTCCCAGCTTACAGATGTGGAAACTGAGGTCCAGGCTGAAGTCATTCCAGAGCTCAACTAGCAAGCAGTTGGAAGCATTCAGACAAAACCTCAGCTCACATTTAAGCCAATCATACCTTCAAGACTTCAATCTTTTCATCTCACACTCAGAATAAACAGTCAGTAAATTTCTCCCAATACCTGCTTTGAATCATATATTCAATGTTCCTTAAACATCATTGCTTTGCATATTATTACCTCAATTTTTGTCATATTTGAACACCATCTTTATTATTGATGTAGTTACTTTGACTCCCTTTTACTTAACTCACTTTTTAAAACATAAATATCTAGCTTAACCTAAGCCTAAGCAAAATAAATAATAAATAATCAAAGAAATCACAGACTTGGTATGCTTTCATGTCTTCCTAGCATATTAAGATGAATACATTATTATTGAAACAAAATACATTTTTGTGTCTCATTAACAAATCCCCCTGTATACTACCAGTAGTATGCATGTAACATTATAGGAAATCATGCTTTTACTCTAGAGCACAGCTGATTCCATCCAAAGAGGAAATATTCTCTGTAGTTTCTGTTCTGTCTTCTGCATTCACCTAATTTATCTGAAATGCCAATCAGTGGTAGCACAAGCAGATCCCAAACTAAAGCTTATCTTTGCACTAATAGCTTCTCTTATCAACCTTTGGATCACTATGCCTTCCACACATCTGACCTGTCACTTTGTTTGAAATAATCCTTTACCCTAATGTTCTTCACTATTAATAAATTACGAACAAACAGCAAAAATAATTACCCTTTCACCTAGGAAAACACTGGTGACTAAGACTTAATGGTCTACCAGTGACATACGGCTTTCCCCAGCATAATGGATGCAAATGCGTAACAGGATCTGGGTAAGTTATTTTCACACAAGCTGTCACTTGTCACACAAATTACACGGGCTTCTATTAGCTGTTTAATTCACAAATTAAAAAACAACAACCACAAATTCCATTCACAATATCTGCATCATCCCTGGATCTCCTCGGGAAGGCAGAACCAACCCACAAAGCCACTGAAGAACAAAGGCTGCGGGAAGAACATTTTCTGTTTGCATAAAATTCTGCTGTTCGCAGGTGTAGGTAAACACGAAACTCTGTGTTAGTCAGAGTTGTCCAAGGATTCAGAAGTCTCCAGAGCAGAAGCGCGACACCTGAGATTATGAAAGAAGCTCAAACCAGGATGCCACATCAGAGCAGGAACTCACTGGTGGATGGGTCTGCCAAGGCTGTGCTGGTGAGGATGGTGGGGCACCGTACAAATGTGAGGCTAAAAGGTTGGCTGCTTTACGTCATCAATCTAGACTGGACAGAGCCCTGAGAAGGGTGCCTTCCATGCCCATTCCTGAGGAGCACTGTCTGGGAACTGAAGTTGAGGGGAGCTCCTGTGTTGCTGGGAGCCCTGGGGCCTGAGGCTGCAGCTGCAAGGCCAGCTTCAGTCCAGGGCTTTGCTATGCTTTTAGGACACCAGCAGATGCTTTTGAAGATGGATGTGCCTTTGTTTATAGCCCTTATATCTTAGAGTTAGTATATTTTACATTTTCCCCCCTTATAGTAATAGTAGCTAACACTGATCCAGTACTTAGCGTGTTTCCCAGATGACTTGGTGGCAAAGAGTCTGCCTGCCAAGGCAGAAGGCACAGGAGATGCGGGTTCAATCCCAGAGTCGGGAAGATCCCCCTGGAGGCGGTAATGGCAACTCCAGTATTCTTGCTTGAAAAATCCCATGGACAGAGGAGCCTGACAGCCTGCAGTCTACGGGGTCGCAGAGTCAGACACGATTGAGCACTCATGCACTTAGCACTGTTCTAAACAGTTCCCGGGGTGAACATATGGAGCATCATTGAAAGTTTGATCTGGAAGGACACAGCCATTATGGTGGGAGGAACCCTGGACGTACATCAGGACCTTGCCCCCTGCCAGCTAGGAGGTCTTGAGTGAGCCCTGCCTCTCCCTGGGTACCAGTTTTCTCATCTGGTGGTGAGAGAATAAGAGGATGAATAGACCTCGATCTGAATGCCAACTCTGAGCTGTCTGGGACACAATGCATGCCCCAATCTGTTAGCAACGTCTGCCACTACAGGCTCAGGAGCAGGGAGTAGGCATGTCACCTATTTGCCATCTCTAAAGTCCCTTCTGTGGGCTTCCCAGGTGGCTGGGAATCCGCCTGCCAATGCAGGAGACATAAGAGAAACAGGTTCAGTCCCTGGGTCGAGAAGACACCTGGAGGAGGGCATGGCAACCCACTCCAGTATTCTTGCCTGGAGAATCCCATGGACAGAGGAGCCTGGTGGGCTACAGTCCATGGGGTTGCAAAGAGTTAGATACAATAGAATGACTGAGCTCGTGAGCAAAAGTCCCTTCCTGCTCGGATTACTTAAATTCATGGTTCTAGCCAAACTGCCTCACTAAGCAGTCTCTTCATAAATTAGAAAAGAGAAAGAGAATAAGATTAGCTTTGAAAACTTGGAGACCTCATTTCTGTTACAGAGTATGTAGTCTTTGACAAGTAGTTGAGTCTCTTTAAGTCTCAGTTTATTCATCTACAAGATAAGGATAAAAATACTTAAACTGCATAATAAATAAATGTGTAAAGCAAATAGCAGGGTGCCTGGCATCGTGCTGATGTTCAATTAAACAGAAGCTAGTATTGGTATGTTCATCACTAGCATCGTTATTAGTCTATCAACCCCATTTTCTGAGCCATGGTTTGTAACTGAAAGAATACATGCTTACAGTGAAAACCCACTAGGTCACTCTTGAGGGATATATGTGAGCCTCTTCCCAAAGAAATACAATTTAGAGTTTTATTATAGAAAATTACAAAATATATAAAAAATAGAGGATATTAAAATGAACTTCCATGGACCCATGACTGAGCATCACAAATAATCAATTCATGGCTACGCTTGTTTCATTTATATCCCCAACCCCTCACTCCTCTTCCAGACACCCTGGATTTTCTTTTAAAGCAGATCCCCAGTTTTATATCATTTCATCTGTAAATATTTCAGTAACTATCTTTAAACAATAGAAACTATTCATTCTTTGTAATTTAACAAATACCTGTTTTTAATTAAGTGTAATGGCAGCAAGGCACAATTAGGAAATTATTTCCTCACATCTCTAATAACATACCATAAAAGTCACTAAAAGTATATGTATCTAAAAAAATAATAATAAGGGGCTGGCTCAGGAGGCCACGTGGGGACTGTGGTATGCATGATTTATTACAGCTACACAAAGTGAGTTATTTCATTCTTTCAGATATTTATGACACCGCTAAAACGCTGAATACATCAACATCAAAATTAATCATGAATAATATTTAATTAGTGCTTGACAAGGATCAATTTGGCAACTCTTTTTGTTCTTTCTCCTTCCCCCAAATAGAAAAATAGTCATAAACTAAAGTGTTTTATTTTTTCCATCTGCTTCTGGTAAAGCGCATCCCTGAATTGCTAACTTAGTTGCGATCTCCTGAACTTTCATATACCCAGGTAATTAGACTCAGATGCTGTCCGGACTGGGATTATAAATCAAGTCTGTGTATGTAAGCAGAAAACAGACCGCTCACACCAAGGGCGGGTGTTCTGGCAGGTCCGTTTCTCACAGACCTGCTCGTGGAGCAGACAGAAAACAGCTTTCATGTAGATCCCATATCATTGAACCCCTTCTCTCACTGCTACAATCCCCAGAAAGCACTGATTATCCGCTGAATTCTTTATTTACAAAAGAAAAAAAGTCCTTTTGGGCTGCTCTCAAGCAAAACTTCTGCCCAGAGCTGTGCTAGTACATTCGAGCCAGGTACGTGGCAGATGACATCTTTCCAGCCAGAGTGCTAATGTCCAAAGCACTCGGTGCCCCAAAAACTTGTGTACCATTTCCCAACCAAGGAGTTTCATTCCACAGCAGAATGATTAGGAAAACTTTCAATCCACTGTTTTGTAACAAGATATGCAAGTGCTGAATTTTAACAGAACAGCAATATTTGTTTCAGTTAAGTTAATATTTTAAATTGTGGAGCCAAAGACTCCTGGGCTTTTGAAGGTGTCTTAAACGAAGTGCTAAATGATTATTTTTAACTTGGAGAGTGGGTGTCATTCTAAGGGGTTGTCTTTTCTTTACCTCCGACTCATATCAAGTAAAACAAAGTTGAAGTGTCTGTTGGAGACAATACACGTGACCTTAGGAGACAGGGATTTGGAGATCAGCTAACATTTCTTAAGTTCTAGTGCTTGGAAGGAAAGTTATGACCAACCTAGACAGCATATTAAAAAGCAGAGACATTACTTTGCCAACAAACGTCAGTCTAGTCAAGGCTATGGTTTTTCCATTGGTCATGTATGGATGTGAGAGTTGGACTGTGAAGAAAGCTGAGTGCGAAAGAATTGATGCTTTTGAACTGTGGTCTTGGAGAAGACTCTTGAGAGTCCCTTGGACTGCAAGGCGATCCAACCAGTCCATTCTGAAGGAGATCAGTCCTGGGTGTTCATTGGAAGGACTGATGCTAAAGCTGAAACTCCAATATTTTGGCCACCTCATGTGAAGAGTTGACTCATTGGAAAAGATCCTGATGCTGGGAGGGATTGAGGGCAGGAGGAAAAGGGGACGACAGAGGATGAGATGGCTGGATGGCATCACTGACTCGATGGACGTGAGTTTGGGTAAACTCCAGGAGTTGGTGATGGACAGGGAGGCCTGGCGTGCTGCGATTCATGGGGTCGCAAAGAGTCAGACACGACTGAGCGACTGAACTGAACTGAGTGCCAAGCCTAGTACATCCTGCAGCTCACAGAAGCCTCACAATACCCCTGGAGGGTGGGATATGGTCACTCACTAGAGAATGAGAACATAAAGGCTCAGGTGGCTGTAGGGGTGTCCAGAGTCACTGCGGTAACAGGCGTGAGTTAGGAGTCCAGAGTCAGGCCTTTCTCATCCCTCAGTCCAGGTTCATCCCACACAAGCTGATCCTATAAAGGATCTTCGATCCTCAAATATAATAATTAATATTTATTGAGCACTATGTACTAAGAGCTTTATATGCGCTAGGTCGCTTCAGTCATGTCCCACTCTGTACGACCCCATGGACTATAGCCCTCCAGGCTCCTCTGTCCATGGGATTCTCCAGGCAAGAACACTGGACTGGATTGCCCTTCCTTTCTCCGGGAGCTTTATATGCACCTCATTTAATCCTCATCCAATGTCACATTGTTCCTTTCCATCTTACAGATTAAAAAATAATGCTTAGAAAGGATAAGTGACATACTCTTGGTCAGAGAAAATTCATCTGACTGAAGGGTCCTTAGCACTCTGCTACGTCTCCCTGAAAGGCAAACTGGGCCACAATCATAATATAATATTGCAAGTCCACTATTCTTTTTCTTTGGGCTGTGCCACACAGCATGCAGGATCTTAGGTCTCTAACCAGGGATTAAACCTGTGCCCCCTGCAATGGAAATGTGGAGTTTTAACCACTGGACCACCAGGGAAGTCCTTATAGTTCAATTTTTTAAAAAACTGGGCCACATTCATGACTTTATGGAAGGCATAATACTCTGAAGTCCTGAGTTCCCACAGATCTGTAAATACTGCTGACCAACTGCTGGGTAGGTGCAAACTGACTTTACACCATCTAAGGGCACAAATAACTAGAACTCTAAGACCTTCAACGGAGAACATCCAACACACACACTGCTCATAAGAACACAAGTAAAAATGGGTACAATTGAATGATTTTTCATAAGGGGGAGGAATAGTAAGAAAGGAACTGGCCAGAGTTTATCATAAAAAGCCAAGCTCAGAAGATACGATTGAAATAAAATTTCTAACTGCATGTACCCTCCCTATACCAAATGCTGACTTTCCCTCCTCCATGCTGGGGCGATGAGGTCAGTGGATCTTGTTTCTGCTCCACTGACTTTTGCACATGCAACCTGATAGCTTCTGGAAACAAACCAATGATTACCGATCATTAAAGTATGTCGTTTTAATTAAAGGAGGGTGCTACGTGGAGCAGGGACGGGTAGTAACCCAGTTAGCAGCCAACCCAAGTACCAGGTAAGAACCCACTCTCCTCGGTCTGGCTCACCAGTCCCTTCTCCTGCTTCTGCCTCCACATCACAGCCTGACTGGGCCCAACGCTGCTTTGAGCCCTTATGAAATCGGGTCAGCCCATCTAGTACCTCACATGTGGCATTTTCCAGATATGCCTTGAGCGGCGAGAAGTTGGTGCTAAAAGAGAGGCTTGAAATTTAACAGGGTTTTGAAAAAGAAAAAAGAATAAAAGTCTAGACTGCCAAAAAATAAATGGGCATTGCTGTAAAATTGTGTTGCACAGCGAGAATACAAATATTATTCATGTTAAGGAAAGGGTTGACCTAAGATGTGATTTATAGGCACTTCAAATGCAGTACAGGAAGTAAACGGAAAAATTAGGGTGTGAGGTCACCGAGTAGGCAAGAGTCAACTTAAGGGTAAAGTTAAAAACTTGAGGAAGGGAGCACACAGTTCAGCTTGCCATATAAATTAAGATCTGCCCTCACTTTGAAAAAATGGAAAAAAATTAAATATTAACATACATATGTTACAAAAGGCATTTTCTGCTCTACATACAGGAAAATAGATAAATTGTTATAGGATGAAAAATGTCAATGGGATGTTTCATAAAGAAAACAGAGAGGAAGTTGATGCAATCCAAAAATCAACTGTGTTATCAGTCAGTAATGTAAACGAACCACAGTTACAAGTTAACGGGCTGTAGAGGCAGTGTCCTGAGCAAGAACAAGGAATCCAAACCAAGTTTTGTTTTTAGGGACGTGTCATTTCATTTTTTATTAAAATAGTTTAAGTTGGTTTGGACAGTTCCCTAACTTGTTAAGTGCCAGGAAAGGGTGACTGAAGCAGAAAGAGATTTCAATTGTCAAGTTCCAGGCGCTCCCGCTCTCTGGCCATTCTATCTAAAATACCCTTAGCACGTTAGCATTAAATGTTGCCTTTCTTCCTTTCTGTTTCTCCGGGGAATTGAAGTGTTTCCCAAAGACCCACTAGAGGGCAGAGCTTTGTGAGGTTCTGAAATTAGTTAATTGCGCAACCAGCCCACTTTCTGGGCGACTAGGAGGGGGTAATCACAAGAATGGCTGTGACCGCGCTTTTGGAGAGCTTGTGACTGTCTCCCCTGGGCCAAAGTCCACACAAAACAAAACAGGCAAGAGACCCTTGAAGGATCCCTCCTGGTGGAAGGAAACCATGCCGATGGAAGTGAAGTGAAGATAAGTCGCTCAGTCGTGTCTGACTCTTTGCGACCCCATGGACTGGGGCCTACCAGGCTTCTCAGTCTATGGGATTTTCCAGGCAGGAGTACTGGAGTGGGGTGCCATTTCCTTCTCCAGGGGATCTTCCCGACCCAGGGATCGAACCCCGCTCTCCCGCATTGTAGGCAGACGCTTTACTCTCTGAACCACCAGGGAAGCCTGGTGAAAGGAAACCAGGGCGGTGGCGGGGAGCTCAATCACTGCCTGACACAGAGCAGGCCAGAAGGGGGCGCTGCAAGCCGAAGGGGAGCAATACACAGCGGAGGCTCAGACACAGGACGCCCCGGCTTCCTCCGCTGCCTGGGGAACAACACCGGTGGGCAGGGTCTGCCCCACCGATCACTCCACTCACGCGCCTGGGGCTGCTTTTCACAGCAGTCCTTCCCCGCCTTCAGCAAGGCCTTGCTGTCCATTTTACTGTCATTTTATCTGCATATAAAAATACTGGGTGAGAAAAGCCAGGATATCAGGAAAATCCACTCCCCGCCTAATGCCACCGATATTTTCAGCCCTCATCTCAAACTCTCACTGGCCTCTGTTGGGCTGTAAGCCTGGAGCGGCCAGAGTCAAGGCTGGAGGCCGCATCCTGAGGGCGGCTGTGATACAGAGAAAACGGTGCCTTTTGGAGAAGTCTGAGTGGGCAGCTCTCAATCAGTCCTCAGCTGCCACGGATGGCTCCCACAGAGTCCCACAAAACCCAGAGGTCACTCTGGCCCCTACAAGGCATTCTCACGCCGGAAGACAAGGAAATATGTTCCCGGGGCTCCAAGTCCCTTCGTTGCCTGGGGACCTGAACACAGGGTGAGAACTAATTCCCAGTGATTATTGACCACCCCTGCAGTCAGGGTCCTCATTAACCCATGCCCTCCTAGCGTATCTATCAGAGAGAAATCTGATCTCAGCTAAGGGTGTGGGAAGGGGCAATGGGAATTTTCTCTGTCTTTCAAACTCTGCATTAGAGTCCCATACCAGGTATAATTAAAATTTTCATACCCGCAGCCTCTGTCCAACTGCTCTAAGCCTCAGTTTCCCAATTTATTAAAAGGTAAGAATAAGATTGACTATGTCATGGGATCTCCAAGAGGCCAGAATGTGGTCATGCAGTAATCCCTGCAAAGCCAAAAGTGCCGCTTTACTTGTTGGTCAGCCTCTAATTGCAGGCTCTGTCTGCCCATCATCTCATGGGATGGTCTGCTTTTCCACCAGAAACTGTGAGGTCAAGGAGGGTCACCTTAACCTAAACAAGTCTATCTCTGCCCATCACCTGGAAAGGACTCCAAATTAATCTTGTGACCTTATAAATAGATGCCTGGTTTCATCCGTAAAATAATACAAAATTTTACCCTAGTTTCCTTAGGGATCCCAGGACAATTCATGGTTCAAAACTATTCCTAGGACTGCCATCTGCTGCTTCATCAGCCATGTCTTATACATTGCTAGCCCATCTTAAGCTTGTGGACACTTAAGAGCCCTACATCTTTTCACAGGGGCTAATCCTAAAGCAGGCTTCCATTGCCTCGAACTGAAAATGTGCCCTGAATTTAGAACAGTATATTTTTCTTCTTGCAGGTATCAGTGCACCTTTCAGCCTATTCGGATCACTCTGAATCTCCAGTTGAGTCTGAGTCTCCCCCAGGTTTAAGTCAAATCTCTAGATTGCAGGGAGAGGGGGATGTCCAGGGTGAACTACATGCAGTTAACAAACAATATCTTTTCATGGTCAGATCACAAAGGAAGAGGGGTACTTATCTAAAGCTAAATACCACGGGGTAGAGGGCATTGAAGGATAATAGGAGTCTCCACCCGCAAGGCACACTGTCAAAGTGAAAGAGATCATGTGGGTGAGACATTAGCACAGGAGCTGGCATATGGCAACTACTGCTATTATTGCTTTGATTATTATTAATGTACAGTTTCATCAATTTAGGGCCTCGTTTCTCCTGTTGTTCAGCTTTGACCATATGGTCACACCCAAACCCAAGCATGGTGTGGTACAGTGGCACAAACACTGGTTCAGAAGCCCACAGCCTTGGACAAGTTACTGAAGGTCTCTCATTTTCCTCATGGAGAACATGCAGGTACTAAGAGCATCTCTAGAACTAGTGTGAATAGTAAAGATATGATTATGTATTTGCATAAGTACCTAACAAAATGGACACTGGCTGAGTAACAGTTATCACTGTGATGAAAACAGGTACTTGGGTAACTTGTTAATTGTCTTAGTCAAGGAAAGACACTTCAGAGAAAATGGCATCATGTGTAAGGCTACACTAGGGTTCTGGAATTACCAGTGGATTGCAATAAGTAATTTAGGCAGGCTCTTCTGCTTTCTAGCCACTATATCCACACCCACGCCCAAGAAACACACACACCTGGAGAAAACTCTAAGAGTTTCCCATCAGACTGGAACAAAACTTGAAATCCATCCAGTGCTGACTCTAAGGGCACCTGGATGAACCTGGGCAAATCAGTGAGACTATCAAAAATCTCCATCAATAGAGAAGTTGTAAAGATCCAATGAGAAAATACATGTAGCAAATGATTTACAAATTCAAAACTATAATTATAACAATTCTTCCTCTACTGCCCTGATGCATCAGTGGTAAAGAATCTGCCTGCAATTCAGGAGACCCAGGAGATGCGAGTTCAATCCCTTGGTCAGGAAGATCTCGTGGAGGAGGAAATGACAACCCACTCCAGTAGTCTTGCCTGGAGAATTCCATGGACAGAGGAGCCTGGCAGGCTACAGTCCATGGGGTTGCAAAGAGTCAGACACGACAGCTTAGTAAGCACACAGCACTCCTCCACTGCACACATTAAAGCAGTCCCCAGTGAAAGGACCATATAGGGTGTTTTGCAAAGTGACAGAGTCTGGTGAGGAAACTGAAATAAACAGTCTTTAAAAATTGATGTGTTACTCACCATCATCTAACCGAAACCTAGATTTAATGACTAATGACCAAATCGTGTCAGAGCTCAAAATTATACACCATTTTCCTCTGTGTTGCTTGTAACAGGCTTTAGCACCAAACCTTGTCTAACCCTGATTGCTTTGGGTGCTGTCGTTCCTGTTTCTGTTTTAGGCGGAGTTCTCCATGGGGACTGCCCAAGAGGCAGTGGGCCGTGGTAGCCCCATGGGTAGTGCTCACCAGTCACAGTTCAGTCCCAGGGAGCGGATGGCAACAGGCTGGGTCACCCCAGGGCGGGGACAGTGGAGGAGTATATATATGACCCAGGTTACTACAACTGAATAAACACACCACTGGCGCTCAGATCTGATGGCTAAAGCAGAGCAAAGAGGGTTTCAGTAAGAGCTCAGGGTAAGATTCAGTTTATTTAAAATTTCCTCCCAGGGCCATCCTTATAATAACCCAGGCAGTGGTTTCTGTAAAAGCCAGATTAGATCGTCCTGCCCTGCCTTTTAGAAGTTTCCACAACAGATGGAGGGACACGGCCTAGAGGAAACCCCAACTCACATCCGTCTGCATTCATTATTGGCCCTGTTCTCGAAATGCTATATGTTATCTTGAGCCTGTTTGTTTTTATCTGTCAGAGTGGTTTATTGTTAGGGAAATGTGGTGTCAGCTGTCTCTTCCCTACCATCAAAGCCGCTTCATTAAAGTTAATAGTGTTTGACTTGCAGAGATCTCTTACCGAGGTAACCCAAGAAAGCCCCTGCTGGCTGTTATTTTTCCGGCAGTAAAGGCACCAAATGGATGCAATAACTGCATTAATCTTTTAGGAAGAAGAAGAAGAAAACCGTGCAGCGTGACTCTTGTCTAGTAGCTGCTTAGTAAATGCACCTCGAATTTGCAAGGCTAACTCTACCCCTCAGTTAGGGGCAGGGTGTCAAAACGAGACGACCTTTGTCCTGGCTCTGCCACTCAGGCCTCTGTGAGCTGGCTTGTCACTTCCGCAGTCTGAGCTTCAGTTTACTTATCTCAGAAATGGATTTCAAGGAAGCCCTTCTTTTTCTAACTGGGGAATTCTTTGGACAAAAGTAATCTTATAACAAAAACTGACCTTGAAAGCAGATAAAAGCAATGTATTTTCTAGCTTGAGGTGAGGAGAGAGACCAGAGGACGTACCTTCTCAGCAGCTTTACCCTCCTCCATACCCCCTCCTGCCTAAAGCCATCCTCACCCCTCCCCAGAGGGTCCTGGTAACCTCCGTGGGCTCCCACTCCCACTCAGGACTTCCTGGAACATCATTTGAAACCTACTGGCCTAGGAGTCTTATCTTTAAGATCTTTTCTGCTCAGACTCTGGATTCTGTGATTAAGTAATTGAAATCAAACCACATGAGGACCGTTTCTAATTAGTGTAATAACTTTATAGAAGACGCTCTGCTCAGTGCCAGACAAACATGAAACAGTTTAGGCTTTGCTTTGTTCTCTGTCTTCTCATCACTGCTGCCAAATCTCCCTTCTCAACCGAAGTAGTGGATCTCAAGCAAGTTCCATCACCTCTGCGTTCCTGTCACCGAGTGCTAGTTAGTTCAGTTTGCAATGTCAAACTGACTCAGTTGGAACCTCATCACCTCCCTCCCCTGCAGGGCAGGCTGAGGCTGGAAGCGTGACTCTTCAGAATGCTTCCTCACCCAGTGGGCATCCTCACAGGCAGGAAAACCAGCAAGAGAGTCAAACGCTACAGCCCTCAGCACAGTGCGCACCTGACCAAGACAAACTGGGGCATCCTCACCACCTCAATCCCCCGTCAGCATTCTGCCATGCCTCTCCGGCCCTCTGCTCTGCTTTGCTCCAGAGCAAGATCAAGCAGGTGTCCAGGAGGAAAACCTAAAGCCAGTTTTCCTGTCTTGCAAACAAGAAGGAATGTCCCCCCTCACTAAATTTGTTGAAGGTAGTCTCTGTCTCTCCCTCTTGGAAAGAAGAGAAAATCATGAATTTTGTTTTTCCAAAAGGCTGTAATCAGAAAGACTCTCGCCCTCTCTCTCTTCCCCCACAACCTCCATAAAAGGCCTTGAGGATGAGACAGGAGACGGGGTCAGTGAGTGAAGGTAAAGGACCAAGTAGGCTGCCCCGAAGGAGGGGATAAAGGGGAGGCAAGGAATGAAGATGGGAAAGGGAGGGGCCACAGCTCTCACTGACTTAATTTAAAATCTGCATTTTCAACTAGGGCTCTAGTTGCCAAGTCCAATACGGGGGCGGGGGGGGGGGGGGGCGGCGAGGAACTTCCAGCAAACACCCTGCACACATGTAATACTAGGATGTCTACAGATTGTTTGTGTTTATACATGTGGCTTGGACTTGGATGGGTACCAGAACGTGCACATGTGTAAAACTCTAAAGAATCCCAAGCCACACATTTAGTTTTATTTTTTTGACCCAAGTCTCTGACGGAGAAAATAAAACGAGCGAAAAAAACCATTCATTCACTCATGCATGCATTCAGCTCTGCCTATAGAACCTTTCCTTACCAGGGGCACTCGAGCAAGGCAATGACAAATAAAGCATGCTCTCTGTCTGGCCGTGGGTATTCAAAAACCACAGAAATAATTTCATTTGTATAAAACTTCAGCATTACTTTTCAAGAAGCCTTTTATACACAATAGTTCATTAGGATCCTCACAGTCGTAAGATGGTTATGGTAGATATAATCACTATTTTACACCTGAAAAAACAGAAGCACGGCAAGCTTAAATGACTTGTCTAGTCCCACAGATAGCTGAGTACGGGGCAGGAATTAAAAAAAAATTTTTTTTCTTTTTTTACAAAAGTTTATTCTTAAATGTACAATAGGTTCCAAGACAACACTTCATTCTAGCTATCGGTGGCAACATATATTATAGCAGGGAATTCAGGTGTTTAAACAGGAATGGAACTAAGGGCCATCACTGCCTCAGGCACAAGGAACAGCTTACTTTTTTGCCAGATTTATTAATTCCACCGGTGGCCAGGGGGGCCTTTCCCCACGGCCTTTGCTTTTAGCTCCTCAAGTTTCTTCTGCTCCTCCTTCTGCTTCTGCTTGAATGCCTTATCTTCCTTGTCCATCTCCTTGGCTTGCTTCTTGGGCTGCTTTGGGGCTGCTTCTTGGCACCTTCGCAGCTCGACGTGGCGCCTTCCGCCCCTTCCCCAGACCCTGCCACTGGAAGCAGAGGAACTAAAATTTAAATCATTTGACTTCTGGTCCCAGGCTCTTTCTGTTTGATCAAACTGCAACCGAATGGATCCTGTGATTTCCTTCCAGCTGCCATTGCAATGTATAGCCCAGACTTTCAAGGATCTTTTCAGTTTCAAATATTCCATTCCTTTGTCTACCAAATTTTGCTTGTCAGACCACTTGAACTAGTTCTGAAAATACAGTCACTTGTATCAGCATTTAGGTTTGAAAAATATAACTCTTTTTTAGTTGAAATGGATTGAAGTTAGATTTAGACTTAATAATGTTAAGACTAGGCAAGAGTCACAATTTTTCAATCAAACCATCCTTTGGTGTAGAAAATTATTTCACTACACACATTATTTAAGCTATTCTGAAACCTACTCTGACGTTCTTTTATTAATCTTTTTCCTGTTTCGAATCCTTCCATCAGGCATTTCTGTCAGGCTTCTGAAGGGTCCCATATGCACACTTGCAGTGCAGAAATGTGTTCTTTTTTGGTTCATTGGAATCCTTCAGAATGTCTGGCACCAAAACATATTGGCTTTAATTAAAAGGCTATGATTTCTTTGAATTCCCATTAAGCTAGTGAGAAAAAAAATCTGCATTTAAAAAATACAGTTAACACATTAAGATACAGTTGTACTGAAAAATGGTTCATGTTTTAAAAACTACTTAAGCAGATGAAACTAAGCTGCCTGTAATAAAAATATGCTCATTTTTAGTAAAATCCTTCACTTCTAAATAGAGGGGTTAGCTTAGTACATATGTGCCCAATTAGCCATAAAAACTCAACTAGACATGAACCATGCAATCCACCAATTCGCCCTTGATTTTAAAACATAGATTCTATTAACAGGAATGTAATTTAAATGGTTAAAAAGTGATAAAGTACATAACTATAATCTGATAGGGTTTAGAATATGATACTGCTGTATACCAATGACAAATCAGTTTTGGATTATGACTCCAGCAAAGTTTGAAATAGCTTAAGCCTGATAATTAGTGATCCACAAATTCAAGAACTGCCTTATATTATGTTATATATTATACTCACTCATACCTCTTTGCCCGTGAGCAGAAACACATTCTCAAACATTCAAAAAATGGGCCATGTCAATCTTTTTAAATTCTAGGACCTGAATGCCCTAGAAACCCAACTTAGTTTTCTCTATTCAACTTATCTTTAAAACATGGTATAACTCAAGACAGTTGCTGAAGAAAATATTTAAGAGTGCCCATGAGTACAGTGAAAGTGCTGCACTCAACATGCCTGCAAATTTGGAAAACTCAGCAGAGGCCACAGGACTGGAAAAGGTCAGTTTTCATCCCAATCCCAAAGAAAGGCAATGCTAAAGAATGCTCAAACTACCGCACAATTGCACTCATCTCACACTCTAGCAAAGTAATGCTCAAAATTCTCTAAGCCAGGCTTTGGGAACCATGTATGTGAACCACGAACTTCCAGATGTTCAAGCTGGATTTAGAAAAGGCAGAGGAACCAGAGATCAAATTGCCAGCATCCGGTGGATGACTGAAAAGGCAAGGGAGTTCCAGAAAAAACATCTACTTCTGCTTTATTGACTATGCCAAAGCTGTGTGGATCACAACAAACTGTGGAAAATTCTTAAAGCTATGAGAATACCAGACCACCTTACCTGCCTCGTGAGAAATCTATATGCAGGTCAAGAAGCAACAGTTAGACCTGGACATGGAACAACAGACTGGTTCCAAATCGGGAAAGGAGTACATCAAGGCTGTATATTGTCACCCTGCTTATTTAACTTACATGCAGAGTACATCATGAGAAATGCTGGACTGGATGAAGCACAAGCTGGGATCAAGATTGCTGGGAGAAATATCAATAACCTCAGATACACAGATGACACCACCCTATGGCAGAAAGCAAAGAACTAAAGAGCCTCTTGATGAAGGTGAAAGAGGAGAGTGAAAAAGTTGGCTTAAAGCTCAACATTCAGAAAACGAAGATCATGGCATTTGGTCCCATCACTTCATGGTAAATAGATGGGAAAACAATGGAAACAGTTACAGACTTTATTTTCTTGGGCTCCAAAATCACTGCAGATGGTGATTGCAGCCATGAAATTAAAAGATGCTTGCTCCTTGGAAGAAAAGTTATGACTGACTTAGACAGCATATTAAAAAGCAGAGACATTACTTTGCCAACAAAGGTCCATCTAGTCAAAGCTTTAGTTTTTCCAGTGGTCATGTATGGATGTGAGAGTTGGACTATAAAGAAAGCTGAGTGCCGAAGAATTGATGCTTTTGAACTGTGGTGTTGGAGAAGACGCTTGAGAGTCCCTTGGACTGCAAGGAGATCCAACCAGTCCATCCTAAAGGAAATCAGTCCTAAATATTCATTGGAAAGACTGATGCTGAAGCTGAAACTTCAATACTTTGGCCACCTGATGCGAAGAACTGACTCACTGGAAAAGACCATGATTCTGGGAAAGACTGAAGGCAGGAGGAAAAAGGGAAGACAGAGGATGAGATGGTTGGGTGTCATCACTGATTCAATGGACATGAGTTTGAGCAAGCTCCAGGAGTTGATGATAGATGAAGCAGCCTGGTGTGCTGTAGTCCATGGGGTCACAGAGTCGGACACAACTGAGTGCTTGAACTACAGTGATGAAGTACAAAGATGTTCACTGGTTACTGGGAAAATGCACAAGGAGCATCAAAATAATCACTTCTCTCCAGGGCTTCCCGGGTGGCTCAGTGATAAAGAATCCACCTGCCAATGCAAGAGACATAGGTTCAATCCCTGATCCAGCAAGATCCCACATACCATGGAGCAACTAAACTCCTGTGCTACAACTATTGAGCCTGTTCTCTAGAGCCCTGGAGCCACAACTATTGAAGGCCAGGCGCCCTAAGCCCATTCTCGGAAACGAGAAGCCACCACAATGAGAAGAGCACGTACTGCAACTAGAATAGACCCTGCTCACCGCAACTAGAGAAAAGCCGGCGCAGCAACAAAGACCCAGCGCAGCCAAAGACAAAGTAAGTAAACAAGTAAACAACAGCAAAAGAATCACCTCTCTCTGTATCAGACTCCATAGGGATATGCCCACATGGGCCCAGGAAAGTCAGTGATAAGAAAGACCTGGAAGGAAGATGTCTCATCCATTTATCGTTATTTTTATAAGAGGTAACTGTGAGCTTATGCATCTTACTCATTATTGTAAAATAACACCCTAAACATTTATGGGATGGGGCTTCCCAGGTGGCGCAGTGATAAAGAATCCGCCTGCCAACGCAGGAGCCACAAGTCACGAGGGTTTGATCCCTGGGTTGGGAAGATCCCCTGGAGGAGGAAATGGTAACCCATTCCAGTATTCTTGCCTGGAGAATTCCATGGACAGAGGAACCTGGCAGGCTACAGTCCATGGGGTGGCAAAGAGTCAGACACGACTGAGCAACTGGGCAACAACAACAACAATTGGGCAACAACAACATTTATCCAGCTTGAACCCATCAAGAAGAAGATGGCTCACCAATGAATTAGTGACCTCACTCTGAGAACCACTGCTCTAAGCATGAATAATATTAAGGTAGGATTTCTCTTATAAGCATTTATAAATGTAATTTAAATGAATTATATTGGAAGACACACTAAATTCTAATCATCACGATTAACTGTCTCATCTTTTTAAGTGGCCACAGAATAGTGTGCTGCCGCCCCCTAGATCATGTAATTCCAAGCAGCTCCCATCCTCAGACTCCACTCCTCAGGTCTAATCCAAATCCCATTTGCTTAGGCTCAGCAGACTCCCTCTGGTTTTATATTCTTTGGGGGAAAAAGTATCTTGTGACACCATTCTCCAAATACTATGCCACCACTGCAAACTTAGAGAATGACTAGGAATAGTGGACCCTACCAGAGGACCTGAGCCTGCCAAAATTACCAGAGGAGAGGCTGAATCAGGCGCTCTACCTGGTGTCCTAAAGGGAAGCAGTTTCTTGGAGGAGAGGGAGGAAATCGGCATGTGAACGCTAATGAATCAATCCGTTTAGTTCATGTAGAAATAAACCCACTGGGTATGAAGACCTCCTTCGAAGTTCACCAAATGTTACTGTGCTGCTTTATATTAAAAGTAAAAATGTCCAACTCTAGAAAGACATTCTATCATTGCTGGCTTTCTAACCAAGCTCAGATTCATTCCCTCCTCTCCATTTCTTGCTGCACCTCTTCAGATCGGTATTGTATCTTGCCTGGACCATTGCAGTAGCCTCTAAACTGGCCCCTCTGCCCTGAGTCTCTCATTTTTCACACCGCTGAAAAGTTAATCTTCCCAAAGTCCAGCTCTGATAAAATTACTCCCCTGATCAAAAAACTTGAATCATTGCTTCCCATTGCCTGTCAACAGAATTAAGATCACATTCCTTAGTCTGGGATTCAAGGCACTTGCCCCTTTCCAGTGTCGCTTCCTACATCACTCCAAGCAATCTGCAAGGCCCACCCCTCTCAGTACAGACTCCCTGCAGTCCCCCCACCTGGAGTACTGTCCCCTGTCCTCATTACATCTCCTTTTCAGCCCTCTAAGACAAGATTCGATCCATGTTTAAAGGCTTAGAAAAGAAATTCCATCTTTTCTATAAAAAGTGCAAAGAGCAGTTCCTGGTTCATAAGCACTCAATAAATATTATCTGTTATCGTTGTTACTGCCATGAAGTCGTTAATCTTCAAAGATGGAACCAACCCCTTCCTCTTTTAATTTTAGCTCTCTTAAGATACACATAATTACATGTTATTCCCTTTCATAGTTATTTAACTATATATTTCATCTTCTCTTAACAGACTGTAAGCTCCTTAAAAAGATCTGATTTCATTCATTTTTGTATCCTCCATGTCAGAATACAAGGCTTTAAACACAGATTTGAAGAAAAATGTTAAGTATTGCTCTAGGCCACAAGGGGGCATGGTTGAGCTACTCTTAACGGCGGAATCAGCCTACAATCAGTAATACTGTCTTTAGAATTGAAAGGTTTTTCTCCCTTGAAAGTGTATTTGTAAATCTGTTTAAAATAAATATATATGCATTATGTGTGATTACAACTCTATTCATGTTGACATGGAAAGACAGGTGCAATATAGTGAATTTTAAAAAGGAATAAGCAAAATAGAATTTATATGGTCTGATTTTTATAAAGATCTATTTGGGCTTCCCAGGTGGAGCTAATGATAAAAAACTTGCCTGCCAGTGCAGGAGATGGAAGAGACAAGGGTTCGATCCCCAGGTTGGGAAGATCCCCTGGAGGAGCGGATGGCAACCCACTCCAGTATTCTTGCCTGGAGAATGGCATGGACAGAGGAGCCTGGCAGGCTACCGTTCATGGGGTCACAAAGAAATCAGACATGACAGAAGTGACTTAGCATGCATACAGCACATTCTTAAACATTCACGGGAAAAGTAAAAGTCTGGAAGAATATCCATCATGATGTTATGACCTGTTATCTCTAGCAGGGGAGGGGGGGAAAGAGGGTAGTAATATGGAGGATTTTATTTTTACTTAGTACTTTTATGGATTTTTAAAATAATCAATACATATTAATTTTATAATTGAAAAATAAACCTATTTACTTTATTGTTTCTCTTTTCATCTCATCTCCATCTCCATATCTGATGTATTTGAAAGTAAATACACAACTTTGAGAATTTTCTGATGTACTAAAGCAAAGATTTTCAAAATCTCTTGATATGCTGTGCCAGGGGTATCTCAGTAATTTTTCATGGGACCCCTGAAATGAAAGAAATACCTAACAGGTAACACTTGTTAAGTCGTTGAGTTCAAACAACTTACTAGTTATGTCCTAGTAATTTAAAAGCCATTTAAAAGAATAATACGGATAGACTGAAAAAAATTAATTTCCTTCTTAAATGATCACAATCACTTATTCATGGACTGTTGTACACCTACTGCACACTGTACAACTTCTTAAACATTGGAATCGGATTGGACACTGCTCCCCTCGTTTCCTACTCCACGCTGGTTCCACCTCATGACCGACTTTACCACTGCAGCCACCAAAAACCCAGCTCCGCAGATAAATCATTAAAGGAATGCAGCACGATCTAATGCTGAAACTATGAACACCTCGAGCTAGTGGTTCCTGAGCATCGCACAGTATAGCTCTGTTTTCCTTAAAAATTTAAAATATCTCACAGCACCCTGCGCCTGCACTGCAGCAGCTCAAAACAGCGAAGAGCACAATTTGGCAATCAGATTCACAAGATAAAGCTGGTAGTTTTCTGTGAGGCTGGTGAAAGGGGAAGAAACCTCATTAAATTTTCCTTGAAACGATTCCAACCTAATAGCTCAGTCAAAATTACTTTGTTTTCTCTGAACCAAAGTCTTCTGGGAAGGTAATAGGATGGTGTGGGAAGCTGAGCTGACCTCCAGGCTCAGAGTTTCCACCTGTCCCCATTCCACCAAGTTCAGTTCAGTCACTCAGTTGTGTCCGACTCTTTGTGACCCCATGGACTGCAGCACACCAGGCTTCCTTGTCCATCACCAACTCCTGAAGCTTGTTCAAACTCATGTCCATCGAGTTGGTGATGCCATCCAACCATCTTATCCTCTGTCGTCCCCTCCTCCTCCTACCTTCAATCTTGCCCAGCACTTCCAATGATTCCGTGGTTCTTTGCATCAGCAGGTCAAAGTATGAGAGCTTCTGCTTCAGCATCAGTCCGTCCAATGAATATTCAGGACTGATTTCCTTTATGATTGACTGGTTTTATCTCCTTGCAGTCCAAGGAACACTCAAGAGACTTCTCCAACATCACAATTTAAAAGTTTCATTCCACCGAAGTCCTCTTCTAATCTCTTCCCTCCAACTCAAAACTGAGTACCAAGAGCAGCCTCCAAAGCAGCATGTCCCTGGGAAACACCCAAATTATTCTCCATGTTTTTCTGAGCCTGAATCTCCAAATATCCTACTGAATTTTCCATCTCTCTACCCAACTGTTTTGAGGCTTTGCAAAGATCTAAGGAGATTCTAATGAGCCAGCCCTGGTCCCTTCCAAATCAAAAAGAACTTTCCCCTGCCAGGAATCACCAATTAGCTCCTGGGACCAAGCCCTCCAATCAAGTTCAAGAACTGCTACTATCCAAATCCACTTGAAATCGGGACTAAGAAGAATTTTTTCTCTAAAGTTGAATGAATCCAGTTTCACATCTTGATTTAATGAGATGATTGGTGATTTTCTCTTATCAATTCAAATATAATTAAAACAAACCCCAAAGTCATCGTCCACTTGTGCGGAAGGAAGCTCTGTGCAGGAACTGCTTAAAGAACTTAATGTTACAGGTAGGTGGAAACCACCCAAATATCCATATATAACAACAAATGTGGCATACACATACAATGGGGTACTATTCAGACTAAAAAAGAAGGAAGTACAGACCAGGCTACAACACGAATGGACCTTGAAAACTTTACGCTAAGTGAAATAAGCTAGACACAAAAGGACAATTATTGTATGATTCTACTTACATGATGTCCCTTGAGATTAAAGCCATTGAAAATGGAATGGCGGTTGCCAAGGGCTCGCGTGGGGAGTGGGAATGAGGAGTTATTGTTTAGTGGGTATGGAGTTTCAGTTTGGGAAGATGAAAAAGTTCTGGAGTTGGATAATAGTGATGGTTGTTGAACAATGTAAATGCCCTTAATACCACTGAATTGTACACTTTAAAATAAGTTTATGTTTAAAATTAGCTTTTTAAAAATCATGGAGATGATTTTTATAGTAAGGGGAGCCTTTGATTTAACTGGAACCATGTCCCTGAGTTGGAAAGATCCACTGGAGAAGGAAATGGCAACCCACTCCAGTATTCTTGCCTGGGAAATCTCAGGGACAGAGGAGTCTGGCGGGCTACAGCCCACGGGGTCGAACAGAGTCAGACACAACTGAATGACTAAGCACAGGCTATGTCCCTAAATGTTAGGCTTCCCAGGGGGCTCAATGGTAAAGAAACTTCCTGGCAATGCAGAAGTCACAGGAAATGAGGGTTCAATCCCTAGGTTAGGAAGGTCCCCTGGAGGAGGAAATGGCAACCCAGTCTAGTATTCTTGCCAGAAAAACCCCTCGGACAGAGGGATCTGGCTGGTTACAGTCCATGGCATTGCCAAGAGTTGGACATGACTTAACGACTGTCCACGCAGACACACTGATGTCCCTGTCACATGGAGAGCTTGCAGTAAACCGAGAGATGAGTCCATTTGGATGACTTGGTGTTAAACACATACATGAAGTTTCAAAACCCCTGTTCTAAATAAAACAGTGTCTAAATAAGTGGACGAATAATAGAAACAGGGCTTCCTCCTCTTCTAGCCCTATCAGAAGGAAGAGTAAAGTATTCCTAAGGAAATTCAAACTCTCCCCCAAATTTCCCAGCCCATCAGGAACAAGTGTGAAATTCTCACTTATCTTCCATTCAAAGTTTGATACCGCACTGTCCCTTTGCTATAAATCCAAGGCATGACGAAGCAGTGAGTGTCTAGAATAGCAGCCTGAAGAGAGGGGCAAGTGCTCACTGACCTGGGCCCCAGAACCCCGTGTCCCGGGCATGAGGTGGCCTCGGAGCTGTGGCCTGGCTGTACTGTGGGACTGATGTTAAAAGTCCACAGTACTCTGTTTGCTCTTTCCCTGCAGGCCTGGCCTCCTGATACATTTCCAAACTCTGTTTGGAGGAAAGGGGCTTTCTGGGGTCAGCTGGGGAAATGCTGCACGATACATTCTGTAAAGGCTCAGAGAAGTCCTGCAGAATAGAAATTTCAACTCCAGCTTTCTCACATCCTCACCCACTGATCATTTAAAAATGTCCCTAGCTCTTCCTCTTCTCTATTTTGTCACTGGTATCCAATCTCAAATCTTCAGAGTCTTTTATTTATTTATTTATTTTGTTTCTCCTTTGGCCAACATATACCATCAGTCCTCAAACTAGAAATTTGGCTCCAGCCACACCTCTCCCATCAAAACTTCTTTTTTCCTATACCTCCTGTCATCATGCTAGTTGAAATCCTTATGATCATCCCACTTGACTGTCCCAAAAGCCTCCTTGCTGGTCTCCACATCTTGTTTTCTTCCCTTGTAACAACCACCATCAGAGGAATGGTTCTAGGTCAAGTCAAAGTGCTGGGCATGTCACAACTACACTTAAGAACCCTCAATGGCTCCCCAGTGCCAACTGGCTAAGGAAGGCCAGACCCCTCGGTGAGGTCCTCTGTGCTTTTCACTCCAAGCTGTCCTCCTGGTCTTATTTTTCACCCAACATTCTAGTCAACTCAACTATTTACAGGCCTCAAGATTTCTTACCAGCCCCCTATTTGTGCTCTTCAATGAACTCTGAAATCCAGCTCAGATACTAGAATCACTGTGAAATCACTGATCTTTTCTTTGCATTCTCCCAAACACTTCACTTTTTGGAATCTCATAATACAACCGGCTTTGATTAGTGTCACGTTTCAAAACAATCAATAGTATATCCACATGTTACACACTGAAGGACTACAAACAACTTTGAATATCAAACTGTCTTATTCATCTCTGTATTTTCCCTAAGTGCCTAACACAAGGCTTTATACATAAAAATGTTTAATAAATGTCTGTTGAATGCCCTGTTTCACACTATCAAATTCTTAAATCTCTATTATAGTCTTAAGCCAGCAATAGTCAATATTCTTTTTCCTGCATCCTGGACCTTTCTTCTGTTGAAATCTTAGATGGAATCTCAATATATGTTTTATGGAAAGATTTCATATGTGTTTTTAGATAAAGAGTAAATAAAACATATAAGTGGCATCTCATTTTATATGCATTTATTTTAAATTAAAATGTACAGCATTTTCGCATTTCTCATTATTAAGTGTACTGAGAATAGTAGGCAGTTTTGATGAACATAAAATTTGAAGTAGAGGGTTTGCAATCAGTCATTTCTGGATCCGGCTTATTTCTGTATTTTGACTTGGTTTCACACAATTGAGACTATCCCAAGTCACACAGATAAGTCATAGTGTGCAATTTTACGCTAGTGGATCATTGATAGGGTAAAGAATTTCATTTTTAAAGTGCAAATACAACTTGTTATATCAGCAACACATTAAAAAAGCCATTCATAGCAGTTAAGAACACAGACTCTGATTTAAAACCAAGATATCCTATTTATCCATGCAGACCTTAAGCAACTTATTTGGCCTCAGTTGGCACATCTGTAAACTGGAAATAAAAATAATTCTTCCCTCATAAGGTTGTGCAAAAAGATGATGGGTCACACAAATTAATGCTTCAATGGTCCTGTGTGTTAAAACATAGTATATAAGAGAATCAGAGTGTGCAATCTTAATGTTTTATCATATATAGAGCAGTTACTAAAATATTTATAAGATGTACAAAAAATAGCAACATCACAAAACCCACATACCCACCCAGGTTAAGAAAGAGAAAGATGACAGTTACTTTTGAAATGTCCAGCATGCCCTTCCCACACCTTTTCTCCCCTACGAGGTAACTGTTACCTTTCCCACATTGTTTGGTTTTTGTTTTTTCATTTTTAGCACTTACCCTGGCACTAGTATATGCCAGCAGAGAAGGCAATGGCACCCCACTCCAGTACTCCTGCCTGGAAAAATCCCATGGACGGAGGAGCCTGGTAGGCTACAGTCCATGGGGTCGCGAAGAGTCGGGACACAACTGAGTGACTTCTCTTTCACTTATCACTTTCGTGCATTGGAGAAGGAAATGGCAGCCCACTCCAGTGTTCTTACCTGGAGAATCCCAGGGACCGGGGAGCCTGGTGGGCTGCCGTCTCTGGGGTCACACAGAGTCCGACACGACTGAAGCGACTTAGCAGCAATATATGCCAGGCTTTAGGTACTTTCCAAAATTTACTCCAATTTAACCATCGTGTAAGCACTCCATGAAGTAGATAACATTTTCTTTCTTAAACGTGAGGACCGTGGGCCACAGAGATGCCGAGGGGCAGTCTGTAAGTGGAGGCACCAGGATTTGAACCCAGGAAGTGGGCCGCTGTTTCCTTGGTTTTAAGGGCTTTCCTGGTGGGTCAGGTAGTAAAGACTCTGCCTGCAATGCAAGAGACCTGGGTTTGATTCCTGGGTCGGGAAGATACCCTGGAGCAGGAAATGGCAACCCACTCCAGTATTCTTGCCTGGAGAATCCTATGGACAGAGGAGCCTGGTGGGCTACAGTCCATGGGGTCACAAAGATTTGGACACAACCGAGTGACTAACACAATCCCTGCTTCCTAGTGGGCCGCCAGAGTCCCGTCCACCGACACAGCCAGGCTTGAAACACAATTTGAAGCACACTCTAATGCTGTGTACTTGAATGAACATTTATTAAAAACATACACCACCTGCCGAACATCACGCTGGGCACCACAGAGCTGAAGTAAAAGCTGCTTCTCTGAGGGCAACTGCAGATCCCCCAGCTCCTCCCTGCGCTACGGTCTCTAACCCCACCCCTCAGCGTGCAGGGCCGCCTGACAGACCCTGGGAGCCCAGAGTGGCCTTGAAGAAAGGCCAGCAGACCCAGACACTCCACCTTGGTGTTGCCCTGGGTGGTTCTCAACAACAATCAATCCCCAAGGAACCACGGGAAATTCCAAACTTTTCTGCCCCCACTCCCAGCCTCTTCCTCATCAAGGCTTCCTCTGAGAAGCGAACCACGTAGGAATCCTCAGGAATCCACAGCCTTTGCCAGCAAGAGGCCAGGCGCGGCTTCGTAAGTGACCCAGCCCACAAGGAAAGGCCTCGACTTAAGCGCATGTCACTCCCCTAATTACTCCCTGTGCTGGGAGTCCAACAATAACAGCGCATCTTTCATGGGCACCTCCCACCGTGAACTTGGGAACCTCGCATGCAGCCAAGCGCTAGGAAGTGCTAAAAGGGTCAGGGGCTGTGAGCGGCCTGCAGTCCCAGGCCTCTGTGGGAGAATCCCACTTGCTCTCTAGTCCAAAATCTGGGCCCCCCAAAAATTGCCTGAGCCCCAGCTTCACCAGGGCCTACTTCCTGAGACTGGGAGGGGCCCTTAGAAGAGCCAGTGGGTCACACAGCATCTGCACCCAAGCTACCCAGGGGAAAAGGAGGTGGTGGGGGTAGAGGGGCCAGGAGATGTTTCCTTGAGGGTCACATTCACTTAGCAAATGCTCCCAAGGCAAATGCCCTATACTCTGAACTTTTTTTTTTTTTTAATGTTTACTAAATATGAGTCCTGGTAGACCCTGGGAGGTGGCTGGTATGGTACTAGGATGTTATTAATAACAGCAAGTAAAAGAGCAAAGTTCCTTAAATTATCATAGTGGGGGCAGGCAATAATCAAATTAATAATTTCAGATCATGATAAGTGCTTTGAAGAAATAAAATATCCTTGCTGTGTGAGGGTGGGCAGGGAAATGGATTTTGAAAGCAGAGATCTGAATAAGGACGAGCAAGCAAAGCAAAGGCAAGAAATAATCACCCCAAGCAGAGGGAACATCAGTACAACTGTGGGGTCTCTGATTTAATGCTGATTGGGGGTTTAAGAAATGTTTTCTGAAGAAATTAATGTTCTCTAAAGTCTAATACAAGGTAGAGGTGAGTTCTTCAGAGTGCAAAGATCAAAGTGCTATATTGGAAAATTTGTTCTTGGCTTTATGATGCAAAAAGAATGTGTGTGAATATATATTCACATGTCTCACAAGGGTCTTTAAAGAAAGCCTTTCAAGTCCTTTATCCTTTAAATTTTTATAACATAGGTTGAAAGTGTGATGCAATCTTTAACTTCTAGCTTATGTATTGAGCAATCTTTTTCTCTGAACTAATGAAGACGTCTGTTTTCTTAGGATGTAACTAACCTCCCTGTTCTAGAATTTGAAATAAGAATGCCCTGTACCTCTAAATGCAACTATGTAAAAAGTACGTGTGCACATGGACCTAGGCAGTGGGAGATATAGGACAGGGGTAGGGTTGTTTTCAATACTGTTGTTAAAACATTTCAATGTTGTTGTTAAAACTGGGAAGAAAAGAATACATTGTGCACCACTGTGCGATCTTCTTGTCCTCGATGTTAATAAACGTGTTTTTCACTGTTGTTTATATCCCATTTCTAACATCACTACCATCTTACATCTGCTCCAAGCCGCAAAGTTGAAAAGTGCACGAGGTCTTTACCCACCCTTGTGCAGCGAGTGAGCCTGCTCACCTACGATCCATGTGCACCCTTCTTTCTCACTCTAGACAGAATTTCTTGGGGAGCCCTCAGGCTCCCCGCCCCCCCCCCCCCCCCCCCCCCCGCCCCCGGCCATATTTCTCTCTAGGCTCTTATTAAAACCAGGTGCGCGGGAGGCGGGCCTTTTTGGACAGAAAAGCCTTCTCTGGGCCCAAAGCTCCCCCTTCCGGTGTGTTTTCTAGCGGGAACTCCGAGCTGAGCAAAGAGAAAGCAGGCAACTGGTCCTGGCCGGGCAAGCCGGGGTGACCTTGTCGAGACGGGCACGCGGCTTTGGCTGTGCAAGGGCAAGGTGCACAAGGGCAGAGAGTGAGGCTGGGGGCGGGGAGGGGGGTAAACACCCAGTGACCCGGGTCATTCCCGCTCCATGCCACGCAGGAGCGGGGACCGCGGGCCCTCAGGCCTGGCGGAAGAAGAGCGGAGGGAAGCCGCACCGACCCCGTGCATTTGAACTTGAAACCCGGGCTGGCGGCGGACTCGGGCCAGACCGCCGCAGGAGCCGCCGGAGACCCCGACTCTCCCTCCCGGGCTTCGCCCGCAGCCCCACGCCTGCTTCCAGAGCGTCCGCCGGATGCGCAGCGCTTACCCTCGGTGGCCGGTGTCGCTCGAGTCTCCTGAGACCGGGACGGCCCTTGTGGGGACCGGTCGTGAGTGACGCGGTGACCCGGGCCGCGGAGCGCACAGCGCGCCCGCCCGGGCCGCCGCAGCCCAGCGCCGGAGAGCCCGAGCTTCCGGGGGCGCGGGGCTGCCCGGCGCGGGGTCGCTGTGCGGTTCTCTGCCCGCGACTCTTGATCCGAGAGACTAGGGAGCCCAGCAAGGGGCTTAGCTTGAGAACCTCGCCCGCAACCTGAAGCTCGAATCCGGCCCAGCCTCTGAGAGGGCGTTGGCTACTTCGCTGGGTCAAAGATTGGTGTGCTGGCGCTTTGATCCGACTCTAGAGGGTTCAGACTAAGAAACAGGCCTCAGGAGAAAGAGGAGCATTGTCAGGTAGCAAAAAGTTAAGGTGCAGAGGGGAACAGAGACCCCAAAATATGTACTTCCGATTTTTGAGTGGCTATTTCCTATTCCTTGGACCAAACATCAAACCGGCCTGTTTTCTCTTTTTCTCTAACTGCTGTCTTTTAAAGCCCAGTTACCAGGGTCTTAATAACCTTTCAGCCTGACAGCCTTGCTTTCTGAGGGACTGCATGAATTTTAAGTGACCTCAGGAAACAGACGAGGTTAGAAAACCCAGCCCATCCCAAATGTTTGCCTAATACACTGGGCTCTGTAAAAATCACTCCAAAGTGGATCACTCCAGCACATCTTCTGGCCTTGGTGCCCTGTTTGATGGGAAAAAGTGTTCTCAGCCTTAACCCCAAGATCCTGTGACAATTAACAAGTAAACTTCAGAGAAGTTTCCAGATTAAAGCTACTCTAATGATTTCTGGCAAAATACTGCCTACACCAGTTTCTCAAATTTTGGTCCACAGACCACCTCCATTAGATTCCTGGGGGAATCCTTGTATGTTCAGGATTTAGAGCTTAGAGCTTACACTGTAGCTGACAAGTTAGATTAAGAGCGATGAGCCCAGAAATTTGCATTTTTAACAAGCTTGCCTTGTGAAATGTCTGCTCACTATAATTTGAGAACTACTAGACTTGGCTCTTATTTGACATTGCTAAAATGGTGCTTGTTTTACCATCTGGAACCCTCCCTCTCAACAGTATTACGCATTCTTTTTTTCCCCCAAGTGTAGACTATGAAGTTTGTGTTGCAAACAAACTGTGCTTTATTTCCTTATTTCATGAATTTTTAAAATGAAATTATGCCGAAAGCATTACGTCCCACTGTATAGAGCTCTGAGCACATACTGATAATAAAGCAGATGGGTGATACTATGTGAGATGGTTGGATGGCATTACCAACTCAACGGACATGAGTTTGAGCAAACCCTGGGAGATAGTGAAGGACAGGGAAGCCTGGCGTGCTGCAGTCCATGGGGTTGCACAGAGTCGGACACGACTTAGTGAGTGAACAACAACTAATGTTGGGCTGTTCATCATTCTGGACCACACATATTCTTGTTCTGCTGCTGGAGACTTAATGTTTTGTGATTTGCCTCCTAACCACCACCACCGCCCCACCACCGCCCCCAGCCCTCCACAAATTCACTAATCCCCAGTGTATCCTGGCATCTGGTCCCATCCCTTCATGGCAAATAGATGGGGAAGAAACGGTGACAGACTTTATTTTCTTGGGCTCCAAAATCACTGTAGGTAGTGGCTGCAGCCATGAAATTAAAAGACACTTACTCCTTGTTATGACAAACCTAAACAGCGTATTAAAAAGCAGAAACATGCCGACAAAGGTCCGTCTAATCAAAGCTATGGTGTTTCCAGTAGTCATGTATGGATGTGAGAGCTGGACCATAAAGAAAGCTGAGCATCGAAGAATTGATCCTTTTGAACTGTGGTGTTGGAGAAGACTCTTGAGAGTCCCGATTGGACTGCAAGGAGATCCAAACGGTCCATCCTAAAGGAAATTAGTCCTGAATATTCATTGGAAGGACTGATGCTGAAGCTGAAACTCCAATACTTTGGCTACCCAATTTGAAGAACTGACTCATTGGAAAAGACCTTGATGCTGGAAAAGATTGAAGGCAGGAGGAGAAGGGGAGGACAGAGGATGAGATGGTTAGATAATATCACTGATTCAATCAACATGGGTTTGACCAAGCTCCAGGAGCTGGTGATGGATAGGGAAGCCTGGCATGCTGCAGTCCATGGGGTAGCAAAGAGTCAGACACAACTGAGTGACTGAACTGAACTGAATCCCCAGGGTAGGGTTCCCCAGTGGCTCAGCTGTGAAGAATCTGCCTGCAATGCAGGAGATGCAGGTTTGGTCCCTTGATCGGGACAATACCCTGGAGGAGGAAATGGCAAGCCACTCCAATATTCTTGCTGGATTAATCCCATGAACAGAAGAGCCTGGCAGGCTATAGTCCATAGGTTCACAAAAGAGTTGGACATGACTTAGTGACTTAACAGCAACAACAACAACCCCAGTGCAGTGGTGTTTGGAGGTGGGACCTTGGAGATGATTAGGTCATCAAAGCAGAGCCCAGTAGGATTGATGCCTTTGTAAAAGAGGCCCCAGAAAGTTTCTTCATCCATCCCACTGTGTGAGAATACAGCTAGTAGATGGCTGCCTATGTACCAGGAACTGGGCTCTAGCAAGACACAAAAACTGCCTGTGTCTTGATCTGGGACTTTGCAGCCCCCAGAACTGTGAGAAATTTCTGTTATTTATAAGCCACCCAGTCTATGGTGGTGTATTATACCAGCCCAAAGGGACTAAGATACCTGCCAGTTTTTCTTCTACTGCTTCACTCAGCCTCAATTAGCACAGCTTTTCTTGGGTAAAATGGAAGCAGAGTCTGTGATCAAGATGGTTTCCAAACTGAACTGCACAACAAAAGCATCTATGGAGCTTTTAAAATACTGATACACACAGAATCTCAGCAGTTCCAAATATATTTGTTTGCAGAACCTATTTCACGAAACATCCTGTGCGATTAATGAGCTATCAAAAATAATACTGTCAAAAGTAGCACTGAACTGAATTTGAGGAAATAATTAAAGGCATAGACAGAATATTTGCAACAAAAATACTCAAAACTCAGTTGCTTATAATATATAGAAATTGGAAATAACCCAAATTTATCCAGCAGTAGAAAGTGGGTTATGTAAATGGTGGTACATTTATATGAAGGAATACAAGAGAACCATGAGTGTAGTTTAGGGACTATTTATTGGTTTGGAATGATATTCTTGGTGAGTAAAGTGAAAACTGCAACATGAACAATTGCTCCATTCTTGTTTTAAAAAAGTAAAAAGTCTAGTGATAACCAACAGAAGACCCAAGAAATCAGACTCCCAAGCTGATGATAGTGAGCTCTGGAAAGAATCCTAATTTGCACTGCAGCACTGGGAAACAGAACACAGAGCTATAGTTGGAAGTCTATTGAAGAAGTAAATTGATAACCTCTCCAGGTCATTGCACCTGGGTGACTGTGTCTTACCAGCAAAATACTGGAGGTTTATTCCTCGGGGAAGCTAAGTGCATTAAAAACAAGAGGATTAAATGAAAATTTAGATACAGCCCAAGCCTTGATCTCTAGTAGTTTGAAAGCCTGATGTATATCTTCTAAAGAGAAGGTTGCAGAATTCTTCTCTGATGAATCTGGCCAGCCAAAAAGAAAAGAGGGATGTCCCTGGCAGTCCAGTGGTTAATCTGCTTTCCAATGCAGGACATGTGGGTTTGGCACGTAGGTTCGATCCCTGGTCGGGGAGCTAAGATCCCGCGTGCCTCGTGGCCAGAACATAAAACAGAGGGATAGATAACAAATTCAATGAAGATTTTTTTTTTAATGGTCCACAACAAAAGAACAAAGAGAAAAGATGCTGACATGACAGGCTTATGATCAGATCCAATAAGATCACCCTATGGTGAAGCCCTTAGTTGATAAGCCCCATCCTCACAACTCCCAATTAATTCTTTTTTTTTTTTTTTTTTTTTTTTTTGCCCCTCTTGAATACCAAGAATCACTTGCCGTTAGAAGAAAATTCTAATGTTAAAGAGATGGTAAGAACAAACAGAAAAGACAAAGGCTATTGAGGAAGAAGAAAACCAGTATGCTTTCTTCATTAAAGTTCTCAGAGAAATAAAGGAATATATGCATCCATGAGCTATCAAAAATAGTACTATCAAATGTAGCACTGAACTGAATTTGAGGAAATAGTTAAAGGTATTTAAAATAGTACAAGCTATTTTAAAAATACAAAGCAGAAATGAGAACAAAGCGGAGCTCTTGG
The DNA here is from genome assembly GCF_023091745.1 of Budorcas taxicolor. Lineage (NCBI taxonomy): Eukaryota > Metazoa > Chordata > Mammalia > Artiodactyla > Bovidae > Budorcas > Budorcas taxicolor. The sequence goes on from NC_068924.1 coordinate 61,153,071, forward strand.
ACATTGGCTATATGAAAAAAAAGGACTAAGGGAGAAAAGATATAAGTGACAAGAAAGGATATCATGTTTACCAAACTTGTTGGCAAGATACAGAGCCAACTGGGGGAAATTTTGAGGCTACCATAATAATTACATAAAAACTTCAGCAAACAAACAGAAAATAATGTAACTATTATTCCTAAGACAACTTAGTGTTGTGATTCAAAGGAAAACTCATCTTCATACTTTTTATACTACATGGCTCAGCAGTGAATTGTGTGTTATCTAGTCATGATAATGTGAACACTAAATGTTGATCTAACCAAACTTTTATGCTAGACCTGCTTCAAGAAGATGAGGGTGTGAGTGTTGTGTACCAGGGTGGGCAAGTGAAGATGGACGCTAAATGCTTATATGCCTTCATGGAAATCAACAGAAAATGCCTAAAAAAGAAAACTCAAGAAGTGGTTTAGACATATGTGTTAAATACCAAAGTGAACAACTATAAGATTCGAAGTAGTTTCCTCCAAAAATAAATCAGAAAATTGAGGAGATGGAGTAGCTTGGGAACTGCTATTTGTTTGTGGTAAACCTTGGAGAACAATGTGGATGTATAATTTGGTAAAAATAAAAACTAATTTTTAAGAAAGAAGACCAACACCACTCTAAAGCTTTTCCAGATAGTCCTGAAAAGTCTGTTTCTACCTCCTGGTTTTCTCCAATCAAACCTACCTTTTTTCCAAGCAGTAGTTTTCTGCATGACTCCTCTGTGATTCCCTGCCATTGTATACACATTTTTATAAAATAGGCTTTTGTGAGCTAGCCTGGGAACTTAACCATTGCTTATATTACTTCTCTGGAGACATGTATTTCAAGTTCAAACCAAACAACTTCCAAAAATCCTTTCAGAACTTCTCCTGTTTGTTGATTGGGGACTGTATTATCCATTCCCATAAGACTTTACATACAACACAGCTGAAAAGACGTTTGAAAAATCATAGAATATTGCGATTACATCTGACACTGTGCCAGCTGGTACAATCAGTGAGTGATGTGGCTACTGGAAAGAAGAAGGGTCAGGGAGAGTCATCAGGGAAGACTTTGTCAAAGAGTCTCAATTCAAGCTGAACCTGCAAAGATGGATTGTACACAGTTTAAATGGTGGCATCAATCAGGATTTTGTATGTAAGTGACAGACACTCAGACCAAACTAGCTAAGCCTGAAATGAAATTTTTTGGCTCACCAAGCTAAGATATCCCAAAGGGTCTGGCATCAGGCAAAGATTGATCCTAGTTCCAAAAGAATTGCTAAGCTCTCTCCATCTCCCATTGTTCTCCTCTGCAGCTTCAGTCTCACTTTCTAGCTTTGCAGCATGGGGTGGTGGTGAGGTGGGTGAATAACCTATTGGCTGTATATCAGAATCCCAGGGGAAGACATCGATTGGCCCTCGATGGGTCCAGGTGAATGGACACTGTGATTGGCCAGACCTGAGCTGGCTGCCAGAAAAGGGAAGATGGGGAATAAACTGCTGGGCTGCCAAAAATAATACCTATTACATCCAGTTTAATTGTACACACCAAATATGTTCTAGTGGAGATTTATTAGAACCTGGGCCAGTTGGCAGAGTAAGTAAAAATGTCTCATAAATGCTGAAGCACCATGAAATGTTGGTTGTGAGTCAGTACTAAATGTAAGTCTACATTGGCCCTGCCCAGCCAAACTGCAATTACTCCTGGATGCTCAGCTTTCTGAATGTTTTAAGTTTTTCTTTCTTCCTAGCAGATTCATTTGTCACAGTTTCCCCGGGTATTGGCCTCTTTCTTCTAACAGAGTCTGCTTCCAACTGCAGTGAAAAATTTGTTCATGTCGTTTTTGAAAGGAAGTCAGGAGGAAAAAAATAAATGTCCACAGTTGGAATAGTTCGAAACTGAAAACATAATGGATGTATGTTCGTGTAATCAGATTGTTCTCAGCATCTTTCACTCTACCGTTTCTCTAATCTATTGAGTCACTTTCTTGGCCTTGTTGCGCCAGTCCTCAAATAAGCCAAAAATATTTTGCTGATACTAGCTGCAATTTATTGAGTGATAGGATATTTGTAATGTACTTTGAGACTGAGCTTATAGCCCTGAAGATGAGGCAATTAATTAGTAGAGAAATATTTTTGCCATCTTGAAAAAGCAAACCAGATTAATTAACAGTCTGTATTGGAATTTCCAGTTTTTATAGGCCTACTTTAGACGTCTGATTTTTAATTAGGTGTGAGGTGTTCCTTGACTGCTGACAATGTGAAGTAGGCTGATGCCTAAATGTGCTTCTGATAAAGCTCTCATTGATTTCAACACTCGAATACCTAATGTTGCATTGAACTTTGTATTTGAAGATAGTATGGATGAATACTAACTACTGTGAGTCTGAGTTTTGCTAAAGAGTACTTTGAGACTGAGCCAGATATTGGTATTTTCTCTTAATGGATTAAGCCAGATCTCGGTATTATTCTCTCTAATGGATACTAGTAAAATCTTAGGACAGTAGAAGGAAATGGCAACCCACTCCAGTAGTCTTGCTTGGAAAATTCCATGGGTAGAGGAGCTTGGTGGGCTACAGTCCATGGGGCCGCAGAGTCGGACACGACTCAGCGGCTTCACTTTCTTTCTTTCACTGTTACTTCATTTGCTCAAAATTACCAAAACAAGACATTACTAGATGATTACCCAAGGCCATTCTCAGCCAACTTTTTTTCTCGCCAGCTTCCCGTGATAGAGACTGAAAATTTCAAGTATTCACCTTCCCAGCCTCCTGTATAGCTAGTGATGGCCATGTGATCCAGACTGGGTCAGCAGCAATGAAGAGAGAGATGACTGGGGGATTTGGGAGAAAGGTTTTCTTAGCTCAGTGACAGACAAGATGCATAGGTAGAGAGACTTTTTATTTCCATCCTTCTTGCTTCCATCTTGTTCAAGTCACACTTGAGAAGGTAATGCCAAGAGTTCCGGCAGCCATTGATGACCATTGCTGAATATGAAAGCGAGAAAAAGCTCAAGGCACAGGAGTTATCATTAAGCCACTACACCCACTGGAATGGCCTGTTTCTACATTTCATACAAAGTGAGATTAATCACCTCATACATTTCAGTCATTTGGCATTCTGTCACTTTCAACCAAAGGCATGCTTTATCTTTAAATGATTCAAAGATATGAATTATTTACCCAGTGTTCATTCAATGTTCTCCCCCTTTTGACCATACCCAAATTTTTATTTGGGTATCCAGCCTCTCTGTGTATCCCACGTGGTGGAAGTAGAAATAGATTCGGTCCTTGTTTACAGGGGTAATCAGTGTTTGGCTTAAGTTCAGTCAATAAATCCCACTCCCCTGGCATTGAATGGAGATTGATTCAAGGGTTAGCTGCAACTTAAGTTGTCCAACAAAAGTGAACCTTCGGATCTTGCTCAGAATACTGGAAAAGAAATGCTCTCTTCCCTTCTCAACTACTCACATAGGAAGCCTAGAATGCTACAGCCACTTTGCCACCATGATGAAAATCAGCCTTTGGAAGTACACGCTTCAGAAGGCAGAACAGAAAAACAGAAAAAAAAAAAAAAAAACTAACCCATCATCGAGATGCTGGATCACTGTAGTTTTGGACTCGCCATTACATGAGTTCATAAATCTCCTTTATTAAAGTCAGTTTGAGTTGGATTCTCTGTTCTTTGCAACTTCAGAATGCATTCTGATTTGATATACTTTCTCTCCAGACCGTTAGGCGACAGGCAAAGAGGAAAACCAAATGGCAATCTTTTTAGAGGCAAAGTAGAAACTCTGTAAATGAGCCATGTTAGCTAGGTGTTCACATGGTCATCCATCCTTTTCTTCCCTCTTCAAAGAAATATATATATATATATATATATATATATATATACACACATATATATATATACATATATATATATATGATGTATTGAACTGCCACGTGTGCCATGCTCCAGCGCTTACTCTTTTGGGCTTTGGATGAGTCACTTAACCTGCCTGTGCCTTAGTTTCTATATGTCCAAAATGGAAACCATAATAGTATCTGGTCTAAGATTAAATGAGATAATATGTGTAAAGTGCCTCTCCAGGGCCTGTTCATAGTAAACGCTCGGTAGACACTAATTACTATGATTATCAGGATCTTAGGTCAGTTAGGGATTGTGCTAGAGAGGACCCGTGTCTCCTATCAAATCTTCCAAGTGATATCTGTACAAGACACCATCCAGTAACTGAAGAGCTCATGCCTCTTCTCTTGCTCAAAAGAGAATAAGATAAGATGGCTACAGAGTTCTAAGCCCTTCAGCTCCTTAGCTCACAGACAGATCTCTTACTCAAAGGTCAGTCCTGCCTTTCAGAAGGGCCTGGAACACTGACTCTCACCCTCCATGAAAGGAGGTGAAGGATACCCCCATCCTCTCACCCCCGGAATCCAGAACTAGCCCTGGTCAGGGCAGCACAACAGCCCGTTGTCGGGGGAAATCTCACCCTGGAAGGTGTCTGTTTTTGGCGATTGCCCACCTCACCCCACAGTCCCCTGGGGGAAGACCAGGATGGTTTTAGTAAGCCCAGAGGGAAAAGGAGAAACCCAGAGGCCGAAAAGCAGCCTTTGTAATCAGGGTTCATGGAACGGCTGCATAGTGATTTCATCCCTGGCCAAAGATGCCATAAAAAAGAGAAATATTCAGCGATCACCATTTCACATCGCTGTAAAAGACTGAGAATCGAGGCCCAGAAAGCTCGGCTTCCAGCAACATTCTGCTTTGACAGGACCTTAAAATGCCTTCTGGAGTCAAGACAGGGAGAAGAATTCTTAAGGTAACTGAGCGCAGCACATGACGAAGTATGAAGAATTCACTCTAACTGCCAAAAAGGAACACGGCCAAGGCTCCTAAGGAGAGGGGGGAAAAAGTGGAAAAGAAAGCAGAAACATTATGATAAGAAGAGAAGGGATGTTCATTTTCAAACAGGAGATAAGATATGGATTAAAGTTCATCCTCAGAATAATGTAGCAAGAAACTTTATAGCCAAACTGACTCCAACCGGAAAGGTCCCTGTGTCTCGGATCTCTTTGAATTATAGGGAAAACTAATTGGATCTTCATGTTTACCACGGAGGAAACCAAGTGTTACTCAGGATGTAAATCCTGAAGGTACTTTAAAAAAACAACACTGACCTTTACAAACCTCTCAACTTATAGATCTGTGAGGAGAAAAATAAAATGGATTTCCTGACCTTTGACTGGCTTCCAGTTGTTTTTTTTTTTTTTTTTCCCCTCCACACAGGGGCCCCCAAACCCCTCACTGTCTTCCTGATGTTAATTTTCTGACTGTGCCCTCTGTCCCTGGTCAGACCCGGGGGAAGGGGACAGGCCCGTTCTCCATCAAGTCCAGGTAAGGGGCGACTCCACCACTCAAGGATCCTGGGTGAAGCCCGTGGCCTCTCAGCATCCTCCACTGTGTCTAGAAGCTGGCTCGTTTCTTCACCAGTCCCATGACAATGAGACAAGCCACCACGTTTGAGCACCTACTGTGCACTGGGCGCTGTGACATGACATGTTCAAACACTGTCTTAATTAATCCTCACAACACCTCTGTGAGTTTCGACCTCTAACTTACACGTGTCTGTCTCATTTCACAGATCAGGAAGACCCCCGTGCCCTCACCATTTCCTCTCTGCTCCTTCCTCCTGTCTTCAGCCCACCTTCCCTGTGAGCTGATAGGTACGATAAATGGGGGACGGAGCCGTCTGAGCTCACAGTTCTCCTGGCTGGTGGGGCAGTTGTAGAGCTGAGGAAACTCAGTCCTGGAGACGGAGGCCCCCCAGGTTCCTGAGAGGCAGGGCCAGGAGCCCCCAGGCCAACATCATTCCACTGCCCCACACAGCATTTTTTCATTCATTGAAGCCTGGTCCCAGAGGCCACAGTGACTCACCGTTCTCCCGTGTGAAGTAATTCCCCGTGAGATATCCGGCATCTTTAGCGTCAGAGTCTACAGCGGGAAGAGAGGGGAACTTGGAGGTTATTGCAAGACTGGAGGGAATCGGAGAGTGAGGGAGCAGGGGAACTAACGGGCACACCAGAGGAAAGCCAGGCCGTGGGAACGTTAGGATCCTGGGGCTAAGTAATTTGTCAACGTGACTCTATCCCTAATCCTCAAGCAAAGATGGCCCTTCTCATAGTAGGCAAGAGCTAGGCAGTGTGATCTGAGATAGGCCTGCCCTCAGGGGCCTGTTCAGAGCCCCACATCTTTACTATTTGCCACTCAAATGGTATAGCAATGTCTCCTGATTTTAAGTCATTTACTTAATATTATGAAGATTTTTATCATATGTGCAAACCATCTGCAATATAATTTGCTTAAGAGTTTAAATCCATGTTTAAAAACATCAATAGATACATTTTAGGGGAAACTTTGTATCAGTACAGTAAGCAGGGAGTCAGTATCATTTGCCACAAATTTGTAGCATGATAATAACTACAATGAAAACAAAGCAAGGTTATGAGAATCTTGCTGTTTAGTTGCCTGTGAAAGGTTCTGAGCCTGAGTTTTGTTCTCTCTTTGTTATGAAAAGAGATTACCAAGTGTTAGGTGTTAAACAAGGGGCCAAATGGAAATTATCTCCTTGACTTAAACCAGGATCGACAGGAAGTTAAATGCTGTTGAACATCACCTAAATCATCTTGAGGACTGCCAGTGTTCTTCATCTCAGACATGACGGGATTCTGAGAGTCTCTTCCGTGTTTCTCCGAAAAGCAGCAATAGTTATACGGAAGAAGGAACAACCACTGAAGAACTATTATCCAACTGTGAGTTGGGCTCATTCACTCATCTGAGCCTCAGTTTTCCTCATCTGCAAAATGGAAAAGTTGGACCAGATAATATCTTTCAGTCTTTTCCAGTTCTGGATCCTACTTCCTCTACAACCTCAGAAAATAAATATCAGATCCAGACACAGGACAGCTTGGGTGTCACGGGCAGCCAAATGGTCATTTGAAAGGTGGTAGAGAATGAGTGAGCAGTTCTGAACACTGGAAATAAAAGTCACCCTCTTCCAAGCCTTACCCAGGGCCACCAAAATAACATGTGCATCCCAAGAATACTCAAATGGTAAAAGTGTAAAACTCCAATCTTTTCATATTCAACACCTAGATCTCCGAGCTAGACTGTCTAATTTACAGTGAGAAAATTGGACTTTATTTTCCTTTAAAAAGAAAGTATCTGCTCTTTTATATGGAGCATCCCGAGTAGGCAGGTGTCTGTCTTAGAGGTGGTTTCAATCTGTGGTTAGGAACTCAGCCTGCATTCCGTGACTTCATAAGGGTATGACTTGGACAAGTAAGTCTCCATCTTAAAGGGGGCATTAATAATGATACCAACTTGTGATATCCACTTGTCATGAGCTGGATGAGAAAATATGTGTAGAGTGTTTGGCATAGTATCTAGCAAACAGTGAATGTATAAACAGCAATATTAGCTGTTAGTGTTTTCTGCACATCTCATCGGCTCTTCTCCTTGCTATCCCAACAAAGCCTCTCCTCTTCTCTCTCTCTCCCTCTGCCCCACTCTAGTTCTTTCTTCCTGTCTTGATGATCACCTTCCTCATGCTCCAGCTGGTATCGCTTCATACATCTGTCTCCATGTCCTTTGTCAGACACAGTCGGCACCCAATAAATCTGTTGAATTGTGTAGAGGCTCCTTTGAAAATAGTGGAAGCAGCCTTAGCTGAAAACAGGAAGGATTTTACAGGAACATTTTTACACTGCCTTCATACTGATTGCCAAAAAAAAACAAAAAAACACCTAACTAGAAATTGTGTTATATACGAGGAATATTTGTGCAGCGTGTGCCATCTTTATGGACTCAGTTGAAACAATTCCTAGTTCGCTAAATTAAGATGAGTTAAAGAACGTAATCTCTCACTTCTGTTTCATTTCACCCCAGGATAAGGAAGAAAAGAGGATGCAAGTTTCCCAACTGTCCTGGTTTTCTTCTTGGATTCATCTAAGTGTGTTTACAAAATATACTCAGTGGATTCCTTAGTAACACACACATGATTAGCCCTTTCTGATATCTAAAAGATATATGAATTGCTGAGCTGCTGATGAGAAAGATCCATGAATAGTTTTTTTTTAAATTGGTTTAGTAAGATTATTTCCAGTCAACAATTCCCTCATTTAGTGACAGAAGATAGATTTGTTTTCCATAAAAGTGAAATGCCAGACTTTTGAATCACTCCAAATAAAAAACATTCCCTTAAAGAGTCACTTGCTCTCATTTGTTTTATAGCAAAAAATAAAAGTCAAGATAGAAACTATTATCACAGAATGGCATGCTGAAGAGGCACTAGCAATGATAAGAACACAAACAGTTCTTAGTCCTTCACTAAATTTCCAACTACTGAAGGATACACTGTGCCTCGTTGGAAACAAACAAACATAAGCCAACTTGCCCTCATTTGTTTCCATCAGCTCACTAAGAATTGCTGCCTCCTACTTGGACATCACTTTAGAATAGAAAATGCTCTCTTGTCTAATTTCTATTTGGTCTTCAGAACATCCCTGGGAGGCAAATAGGGTGGTAAGAGAGGTAACATCAGAAACCACCCAAATGTCCAACAGTTGATGAATGGATAAATAAACTATGGTATATCCATACAATGGAATATTATTGGACAATAAAAAAGGAATGACGTACTGATATGTGCTATACCGTAGATGAATCTTGACATTCGACTAACTGAAAGAAGTCAGTCACAATGGACCTTATATCATGATTCCACTTATACAAGATGTCAAAAGCAGGCAAATCTATAGCAACAGAAAGTAGACGTGCCATTGCCTAAGGCTAAGTGAGCATAGCAAGGTTGGAGTATCAGGTGGCCAAAGGGGAAGGAGTCTCTTTTCTGGGTAGTGAAATGTTCTGAAATTGATTCTGATGACTGCTGCACAACTCTGTGACTATGCTAAAAGCCAGTGAATTTTAAAGATCAAATAGGCATATTGTGTGGTTTATTGTACACAATAAAGTGTTTTAAAAAAGAGAGAGAGAGAGATGACACTGTGGAGTCTGCTTTTGGCATTAATGTGGCTTCCATCTCAGACTTGCCACTTAGGTACTATGTGACCCAGCCACTTATCAACTTTATGAACCACAGCTGACCTGTCTCAGAAGTAGTCATGCCCCCATTGCAGGGGGGCGTGGGGGCTCCAGTCAAGGCCCACAGGGTGCCTGCACAGTACTACGTGTGGACTGTGACCGTGCTCTTGGTGAGCAAGCTGAGGCTCAGAAGATAAAGAGCCTTGGCAATGGATAGAAAATGGGTGTGACTGGCCTTCGGACACATAGCACTAATGTGCCTTCTTCATGTTTGAGGCAGAAAGGAAAATCAGAAAGAATTTCAGGTTCAAAAGCAGAAGAACTAGGCACTTATTCCCTATCACTTCTAGCCCTGTGCTGCCAAGGAGGGCTTAGTAGAGGGCTAAGTCGATGTGGTCCCTCTCCTAATGGAGTTTACAGAGTAGCAATTAGGAGAACCAGAACTTCTTCACTCTCCCATGCAAGCTGCTAAAGTTTTTTCTTGAGGTTCAGTACCTACAAGTGTCAGATGAACATACTAGTCATGCATAATTTATAAGAATGGTGTGATCATTTAATCAGATTATCTATAAAAATAGTACTCAATGCAGTGTGACACACAATACACACTAAAAAAACACTAGTATCACTCTTTTATTTACTATTATCACCTGCAGTAGTATTGTATCTGTGGCTTGAGGCTCATTTATTCAACTTCTTTCAGCTTATTTCCTTATTCATGAACTGGAGATATTAATGGTTATCTCCAGCTTTTTATGCAAGCCAGATAAGAAAAATTATGTAAAAAGCATTTTTGATGTGGGATTGTGATTTTCATTCCATGAACATAGCGCCACTCAGAACCTCGAGTGAACCAAAGTGTAGCTTTGTTTTCCCTCTAACGGCAAGTCCTTCTAAATTACAGCCCTGGGAAATCGAGATGCTAGTAAATTATTCGGGCCATCCCCTGGCCTGGGGGACTTAGGGTTAGGGTTCAGGTAGTAAGTCCTAGAGTAAGTGGACGTGTAGCCGGGCTGCAGATTGATGAGGGCTGAAAGGAGCCAGTTATTTGATCCCCAGGAAATGTTTCTGTGCGGGGGTCACTGTTGCCAGCTTTTGAATCAATAACGCAGCACCTTTCAGACCAGAAAGTTCAGCTCTATTTATCAAGTCAAAGAGGAGTGAGAGAAGCAACAAGCATGATGAAAGCAGGGCACTAGCTAAGCCTACAGTGACTCCAGCGTGAGATGGAGGGACCCAGGCAGAGTGATTTCCGCTTTCCAGGGGCCTCCTTAGGTTTCTGGGGTCTTCCTTCAAGAGCTCCACCACTTCTCCACCTCTCCAGACAAATGATCAGCAGACGATTCATTCCGTAAACCTTTATGGAACATGTACCTAGGAGCTAGGAACTGTTCTAGGCACAAAGACTCTTCATTCATGTATTCATTCAAGCATGAATATTGAGCACTGACTCTGTGCCAGCTTGCGTGAATGTTAAGTCACTTCAGTCATGTCCGACTCCTTGCGACCCTGTGGACTGCCGCCCTTCAGGCTGCTCTGTCCATGGGATTCTCCAGGCAAGAATACTGGAGTGGATTGCCGTGCCCTCCTCCAGGAGATCTCCCCGACCCAGGGATGGGATCGAAGCCACGTCTCTATGTCTCCCGCACTGGCAGGTGGGTTCTTTACCACTAGCACCAGCTCTCTGATGAATGGAACGTGGCTGAGACACGGCCCCTCACAGAGCTTCCAGTCTAGGAGGGAGGAGAAGTAGAGCAGCGATTACAGAGAGAAAACAGCACAGGGACTTTCAGAAGAAGGACTTCATTCTTGAAACATCTCTACGAAATTTGAAGTTTTTATAATAAATATGTAACAATTTATAATCAGAAGGAAAGAATAAAGCTATCTTCTCTCATTCATTAAAGAAAAAGGAATCTATTGTTTGCAAAGCAAGGTGCTGCCTGTGGGTGATTAAGACAAGTACCCTGTCTCCAGGCTAAGGAAAACTATGGGACGGACCTATATAAGGGAGAATGCTATCAAAGACTCCAGGTTCCCAATGCAGGGATCTTGGTTTGGTTCCCTGGACCAAGAACTAGATTCCACATGCCTCAATTAAAGATCCCACCTGCTGCAGGTATGACCCTGCAGAGCTAAATAAATAAACAAGCATAAAGGATGGATACCTGACCAGTGTGGTAGAATCTAGGGTGGTTTCCCAGAGGTAGAGAGCCAGGAATTGAAGGTTGAGTAGAAGTTAGTCATGTAAATTGGAGACAGTAAGCAGAAGAAATAGTGGTTTCAAGGTCTAGATGTGAAATGCACAATGTTTTTGAAGAATGGAAAACAGCTCCATTTGGCTGTAGTAAAAAGTATAAATAAACAAAAGTGCACCAGTCAGAATGACCATCATAAAAAGTCTACAAACAACAAATGCTGGAGAGGATTTAGAGAAAAGGGAACCCTCCTACACTGTTGGTGGGAATGTACGTTGGTACAGTTACTATGGAAAACAGTAGGGAGGTTCCTCAAAAAACTAAAAATAAAGTTACAACATGAATGAGCAATCCCACTCCTGGGCATATAGCCAGACAAAACTATAATTCAAAAAGATATGTGCACTCCTCTGTTCATAGCAACACTATTCACAATAGCTAAGACCTGGAAACAATCTAAATGTCCATTGACAGATGAACAGACGAAGAAGGTGTGGTACATACATACAGTGAAATACTCCCTGGAGAAGGGAATGGCTACCCACTCCAATATTCCTTCCTGGAGAACTCCATGGACAGAGGAGCCAGGTGGGCTACAGTCCATGTGGTCACGAAGAGTCTGAAATACTACTCAGCCACAAAAAAGAATGAAATAATATCATTTGCAACAAAATGGATGCAACTAGAGACTGTCATACTAAGTGAAATAAGTCAGAAAGAGAAAGACAAATAGCATACGATATCACTTATATATGGAATCTAAAATATGGCACAGATGAACCCATCTACGAAACAGAAACAGACTCATGGGCACAAAGAACAGACTTGCAGTTGCTAAGTGAGGGGGAGGGATGGAGTGATAGGTTGGGGTTAGCAGATGTAAACTATTATATATAGGGTGGATAGGCAACAAGCATCAGAAACTATATACAGTATCCTATGAGAAACCATAATGGAAAAGATATAACAAAAAAGAAAACAGAATCACTTTGCTGTAGGACAGAAATTAACACAACATTGTAACACAACTACACTTCAAATTTTTTTTTAAAGTGCCCGGTAGAGACTAGCTAAAAACACAGGTAAAAAGGCTAACTAAAGCCACAGTATCACCCGCCTGCTCCAACTAGTCTGTGGGGTTCCTGAACTGGCCAGAACACTCCAATGTTACTAGCATAGTCTCAAGAAAAAAGCCTTGTTTGCAATAGCAACAGTGCTTTATCACGTGCGCCACCTTCGTGGACTCAGAAGCAGCCAGGGCTCCTTCCTCGATTCCCGTCGCTGGTGGGGCTGCCCGCCCCCACCGCCAGTCTGAAGGCCTGACTTGGCTGGTTTCAGTCCTCCAGGAAGTCTCTGCGCCCCACACCCAGAGCAGGCACACACCGTCAGCCATGACGCAAGAAAAACCACCCAGATACAGGTTCTCTCAGTGCCTCCACGTTCACGACTTGAAATCCAAACACCCGCTTCCTCCCTCTTTCTACTACCTCTCCCATTTGTTGACCTGGCCTTTGAAGTCACTGAAAACTCCCCAAAGGGAGGAGACCCCTAGAGGCAAGCTGGCCCCGTATCAAGGAAATGAATCAAGCTCACACATTTTTGTTATGGCAATACATCCCTCGGGTACTTTTCCCAAATCGAGTGTTATCTGGCCTCTGTGATTCGTGATTCTCCCATGGGTTCCCATCTAAAGTACTCCCCTGGGGAGTTTCCTGTAAAGGGTTACTGAGCTCTCTGTGCCAGGAGGCATTTGTCACCTGCTGGGTCTGGGGCCAGAAGGGTAGGATTCTCAGCAGGATAAGGGGACACGGCAGCAGGGATGGGGCGATACACAGAGGCTGCTGACTTTCCTTAGGGAAATGAGAAAGAGCAGAAGAGGAAAGACACAAGATGAGCTGGATTAAAAGACTTTCCTTGGGAGAGCTAAGTGTGCATTCATAATTTTTCTGTTCTTGACTGAGCACTTCCCAGGTGGTTCAGTGGTAAAGAATCTGTCCACCAATGCAGGAGACGTGGGTTCGATCCCTGGGTAAGATCCCCTGGAGGAGGAACTGGCAATCCACACCAGTATTCTTGCCTGGAGAATCCCATGGACAGAGGAGCCCAGTGAGCTATAGTCTGTGGGGTCACAAAAGAGTTGGAAATGACTCAGCAACTAAATGACAACATTCTTGGCTGGAAATGGGGTGGCTTAGAACAATGCTTCTCAAACTTAAGGTGCATGTGAATTACCTGGGGAGGGGTGGGCCTTGCAGGACTGTAGCTTCTGATGCAGCAACTGTGAGGTAAGGCTTGAGGCCTGCATTTCTCAAAGGCTTCTGGAGGATGCTATGTTAGTTATCTATGCCGGCTAACGGATTACTCCAAAACTCAGCAGTATGAAACAACAAATACTTAATATCCCACGCAGTTTCTGAGGGTCAGGAATCTGGGAGCAGCTCAGCTGGAAGACTGTGGCTTGTCACTTCCTATGAAGTGACGAGCTAGCTCATGAAGTGGTGGCAAGTAACAGTCTCCGAAGGGACCAGGCCCTCTGTTTCCAGGCTCAGGCAGTCAGTCCCTGATGGCAGGAGTCTTCAGTTCTTCACCACGTGGCCGAGCCATAGGGCCCCTCATGGTCTGGCTTCCCCGAAGACAGAAGCTGCAGTCTCTTAACACAGAATCCCCAAAGTGACAGGCCACCATTCCTGCCGTATTCTGCTCATTGGAAGAGAGTCATTAACTCCAGCCCACACTGAAGGTGAGAGGAATTAAGCTCCACTCCTTGGTATCAAGAGAATCAACACCCAGTGGACATATTTTGAAAACCATCTCAAATACCACTGTGACAGCTCCCCCTGCCCATACCTAAAGAGACAGGCTTTAGCACAGTTTCTGTAGTCACAGTGCTGAGGTCGGAAGATCACTTAAGTGACTCATCCGTACCTCATCTGATAAACGGGCTTCACAGTGGCTCCTATCACATAGGGCTGGTGCCTTATAATTCACAGAAACCACTCGGCACAGTACCTGGTGTGTAAAAGCACTCAGTTAGTGGTAACCAATGTTGTTGTTGTTGTTTAGTTGCTAAGTCACGTCCAACTTTTTGCAACTCCATGGACTGTAGCCTGCCAGCTCCTCTGTCCATGGGATTCTCCAGGCAAGAATACTGGAGTGGATCACCACTTCCTTGCCCCGAGGATCTTCCCGACCCAAAGAGTTACCAATGTTATCGTTGTTCATAATGCTATCATTCGAGAAGCTGACCTGCTTCCCAGGGTCTGGCCCTGCCAGCTCCGGGCTTGGCCCTCTTTACTCCTTGGTCTCAGTCTGGGCCAGGGCAGGAGAGCTAAACCAGGAGGTGTGGACTGCCCCTGTGCCAGAAGTCCAGAGAGCCCTTCACTGTCACTGTCCTGCAGCCTCCCACCCAGGGCATGGGGAATGGGTGGAGGGAGGGGAGAATGCCTAGACAACATGAAACCAGTGTTTGGGATACAGCACAGAAAGCCTTGAGGTGGCAGGTCATCTTGGAACAAGATGATCAGAATCTCTGGAGAGGGAGTCAACTAATCTGCAGGTATGACACACTCTCCAGGACAATTCCTATGCACACCAGGGTTGAGAAAGCCCTGCCGACAGATGCGGGAGATTGATTTACTCACCACCACCCCACCTCACCTCCCAAAGAACGGGAAGGCTTGACTTTGAGTCCCTGAGAACAATAATGAGCTGTCCTCTGGGGGCCCCGTCTGAAGCCTGAGCTGGACTGGCCCTGGGGCTGACCTGGTACAGAACTTCTGTCCTGGTGACTAATGATCCGGCGCGGCCCGGCCTGGCTGCGGTTTGTCTACAGGCCACATGACAGGCCCATCCACCCAGATAACCGCAATCTTGCTTTGTGGGATCAAATACTGGCTTGGGATTTATGAGTCCCAGATACGACAGGGCTGTGCTAGCGAGGGGGCGGCGGAGGGCCGGAGTTGGGGAGGGTGGTGGGGGCAGCCTCTTCTCTCCCCCGACTCAGAGCCTTGGCTCCTCACCTAGCAGGCCCCGAGGACAGTCTGCTGACTGTTTTGGGTCTGAACAGGGTCAGGGTGCCAATGAAGAGCAGAACAGCTGCTTCGTGTCTCCACTCAGCCCTTTCCACTTGTGTCAGGGGCAGAAATCACTGCATGGTACACACTGGTGCAGTTTGTCATCTTAGAACGAAGACAAGGTTAAAAATAAAAAAGCATCATTCCCCCATTCCGTAATCAAGGAATGGAAAAGATGTTCGTCCTTGTTACCCCCCTGAAAGCTGAAGTTGACAGTTTCCTGAGGTTTGAGCTGCAGTTGTGGACTTGCAAACGGGCAACCTTCTCTTTTTTGTTCCTTTGGGAATGCAGGCCTGTGTCTTGACAATTAGAAAGGGTGGAGAACGTTAACCTCGCTTTCCAGGTGTTCAGTTCTCACTGATGAGAGCAGGGCAGTGTTCATTCATTCATTCAACTGATTTTGATTAAGTTCTGTTTGCTGGTCACTTTCCTAGGCAACTGAGGAAATAGCAACCACCAAGAAGGTGCCAGTGGCCACAAATAATATACAAGGAAGCATAAATTAATGAGATAATTTCCAGTTGTGATGAAGCAGGGCTGGACAGTTGCTAGGAGACTTTTAACAAGCATTATCCTGGGCTATGGTTGGAGAAAGTAAAGACTTAAAAACTGATTTGCAACCTAGACTTCAAGCTCTTTCACCTTCTTTTCTGAAAGAGTTACCTGATTTAAGGACTATCTTTCACTCGCTTTTCACTTTCCATTTTGTTTGGATGGAACGTCACACAGCCTCCCAGCACAGAGACCCCATTAATAGCACAGTTGTTACTACACAGATTTGTCCAGGTCAGATTTTATTGCTTTTGGCCCAAGGCTGCTGCAAAATTTACAGAGCAAAGAGAGGTACAATGTGATCTACTGAGCAGGTTACTGAGTTAGAGCAAGCTTCATTGTTTGAAGATACTTAGCATTTAAAAGCAATTTCATAAAAGTCATCATTAGACTAATATATCACAATGGCAATTCAACAATGATGTCTAAAAGTTTTAACTGTGATTTTAGAGCAGCCAGTACAAAAACAGCCTTGAATATGGGGTGGGGGTATTTTTGTTTATACGTTTTGGGGGTGACTGAACCCTCTGAGACCTATGAGGTGTCATGAACCCTGGAAAATGCACGTGCATTCACATAAAATTTCAGGGTGGATGAACTCCTAAAGTCCATCTATGGATTTCCCGGGGGATCCACGGACCCCTGTTTCCTGCTCTAAAATTTATACTCATGGAAAGATATCCAAGGTATTTTTAATGAAAAAATAAACTGCAGACAGGATATACAGCATGATTCCATTTTTCACTTAAATGTTATATATTCACGAACATTCAGTACCTGATGGGAGTGGGATAAAGGGTAGGAATTACTTTTACCTTTTATTCTATATACTTTATTTTGAATTATTTCAGATAGCAGACACATTACTTTTGTAAGTAATTTTCTTTAAAATTTAGCCTTCAAAAATAGGAATCATGCCTGTGACTGAATCAGACAATGATCATTTACCATTTCTGGGCAGCTGATCTTGACTGAGAACCAGTACTTACAGGAAGCTGTGGTGTGGATCAGAATAGAAGGGGACGGATAGGAGGTCATGTGGAAGGTCTATCTCAGGGCGCTTTAGATAGAGGGTTGCTGGATTTAAAAGAGTTCAGTTGGGAAGCCATGGAATAACTTGGAAATACATTTCCAAGCATATTTGCCCAAGTTGAGGAAAGAGCAATTTAATCAAGTAGAACGGTCTCCTTAGATCATTTTAGATTACATTGCGGAGGTCTATAACACAAAAGCGTTTTGATCAAAGATCTCTGTTCATAGAGACTGGTGCCAGGAGAAGCCAAGGATGAGTCCTCATCAGAAAGCAGACAGAGCTGACACAGGCAAGGGGGTGGTGAACCCAGCTTCCACAGTTACAAACCTGGGCACAGTTCCCAGGGAAGGCTCACATCTGGGGGGTGTTTGATGATGTAGAGAAATTGGGTATCTCATGTTTTAAACCATGATCCCTCTCTGCACCGCGCCCCGCCCCCGCCCCCGCCGACCCTTATCTAACCCAGAGCTGCTCCCTGCTAAGGTGGTGAGTAGAACAGATAAAAGTATTAAGGGGACTTCACGAGTGGTCCAGTAGTTAAGACTCTGTGCTCCCAATGCAGGGCGCTCAGGTTGATCCCTGGTGGGGAAACTAAGATCCCACATGCTGTGCAGCAAGGCCAAACCAACCAACAGTAAAGCATTAAACAAAGGCACTGTGCATTTAGGGATCATTTATTGCTCTGAGGGTGGGTTTTTGCAAAACCATGCAGCTTAGCATATCACACAGTATATAAAAGGGAGCTCAGCCGGGCACAGAAGACAGACACCAGGCCATCCTCTAAATTAAGTCCTGGTCTGTCTTTGCTGCTTTCCTTCCACTGAGAAACCATGAGCTCCTGAGAGCAAGAGTGGGGCCCCTGCTGTTTCCTCTGGCCTTGGGGAATGGAATCCAACTACATTGATTGGAGCCACTCCATCTAGTGTGCATGTAGCCAGGCTTCTTGAGCTAAATCTGGACCGGGTTAATCACCACACTTCAGAATGTCTCTTCCAGGGGAGGCAGGAGAATGAAGTGACGAAGTTAGCTATTGCTTGCTTGCTAAGTCACTTCAGTCGTGTTTGACTCTGTGCGACCCCATAGACAGCAGCCCACCAGGTTCCCCCGTCCCTGGGATTCTCCAGGCAAGAACACTGGAGTGGGTTGCCATTTCTTTCTCCAATGCATGACAGTGAGAAGTGAAAGTTAGCTATTATCGGTGTGATTTTAGTGATGTAAGCAGAGCTGCTGTCAGTCAGTGCCTAGTTCTGCAAAGGTCAACCTGGCATCTCGGGTGAGGATGACACTTCTGTCCCACCTCTAGAAAGTGAAGCATTTATGGAGTCAGGATCATTCTGACCCCTTCTATCTTTAATTCCTAGTCCCTCCTTGAGACCAAGGCTATCAGAAGGGACTGGGACAGCCCCTGACATCAAAAGCCCATTATCCAATAGCTCATCCCTTGCTACCACCATCTTCCATCCATAGAGTGCTTTCCAGCCTACACAGCACAGCAGTATAAATTAGTTATCTAATTTGAGTCTCACAAATATATCAGTGAGCCCCAGGTGAGTGTGCCACTGGACAAATTAGGAAACTGAGACTTGGACAGAATAAGGAATTTTTCCCAAGTGTACTTATCTTCTTAGTTCTGACCCCCAAGTCCAATGTTCTTTCTCTTCCACTAGATGAAACTAGGCAAGGGACCACAGGCAAAGCACAGTCCAGCACTGAACCAGAAAGCATCCCTGGGGACGGTCTGCATTTGTCCTGGACACAGTAAAGGAAGCAATCCTTTGCTCCCCAAGCAAAGATAATAACACCTAGCTACATAGTTCTTACTCCATGTCAGACACGGATCCTCAAACTACCCTAAACAGAAAGCACTATTATTCCCTTTATGAATGGAGAGACTGAGGCTCAGAAGCATCAAATGACTTGTCCATCTGCTAAGTCGCTTCAGTCGTGTCCAACTCTGTGCAACCCCAGAGACGGCAGCCCACCAGGCTCCCCCGTCCCTGGGATTCTCCAGGCAAGAATACTGGAGTGGGTTGCCATTTCCTTCTCCAATGCATGAAAGTGAAGTCGCTCAGTCATGTCCGACCCTCAGCGACCCCATGGACTGCAGCCTTCCAGGCTCTTCCGTCCATGGGATTTTCCAGGCAGGAGTACTGGAGTGGGGTGCCATTGCCTTCTCCGATAGTCACAGACAAAAAGTGGTGGCATTCAGGATTTCATCCAGGCTGTGGGACTCTTAACCACACACTTGCCTCTGGCTCCCAGAGGGCTTGTTCCTCAGTTCATTTATCAGGCCACCCACCCCAGGCCAATGCCCTCAGGACCTTTGCTTGGTAGCAGGTTAGTTGATTGGATCGAGCAGAATACTTCCTCCTCATCTGTTAACACCCCTTCAGCAGTGGCGCGTTTAGAGCCCAGAGAGCCCTTAAACCGGCAACGCAAAATCCTCTTTCTGCAAAATTGATCTTTCAGATGTCGGTCAGAGTCCACGAGGACACAGAGACAGATTTCTCAAACAGAGTCTCACTCGGCAGCATAATTAATAAATGTCCCGAAAAGGGTCAGGGGAAAAGATTTGCTGCCGTTTTGCTGGGCATCTGGGGAGTGAAACACAAGCAATTCAAATTCATTTTTTATTTTCACTTATTGCTTTTGTCAAGAACCTCCATATTCCATAGTGCCAGATGAATTAGAGTTCTTTGTTTAATAGCTGCATGTTTAAGTGAAGTAAGACTCCTGCCTCTGCCTGATAAAAACAAAAACCACAGACAAAGAAAGAGGAAAGGCAACCACCTAAGCCTTTGTTGACTAACGCCAGGAAAGAAAACTTCCTTTTGTTCAATATGCTTGTCCTTGTGTTTCAGAAAAGAACATTTTTTTCCTAAAGCAACTCAATGTAAAGTTGATACAATTTTGATAGAGAGAAGTCAACTTGCAGTGGATTGCCCCCACAAAAATGTGCTGATAATGAAGGTGGGATGGAAGACTGGGGAGAGGGTTTGTGCCAAGAAGAAAAAGCAATCCGGTGCCTGTGACCTGAAGTCTCAGCCCTTCGAGTCCCGGAGTTCAGGTTGGGGTTTTGCTGTTCTCCCTGGAGACTCCAGAGGATCGCCAGTGTCTCTGCGGATACAACTTGAATGAACTCCCAGGATAATGACCCGGCCTCCTGTGATTTACTAACCTCACCGCTGCGCAGCCGCCCCACCAGAGCCGGTTAATCCTTTAATGGTCCCTGCAGTGCGTCCAGGGTTGCAGCGAAAATTCCACAGCCCTCCCTGGAACACTGAGGGGCATTGAATGCCCTCTGCCCTCCCCTCCCCAGCTCCCCACCCCCACCCCCTTATCTTATCAGGGAGCTAATTCCCACAAATTATTGTGTGATTCAGGCAGAAAAACGAAGCAGCTCTCAAATCATAAATTTGTCACTTTCTGGACAGCTGTTAAGTCAAGAAAATCTTGACCAAGTGGGGCTCAGTCACTGTTCTGGACAATTAAGATCCAGCATTGCATTTGGTGCACTCTCTCTCAAAGCGATGTTTATTGATGGGTCAGAAGAAAACAGTTTATATAGAGATTTAGCACGGAATCCACTCTTAAGTGGAGTGTAATCCTTTATCTGGGGTAATGGGACCCCAGCATATTGTCCCAGATAAAAGGTCTCTGTGGCCCACAATACCCCATCACTGTGGCCATCCTCGGGCCCAGTATTTGCCTTGAGATGAGCACCACTCAGGCTTCCTACATCTAGTCCTGCTCAGTGCTGAGTAAATAACAGAGCTCTCACCGAGAGAGCCTCTGAGCGGACGCTGAGGAAACTTCCTTTCAGATCATGTATCCAAATCTGCCTCCTGCTCACCACCTCTATCACCACCGGCTCCTCCAAGCCACCTCTCCTGAATTATCACGGGAGCCTCCTCATTGACCTTCGTCCTTATCCCACTTCAGTCTATTCATCACACAGAAGCCTGAGGGATCTTTTAAATTGTTTCTTAAAGAGTTAAAATTCACATAAGACGAAATTAAACATTTAAAAGTGCACAAGGCAGTGGCTTTTAGTACATTTACTACATTGCACTATTATCACCTGTATCCCTTTTTAAAACATTTCATTATCCCACAAGGAAACCCATGCCCAGTCACAGCCTGTTCTCCCTTTCCCCCACTTCTGGCGACCACTAATTTGCTTCCTTTTTCTATGGATTTGCCCATGCTGGACATTTCATTTAAATGGAATCACAAATATGTGACTTTCACTTAATACGTTTTCATGTCTCATCCATGTTATAGCATGTATTAGCATGTCATTCTTTTTTATAGCTGGATAATTTTCCATTTTCTGGATAGACCACACTTTATTTATCCATTCATTAGCTGATGGATGTTTGGTTATTTCCACCTTTTAACTACTGTGAACAAAGCTTCTATGAGCTTTCTCATACAAATTTTTGTTTGAATATCAGTTTCCAATATTTTTCATACATACATAGCATTGGAATTGCTGAGTCACGATCCTTTTCATTTCCAAGTCGAATTATATTACTCTTCTGCTCAAAACTCTAGTGGTTTCCCAGGCAGAATGAAAGCGAAAATGTTTACAATTCCCTGCAAGGTCCCTTCACGATCTGACTTCTGCAACCTCTCATTCACTACTTGCCCACTTCGCCCCAGCTACATGGCCTCCTTACTGGTCCTCAGGTACACAGTGATGCCCCATCCCCGGCCTCTGCACTTGGCTGTTCTGCCTGGAGCTCTCTTCCCTCCTCCCTCACTTCCCTCCAGCCTCTGTCCAAATAACCACCTTATTTAAAACAGAACACACATCCCCTTTACCCAGATGTGTTGTTCTTCACCTGACTTAGTAAATATTCATTTAGTTTAGTTGTTCATGTCTTTTCCTATTTCCCCCAATAGAATGTAAGCTCCATAGGAGCAGAATTTTTTTTGTTCATTGAAATTCCCAGTATCTACAGTAGAGCCTGCACAGGCCAAAAACAACTAGCCAAACTCAATAGCAGGGTGCTTTTCATATCAAGTTATCATCTCTTTTATCTCCAATTACAACATAGGACATTAGTTCAATCTCTATGCACGTATCAGATTTTTTTAAAAAGATTCAACACAAAGTATGTTAGATAGCATACCCAAATGAAGTATTCTACCTATATTAACTCAAATAATCTTAACAAGAAGCCTTTGTGTTAGCCTAACTCATGCATATGTGTATGTGAGTGTAGTCACTCAGTTGTGTCCAACTCTCTGCAACCCCCATGGTCTGTAGCCTGCCAGGCTCCTCTATGGGATTCTCCAGTCAAGAATACTGGGGTGGGTTGCCATGCCCTCCTTCAGGGGATCTTCCTGACCCAGGTATCAAACCTGCGTCTCCTGCATTGCAGGTCACTTCTTTACGTGCTGAGTCATCCAGGAAGCCCAGCCTAACTCATGGGCTTCTTGTAAAGAGGTTAAGAGATTTGCCCAGGGTCACACGGCCAGCAAGAGTCAGAGAAAACATTTACATCTAACAGAGTACTTGCTCATAATGTACTATATAACCTTGATGTTTGAATTCATTGAGCGAATGAAGAAGAGATCCAAATTTTCATTTCAAAACTCAAGAAAATAGGCTTAGAACACTTACTATCATATGGGATATTAAAAGATATTCTCTTTGACAGCTAAGAAAGAATTTGGCCTTGTCGCAGGATAGTTGCTAAGCTCATAGCAAGGTTGACTTTTGCAGATATGTGAAAGCAATAAGCACAGACAGTAAACCATGGGGGTGTTTCACTCCTTTGATGGATGCATGTGTTGGGTTTGAATTCCAACCCACACGTTCAAGAGCACAAGAAATATAACTTTATTTTCCTAGAATGGAACTTAATTCCTGTATCAAACTCCCACATCACTGAGGTTTAACCTTGGTCAATGTTCAAAATCCTAGTCTATGTTTCAGAAAACTCATTGCCAAAGCCTGGAAGGTGGTCTTTCTGGTGTTACAGGAATCTGTGCATTTATAATAGGTATCCACTGAGACACTTCCCCTGTCTGCTTGGCCCCTCCAGACCAATAGGGCACTAGATATTCAGCTGGGCTACGTAGGGCACTCCACCACCCTGACTACCTAAGACACATCACTCCCCCTTCCTGGGGTCTTGCCTTCTCTCTTCTTAAGCTGCGCTTTTCTCTTTATACCTCCTCTTGCCTGAAGGAATGTTTTTCTGGTCTTCAAGAGAAATCCCTTCTTCTTTTAAACCTTGTAATTTCCTCTTAGAGTCATTCCCTTCATGATTTTTTTTTTTTTTTTTTTTGGTAAATACAAACATAAAAATACATAAAGATTCAAAAGAGGGACCAGCTGGTCATTTCCTTTCGTCATGTTACTGTGTCTAAGCTCATACCGCTTGCTGCACAACAGGCCAGTAATCAAGAGATGAGATGCTGGGGCAAGGAATAATGACTTTATTCGGAAAAGCCAGCAAACCGAGAAGATGGTGGGCTCATGCCCCAAAGAACCTTCTTGCCTGAGTTAGAATTCAGGCTCTTTTTCACTAAAAGGAGAGAGAGTCAAGTCAAACACACTTCTTGGTTCCCATCAGCCACCCATGGCGATGTGTTCATTTCTTCTTCCCTGCGGTCCCTCACTGGTGGGGGGCTGGTCAGGATGTTTCCTGTGAGAAAAACAAAAGTATTTTAGGGGGCTTCCCTCGTGGTCCACTGGTTAGGAATTGCAATGCAGGGGACACTGGTTTGATTCCTGGTCCAGAAGGATTCCACATTCCATGGGGCAACAAGAGAAGCCACTGAAGGAGAAGCCCGCACACCACAACTAGAGAGTAGCCCTTTCTCTCCACAACTAGAAAAAGCCCGTGCAGCAAAGAAGACCCAACACGGCGATACATAAATAAATATTTAAATGTTTTTAAAGTATTTTAGCTTAATGCTCATTACCTGGAAAGCAGGATTCCCAGAGATAGGCCATCATGTATAATTGAAGCTTATAAGCGACACCCTTCTAATGATTAACTTGTAATAGAACACAAAATTTCTTTCCTATTATAGTCATACTATCCTGAAGAAACGAACTCAAGGACTAGATGCTAGAGTGAAAGAGGGAGAGCAGAATGCTAAGAGAAAAATGAGGATAAATTTCCCCCAAATATCATCCTGCCACATGTTACTGGCATATTGAAGCCTGGCGTGCTGCAGTCCATGGGGTCGCAAAGAGTCGGACACGACTGAGGGACTGAACTGAACATGTTATTGATATGGAGGGGAACAAAATCTGCACAGAGGATGTGTTCGTTCTCTGTTGCTGCTATAGCAAATTGCCACAAACTTAGTGGCTTAAAGCAACATAATTTTTTTATACTACCCTTCTGAAGATCAGTCGTCAAAAATGGTTTTCACTAGACTAAAATAAAGATTCATCAGGACTGCTTTCCTTCTGGGAGCTCTGAGGGAAATCTGTTTCTGTGCCTTTTCCAGCTTTGAGAAAGTGCCCACATGGGCTTCCCTGAAGGCTCAGCAGGTAAAGAATCCGCTTGCAATACTGGAGATGCGGGTTTGATTCCTGGGTCGGGAAGGTCCCCTGGAGAAGGAAATGGCAACCCACTTCAGAATTCTTGCCTGGGAAATCCCATGGACAGAGGAGCCTGGTGGGCTACAATCCATGGGGTCGCAAAGAGTCAGACACTACTGAGCAACTGAAAGAAGGAAGGAAGAGGCCGCCCACATGCCTCGGCTCATGGCTGCACATCACTCTGAGCTCTGGTTCCTTTTCTACATCTCCTTCTCTGATTCCATTCTCCTGTCTCTTTTCCTGTTTATATGCAGATGCCACCTCAATAATCCAAGATGAAGAAATTTGAAAGTGTTAGTCGCTCAGTCGTGTCTGACTCTTTGCGACCCTGTGGACTGTATGTAGATCACCAGGCTCTTCTGTCCGTGGAATTCTCCAGGCAAGAATGCTGGAGTGGGTTGCCATTTCCTTCTTCCAGGGGATCTTCCTGACCCAGACATCAAACCCAGGTCTCCTGCATTGTAGGGAGATTTTTTACCCTATGAGCCATCAGGGAAGCCCATTCCAAGATAATCTCCCCATTTAAAACTCTTTAACTTAATCACATCAGCCAAGTTCGTTCACCTCATAAAGTGACATATTCACAGGTTCTAGGGATTGAGAGACATCTTTGGGAAGCCATCATTCAGCCTACAGTAGGGGGTTTAAAGTCTAGAGCAGTATGGTAGGTGCAATCATAGGAGGAAAGTAGTATTTGTGAGGGGTCACAGAGATAGAAGGCTGGAAATCGGGAAGTGCCTCTCTGTTTAGGCTGAGACCTGGAGGATGAATAAGAGTTATGGGATTTGGGAGAAATGGGAAGAGGAAGCTATAGAGAGAGGAATTCAGAATTCAGACAAAGTTTAGAACAAAAACTTCCCTTGTGGCTCAGCTGATAAAGAATCCGCCTGCAATGCGGGAGACCTGGGTTCTATCCCTGGGTTGGGAAGATCTCTTGGAGAAGAGAAAGGCTCCCCACTCCAATATTCTGTCCTGGAGAATTCCATAGTCTATGGGGTCACAAAGAGTCGGACACTATGGAGCGACTTTCACTTTCACTTTAGAACAAAAGCTCAAAGATGATAGAGGATAAGGTAGATTCGTGGAGCTATGACTTTGGGGGCAAGGAAAGGGCCAGGTGTTCAAAGGCCTGTTAAACCCCTGGGAAGTTTGGGCTTTATCGTAAGGGAAACAGGCGATGAGGTGAGATGACTTGCATTTTTTAGATGAGTCCCTCTTGACTGCTGATCCAGTGTAGATTGTAGAAGGGCAGGACTGGAGATGCAGAGAGCAGTCATCAGGTTGTAATGATAATCGAGAGACAGACCCTAGGGGTGGGGGCTGGAGACAGGGGAAGGCAGTGGAGAGAGGTTTAGACTTAGATTTAGGGCTCCATATTTGATTGAATGTCAGGTAGCGGCACAAGGAAAGAGGAGTCCAGGACGACTCCCAGATTTCTGGTTGGAGCCACTGAGGAGAAGGAGGGGGCTTGGGAAAGAAGGTGATGGGTTCCATTGTGAGCATATTGATTTGCTGATTCCTATGGAAGACCCAAGTGGAGATGCCTGGGAAGCAGCCTGTCAATGGGTTGTGGGGATTAAACGATCCATGGAAAGCAGTTAGCCCAGTAGGTGGCACATAATTATGTGCTTAATAAATGAGGTGTTATTATTATGATTATTTAGTTTTATATTCAAATCTGGGCTATGCTTCAATAAACCATGCTCTGAGAGTCATTGGAGGGTGAGTAGAGGGGGACAAAAAGGGGCAAATAAATGAAGGCAGAGCAAGGAAAAGAGTGATCTGTAGCTTATCCATGTCCATGCTTTTATTCCAAGTCCCTTGGATTAACAGAGGAAGGATGGCCATTTGCTGAAGTGGAGGCATCAATTAGCATTAAGCAAATAGAGAGAAAAGAAAACTACCCTGAGTGCACTTTCAGGAATTTGCCAGTATCCCCAGGAGGAGCCAGGAGGGAAACTTGGGTCGATTGCTAGGATTAAGTCTAGGCTGGTTTGTTTTTGATGGGAAGCTGGGTGGGCATCAGAGGTGGGGGCAGCTCTTTCTCAGCAATATCAACAGCAGCGACAAAAGCAATGAGTTGATTCTTTTCTTCACTCTGATTTCAATCTTGTACTGTCATCAAAGAGAGTTCTCCATCTACATATCTGTGCACACAAGTACATGTAAGAAGTCTGGGGCAAATTCTCCTAGGGTTTTAATATTAATACTTTCCCCTCAAAGAGAGGAATTAATTAGTACTTGCCCCTCAGAGAGAGGAATTAATTTCCCTGGGCAAAAGTACCATTTGCTACAAGGGAAAGTTTTGATTTATGAGGTAACAGAGGCAGTTTATTTCCTTTAAATATTATCATTATGAGCATAGCAACTTCATAAGAGAAAAATGGAATTCAAGGAACATTTCCCTCTAAAGAGTTGCAACATTTCAAATTTCCTGTCCCATGTTCCTCATCAATAGGATAACTTTGGAAGTTGTGAGCACAAGGTCAGACAATGCAATGAGAAATATCCAGAATCCAGTTGGGTTTGGTATTGTTTCAATATCTCTTCTGTGTCGTTGGACTCCAACACTGGAAAAATATTAAAAGAATGCAGGATTCTACCCAGTTTCAGTTCAGTTCAGTTCAGTCACTCAGTCGTGTCCGACTCTTTGCGACCCCATGAATCGCAGCACGCCAGGCCTCCCTGTCCGTCACCATCTCCCGGAGTTCACTCAAACTCACATCCATCGAGTCGGTGATGCCACCCAGCCATCTCGTCCTCTGTCGTGCCCTTTTCCTCCTGCCCCCAATCCTCCCAGCATCAGGGTCTTTTCCAATCAGTCAACTCTTTGGATGAGGTGGCCAAAGTACTGGAGTTTCAGCTTTACCATCATTCATTCCAAAAAACACCCAGGGCTGATCTCCTTTAGAATGGACTGGTTGGATCTCCTTGCAGTCCAAGGGATTCTCAAGAGTCTTCTCCAACACCACAGTTCAAAAGCATCAATTCTTCGGCACTCAGCTTTCTTTACAGTCCAACTCTCACATCCATACATAACCACTGGAAAAACCATAGCCTTGACTAGACGGACCTTTGTTGGCAAAGTAATGTCTCTGCTTTTGAATATGCTATCTAGGTTGGTCATAACTTTTCTTCCAAGGAGTAAGCGTCTTTTAAATTCATGGCTGCAGTCACCATCTGCAGTGATTTTGGAGCCCCCCCAAAATAAAGCCTGATACTGTTTCCACTGTTTCCCCATCTATTTCCCATGAAGTGATGGGACCAGATACCATGATCTTCGTTTTCTGAATGTTGAGCTTTAAGCCAACTTTTTCACTCTCCTCTCTCACTTTCATCAAGAGGCTTTATAGTTCCTCTTCACTTTCTGCCATAAGGGTTAGGGTTAGAGCTCTTTAAAACTAGACCAGAGACATTTAAATATCTTACGAATCAAAGAAACGCAAAAGCCAGTCATGTGAAGTAGCGGACTGTGAGGTATACAGGCCTCTGTGAGTAGAGACAAACTAGGAACCGTGCAACCTGAAATCAGGGCCCTGAGATACAGGGACATAAATAAAGCTCACTGGGTCTCATCAGTCTCGTGGAAAGTCTTATACTTAGACTCAATCACACCAAAGGTAACCCCCGAAGTGTTTGTATGAGCAAACATATGTTATGAACAAATGTATGTTGTGAACAAACTTATTATGAACAAACATGGATAATGAAATTGTTTCTTTGGAGGGTAAAATCTTCCTTAATTCAAAAACTGGAGGACTTGAGATGCTTAAGTATAGAAAAGGCAAAAGAATCAGACAAAAATACCACAATTTTGGGGTTAAGACAACTGTATGTCTTGATATTTAAAGTGTAATGTTGAAGAGTATTTGTTCTATTGAAGTCGTACTTCAGATGCAATGCACAAATAAAATCCATTCTAGTGAATTTTCTTATATTTTCAGCTGCTGGACTCATTTTCTCTCACTAATCATTCTTGGATGCTTTCCTGAGATCAGCAAAATATATAATTATGTAATCTATTAATACAAATAAGTGATATTTTGGATGTATTTTGATGAAATGTTTGTTCAAAACTTTTTTATTTTGTGTTTTGTGTCTTGTCTCTATTATTCATATCTCTTGTCTCTATCTTTCCTTGACTAGTTATTGCCAATGTTACTAATTTCTGTTAAATAATCGTGGTAACGAGAGACATTCTTGTCTGCTTCCCTTCTGAAAGAGAATTTCTTGGATTCTTCCACACTGAGGATGCCTTGGCTTTTGCACTTAATTTTTTAAAAGCATCATGGAAATTTTCAGCATGCATAACAGGAGAGAGAAAAGGACACTAAACTGCCATATACTCAACATCCAGCCTCAACAATCTTTAACACACCTCCAGAGCATTCATTGGAAGGACTAATGCCGAAGCTAAAGCTCCAATACTTTGGCCACCTGATGCGAAGAGCCAACAAGCTGGAAAAGACATTGGTTCTGGGAAAGATCGAGGACAAGGGGAGGTGGGTGACAGAGGTTGAGATGGTTGGATAGCATCACTGACTCAATGGACATGAGTTTAAGCAAACTCTGGGAGATAGCGAAGGACAGGGAAGCCTGGCATGCTGCAATCCATGAAGTCATAAAGAGTTGGACACGACTTAGTAAAACTGAACAACAAACAATAAAAATTCTTATTCTATTTACTGACCCTTACTCCAAATATTCTTTTCTCTTCATCCTCCTCAAAGATTGTTGGGTAGACTGGAGTATTTTTTAAATGAGGTAAAATCTATAAAATGCATCAACTTTAAGCACACAATTTGATGACTTTTGATAAATGTATATATCCAAGTAATCAAAACCTCTATAAAGATATAGAACATCTCTATCACCCTAGAAATTCCCTGAGATCCTCTCTCCCCACTCTCCATCAGTTCAGTTCAGTTCAGTCACTCAGTCGTGTCCGACTCTTTGCAACCCCATGAATCGCAGCACGCCAGGCCTCCCTAAGTTCATTCAAACTCAAGTCAGTGATGCTATCCAGCCATCTCATTCTCTGTTGTCCCCTTCTTCTCCTGCCCCCGATCCCTCCCAGCATCAGGGTCTTTTCCAATCAGTCAACTCTTCTCATGAGGTAGCCAAAGTACTGGAGTTTCAGCTTCAGCATCAGTCCCTCCAATGAACACCCAGGACTGATCTCCTTTAGAATGGACTGGTTGGATCTCCCTGCAGTCCGAGGGACTCTCAAGAGTCTTCTCCAACACCACAGTTCAAAAGCATCAATTCTTCGGCACTCAGCTTTCTTTACAGTCCAACTCTCACATCCATACATGACCACTGGAAAAACCATAGCCTTGACTAGATGGACCTTCACTGGCAAAGTAATGTTTCTGCTTTTGAATATGCTATCTAGGTTGGTCATAACTTTTCTTCCAAGGAGTAAGCATCTTTTAATTTCATGGCTGCAATCACCATCTGCAGTGATTTTGGAGCCCAGAAAAATAGTCTGACACTCTCCATAGGCAACAACAATTCTGGTTTCTATCTATGAGTTGTTTTTCCTTATCTCTAACTTCATATGAAAGGAATCATACAGTACATTCACTTTTGTTTCTGGCTTCTTTCATTCAAAATTTTTTGAAATTCATCCATTTTGTTGTGATGATCATTCATTCATTCTTTTATTATTACCACATAGCATTCTATTGTATGAATGTGTCCTAACTAATTTCTTTGTGCCTTCTCCTACTGATAAATATTTAAGCTGTTTCTAGTTTTTACTGTTGTGAGTAGAGATGATATAAACATTCTTGTACAACTTTTATTGTGGATTTATGCTTCCATTTCTTTTTAATAGACACTAAGGAGTGGAATTGTTGTGTCACAGGGTAGATGTATATTTGACTTTATAAGGAATGGACTAAGAGTTTTCCAAATGACTTTACTGTTTTATGGTTTTATTAGCAGTATATGAGAATTCCCATGTTCCACATCATCTCCATTAATTGGTGTTATTCTATTCTGGTAAATGTGAAATATTATCTCAATTGTTTTACTAATTTGCATGTGTATGTATGTGGGTGTGTGTGGATGTATGAAGAAACTCTTCCTATGAGATTTTTAAGAGTTTTTTTAAGGAAAATAACAATTTTTCAAGGTGGTTGTATTTACTAGATAAGTATTAAGCAAGTAATAAGTATTTTTTTCTGTTAAACAACAAACTATTAATAGTTTCCAGCATCCCAGGCAGCGCTAGTGGTGAAAATCCATGTAGTCAAAGCTACAGTTTTTCCAGTAGTCATGCACGGATGTGAGAGTAGGGCCATGAAGAAGGCTGAGTGCCAAAGAACTGATGCTTTTGAACTGTGGTGCTGGAGAAGACTCTTGAGAGTCCCTTGGATGGCAAGGAGATCAAAGCAGTCAATCCTAAAGGAAATCAACACTGAATACTCATTGGAAGGACTGATGCTGAAGCTGAAGCTCCAATACTTTGGCCACCTGATGCAAAGAGCCAACTCATTGGAAAAAACCCTGATG
Source organism: Budorcas taxicolor (assembly GCF_023091745.1). Classification (NCBI taxonomy): domain Eukaryota; kingdom Metazoa; phylum Chordata; class Mammalia; order Artiodactyla; family Bovidae; genus Budorcas; species Budorcas taxicolor. The sequence continues at coordinate 61,184,126 of NC_068924.1, forward strand.
CTGGGAAAGACTGAAGGCAGGAGGAAAGGGGATGAGAGAGGACAAGATGGTTGGACGGCATCACTGACTCAATGGACATGAATTTGAGTAAACTCTGGGAGACAGTGATGGACAGGGAAGTCTGGAGTGCTGCAGTCCATGAGGTCACAAAGAGTCGGACACAACTTAGAAACTGAACAGACGATTTAGCAACTGAACAACAACAATTAATTTCTACAAATTACATCTACCATTCCCAGAATAAGACTTATATAACCATGCTGGACAGTTCTTTAAATAGGTGTTGCTTTATTCTAATTGGTACATTTGTTACACAGGTTTTGCATCGTTTCCCAAGTATAATAAGTTTAAATTATTTGGTGAAGGCGGTGCTGCGTCCTTGTCAGATTTAAGGAGAAAACCGAATTCAATTCATACAATAATCTCAGTTACCAGATCATCCCTCCCACCGCTGATATTTATGTTATAAAGAGACGATTTATGGTGCAGTAGAATAAACATTGACTTGGGAAGAAAACAGAACTGCTCCAAATATCATTCAGCTCCTCACCAGCCTTCCAACTTGGCAAATTACTCTGTCTCTCTAAGCTTCAGCATCTCCCACAGGACAGAACAAATAACCCTAGAAGATGGACACCTGGTGAATCTGCATGGTCAGACTGAGGAACTGAGATAAAAATCTCTGTGAAATGAGACAAGCAATGGTGGAGTTACACTGGGCACAAGACCTGCTGGCACACAGCATCACTGGACATTCATCTTTGCCCACTGTATTCAGTTTCCCACAACTGGGTGGCTTAGTACAACAGAAATTTATCCTCCCACAGTTCTGGAGGATGGAAGTCTGAAATAAAGGTGTCAGCAGGATTGGGCTCTTCTCGAGGGCCCAGAGGGAATATTTGTTCATGCATGCCTCTTAGTTTCTGGAGGTTGCCAGCAACCCTGATGTCCCTTGACTTGTGATCACCCCAGTCACTGCCTCCATCCTCACATAACATTCTCCCCTGTGTCTCTGTCTCTCTTCTCCTCTTCTTATAAGGAACTAGTCACATTGGTAAGGATGCATCCTGGTATGGCCTCATCTTAACCAATTACATCTGCAATGCCCCTATTTTTGAATTAAGTCATATTCTGAGTTCCAGGGAGGACACAAACCAATACGCATACTTACATCCACTCATTTTGGGGAACTCAATTTTGGGTTATAAAATACGTGCTTCATTTGTTGCATGCCCTTTGTAGATGGCGTGGTGCATTCAGACAGCCTGGATTCTAGTTGCTGTTTGGCCTGGAGCTGGATGGTCTTGGGAAATCCACTTCAGCTTTCCAAGCTTGGGAAAATGTGTCCGAAAAATGAAGTCTGGACAGGTGGCCTCTAAGATCCAGTTCACTTTAGTCCCAAGATTCTGGGGGCCAATGAAGCTTCTTTCATGGAAGGAAATGTGAAAATGAGCCATCAGGAGACATGGAACAGGCTGGGAAAGGGTATAAATGGGGCCAAACAAGTGTCACTTTTTGGGAACACCTCAGCACCTCTGTAAATCTTGGTGGATGGGAGACAGGTCATTGCAATCCTATTCCAGAGTAGCCAGGCGGCAGCCACCCCAAAAGCATCCGTAAGGTGTTACTTGCTAATTTTCACCATACAAAGCCTGTAGCTTATGGGAATGCTTTCATCTAGAGCGTTTATAGGATATTGAGGCTGTCCTTCTGTGCTGATTTTTCATTAAACAGTGGAGTTTGTTACTAAATAAAGACCATATACATTTTGGAAAATGTGGATGAATACCCTTTCAGTTCAGTTCAGTTCAGTCGCTCAGTCATGGCCGACTCTTTGCGACCTCATGAATCGCAGCATGCCAGGACTCCCTGTCCATCACCAACTCCCGCAGTTCACTCAGACTCACATCCATCGAGTCAGTGATGCCATCCAGCCATCTCATCCTCTATTGTCCCCTTCTCCTCCTGCCCCCAATCCCTCCCAGCATCAGAGTCTTTTCCAATGAATGAGTCAACTCTTCGCATGAGGTGGCCAAAGTACTGGAGTTTCAGCTTTAGCATTATTCCTTCCAAAGAAATCCCAGGGCTGATCTCCTTCAGAATGGACTGGTTGGATCTCCTTGCAGTCCAAGGGACTCTCAAGAGTCTTCTCCAACACCACAGTTCAAAAGCATCAGTTCTTCGGCGCTCAGCTTTCTTCACAGTCCAACTCTCACATCCAAGAACAGATTCCATTTACTGCAAGTTACCAGGCATTGTGACGAAGACCTTCCATGATCCCTTTCATTTAATCTCTCAAACAACTCTTTGACGTCTTGTTCTAGTTAATCAGTTTATTGCCTCTCAACTCCAAATTCACCCTTCAGTACCTGCTTTGCAATGATAGACGGGATTCTTGAAGTATTTCTTCTTCACACAGAGCACCTGGTTAAGCTTTGTCAACAGAGGGCAACAGAGAGACGCTATTGGGGGAAAATTTTTTCTTGAGCTTGTTTTGCTTTTGCTTGCTCCGGCTGCTCTGCTCATGCATGTGTGGAGATGTCCACTGGTGTTCCATCCCACCCAGGGTGCCTAGTCCCTCAGCAACCTGGAGCCCCACCCAGAGCCCAGTGACCACTTCCCTCTGATCTTCCTCATACAGACACTCCAGGCCCCTCCCAGGCTCCCTAATCCCCTTACCTCTGCCCACCAGCCTCTGCTTGACTGCGCCCTGGACAATCACTTCCCGAGGCCTCCTGATACCAACATTGATTCCAGGCCAAGTGTCACCTGCCAGGAGGTGGACTCCCATCACCTTACTTCTCTTTGCCCACCCACCTTGGCTCACCTGTACCTGGGCTCTTTCCTCCTGCCTGGCCTCTGTGGACCAGCTCTGGACCAAACAACCTTGCAGATTTGTTTGCCGCCCAGCGGACTCCAGCCACACCTTCTCCCACCAGGTCTGCATATCAGCCTCAGGAAGGCCTCCCAGCCCATGTTTGTCCTTCCTTGAGCAGCTTCCCTCAGTCTTGGATTACCCTTTAGGATTCTCTTCATATCTTTGAATGTACCAATATCTGAGTTTAATACTTCTTGAGAGCAAGCCACCCCTGTCCAAATCATTGTGTGGTTTCTGTCTCCTGATTGGACTTAAACGGATACAAGTACTATTATTATTTCTTTTTGGAAGATAAGAGAATGAGAGTGAGAAAGGATGCATGACTCGCTCAGGATCATATGAGGGGTATGGCAGAGTTGGATACAAACCCAGGACTGTGGGCTCTAAAACCTTTGACTTTCACCATCTGCTCCACTAACTAGGAGTCAACATAAAAACACCCAAGGAGACACAAGGCAATGGGGCTCACCTCCCTTCACCCCCTCCTTTCCTATGCTTATGGATCCTGGGTGTTTCAGATTAAAACAAGGGTAAAAAAATGTGAAAATGAGGCCAGCTCCTAGAGGAAGATTTTCAATAGTCATCTTGAGCTAATGGCCAAAGTAAACACACAGGAAAAGAAAACAGAAAAAATTCTACTTAAAAATCACTTTTACACTCTGTACATCTGGTCAATATTCTGCTCCAAATACAATTGAGGCTGATATTTGATTTTTGCCAAATTTCCCCAGCTTTGTCTTATCTGCTAAAATACCTCATTTTGCTAAAGAGAGCTGAAATCCCAATTTGGGGTCTTGCTTGTATTTGTATTAATATTTGGCTCAAGGCAGCCAAATTTCTGGATGATGTATGTCCCTTTAGCTCCCAGGGACTCTGATCCCCACTGGGGCTTTGCTTAAAGGCAACATGGAACAGCTTCCATATTCCTGGAAACGAAGCCCCAGCCTCCTCTTACAGTTTCTCCCTTGGGAAACACAGCAATGTGAGTCCTAATTAGCCTCAAAATAACAAAATCCCAATAATAATCATCTTCCTTGAGGGCTGTTCTGGTCTTCCAGCTTTGTAGGAAAAACAAAGCCTTGTGCAAGGGTTAACCATTTCCTGCTGATGATTAGATGACTACATGTAGGGAACTCTGGACTATGAGTTAGGCTACCTGGGTTTGAGTCCTGCATGTGCCACTCATTATGTGGCCCTTTGTTTTTCTGGAAACAAGAAGATTAGATTCTAAGTTCCTTTCTAGTGCTATGGTCCTTTGACTCAGAATCCTTTCAGCCTTATTTCATCAGAGCAGTTTAAATCAGAGCAGTTCCATTGTTGAGGGCTCTCAATGTACTGGGAAAATTGCTAAGCACCTTAAATGCATTGTCTCTTAGGATTCTCACTGCAAACCCATTGCTATTCAATGTTACAGCATGTGGAGCATAGTCATAATAAAGCCACAGCTACAGTCTTCTCTCCAGGTGGGTCACTGACTGTTCCCCTAACCTGATGAATGCGATCCAACAGAACTGTAGGTATATGCGTCATTTTTTTTCAAGTTATCATCACCTCTATCACTATATGAGGCTAAGGCAGGGGGTAGGAGTAGTCAGGGCAACTAGCTGATTAGCAGCAAAGCCAGGCATTTTGTATACAAAGTCTAGCTTAATTCTTACAGAAACTCTAAGTGAGCTTGTCACTCTATTCCCATTATACAGATGAAGAAAATGAGGTTCAGAGAAGTCCAAATAACTCATATGCACTTACCACCACCGGTCAGCAGCAAAGCAGTGGTCTGAATATATTACATTTCACTCCTCCTATCACTGCACTGGGACAACTATTTGTGGTCAGAGGTTATCAAGGCCAAGGCTATGACAGCTGGCAAAGAAATGACTGGGAAACTCAGTGAAAGGTAGAAAAAAAAAATACTTCTTTAAAAATCACTCCTTTCTTGCCATTGGCTGTGCTGGGATCTCCAGGGCCAGAGACTCAGGCCCTGTCCTGCAGCATCTCTTTCTGGAGAAGTGCTGTCCACCCATGAAAGAGGAATCAAGTGCATGGTTCTGATCACCGCGGGGACTGACTCTAAATTCTAAAGCAAAGAAGGCTTTAGAATAGGCACCTGGGGACTTCCCTGGAGGTCCAGTGGCTAACCCTCCGAGCTCCCAATGCAGGGGGCCTGGGGTTCAATCTCTGGCCAAGGATCTAGATCCCACATGCCACAACTAAAGAGCCCACGTGCAGCAAGAAAGACCCAGCACAGCCAAATAAATAAAAATGAATGAATAAATATTTTTTTAAAAAGAACAGGCATGGGGGAGGAAGTACAAGAATATGGGCAGGGACATAGCCCTGGCAAACCAAGCCATCTTCAAAACAGAAAGAATCAGAGATCGTTGTTCTGTTTCTCTTTGACCTCATTCTTAAGGAGCAGCTGTTGAAGAAGCACACAGTGAGGGCTTCTGGGAGAAGGGAGTGGTTGACTCTGAGTACAGACATGGGCTTCCCTGGTGGCTCAGCAGTAAAGAATCTGCCTGCAATGCAGGAAATGCAAGAGATGTGTGTTCAGTCCCTGGGTCAGAAAGATCCCCTGGAGGAGGAAACGGCAACCCGCTCCAGTATTCTTAGCCTGGGAAATTCCATGGACAGAGGAGCCTGGCAGGCTGCAGTCCATGGGTTCACAAAGAGGCAGACACGACTCAACATGTATATTCTATTTATTTATTTACTTTCAGCATGTGGGATCTTAGTTCCAAGACCAGAGATCAAACCCATGCCCACTGCACTAGAAGCTCAGTCTTAACCACTAGACCACCAGGGAAGTCCTCCTGGTCCTTTTAATTCTTGTAGATCCTTCCACCTGGAAAGTTCTTCCCCTTCTTTTCCTTCTCAGAAACTCATATGCATCCTTCAAGTCCAGGCTGAAAACTATTCTGACAGCTCAGCCTTCCCTAGCCTCTTCAGGCAAAATTCATTCTTGATCCTTCCCCCACACCTGTATTATCTGCTTTAGTTTCTCTTACTAGACTGTGAGGCCCTGGGGAGAAGATCATGTTTGCTTCATCTCTGAACTAGGGGTCAGACACATAAATGGCTCATAATATGTGACTACTAAATGAATGACGTAATAAATTTATCTCTGACCTTAAGTCAGGCCATGAATGACATCACTCCTTAACCTAGTTTAACATAACTCCTTAACCCTGTTTCCAGAAGGTCCATAAAAGCAGTTCTAATGGTAGTGACTGGACAACAGTGGTTAGCAGGGTATGTCTCTTCTCTAGCTGTGGACAGGAAGTGCCCACTTTAGGGCAAGAGCATCTCTGGTCATCCTTGGCGCCAAAGGGATGTTTGGGAGACCCAACCACTACAATTGGTCTTAAACTTTTTGGCAATCACAAAAAGGTAGAGGACAGAGTGAATTTGAAGGACAGAGTGGATTTGAAGGCCAGAACCTGATTGTTCTCTTAAGCTCCCTTCAAACCTATGAGCCTTCCATAAGGATGGACTGTGTCCTCTAAGATGTCCTCTCAGGACTGACATGAGAACCATAGCATCAGAGGAAGGGCTAGACTGACTCTCTCAAACTGGGAATTTCCAACCTGCAAGAGAGAGGGAGGGAATGAAAGGCAGTGGGAGGAGTGAGAGAGGAAGGATAAAGAATAAGAATGACTGCAGAGAGCAGTAATGCTCTCTACATAAACAGGTGATAAAAGCTGATAACAGCAATGACAAAATTAAGAAAATAAAAACACTGCTCTGAAGATTTATAGGCCAGCTAACACAGAGCTAAATCGGCAATACCTCGGGCTGACAAAAAGCAACAGGGCATCAACCACATAAACACTCGGTCACTTCAATGCTTCCGTGTATATTACGATGACACTGGTTTGTTGACACCACCCCATCCCCATGACCTCAGGCGGCAGGAGCGGTGCCTGACTCACAGAGGGGGACGTTCTGCAGGGCTGATGCTGACGAGGAGCTTTTTCAGAAAGACAAGTTATCCTTGACTGGATGCAGATGGCCCAGTGAAAAATGAAATCTGCCAGCGGAGGCTGCCTTTATCAGCTGGAGAGGTTCAGCAGGGACAAGACTTCCCTATCCCCAGCCCGCCTGAATGAGCCTCCGGTTTCAGCACCATATCACTGACTGTCCTAATGAATTCTTCTGACGGGCTGGAGTCCGCACGTATCTGCTTCAAGGAGTGCATGCTGGCAGGCTGGGGCATGGTACCAAACTCGCCTGGGGTCTGCATTCCGCCTCCAGAGTCAGCAAGGAATGCTTGTGGCGGGAAAGGGGCTGTCAGATCCACCAGGACTGAATGCCCTGCCCACACCGACCATCCTCTGGCTCTCCTGGGCTCCCCTCCCTGACCAGCAGGCAATGGGTGCCCAGGAAAGGACAAGAGATTCTCCAGGGCATGCCAAGCCAAACACCCATGGGAGTCTACCATGTCAAAGACAAAATTACAAGCACAAGCTGCTGTTTATTAACTAACTTCCTATTATGTGCCAAGCCCCATGCCAGGCACTTCATCAGGTTTACCCCCATACGACTGTCCCTGAGGTCAGTGTTACCTTCCCACCTTAGAGATGAGCAAATTCAGAGTTCAGTCCAGCTGTCCAGTCATAGGGCTTCCTAGGCGACACTAGTGATCAAGAACCTGCCTCCCAATTCGGGAGATGAAAGAGACGTGGGTTCGATCCCTGGATGGGGAAGATCCCCTGGAGAGGGCATGGCAACCCACTCTAGTACTCTTGCCTGGAGAATCCCATCAACAGAGGAGCCTGCGGGGCTATAGTCTATGGGGTCACAAAGAGTTGAACATGACTGAAGAGACAGCATGCACATCCAGGGTCACAGGGCTGGGAAATGGCAGCGCTGGGGCATGAAACTGGTGTGACCTCCATCCATACAGCCTGTTATCCTAGGAGGACTGGTGTGGAAGAAAACAGGCAAAGTGAGATAAGTATCTGGAGGCTCTATAGTAGATAAGATAGACTTTTCCATTTTCATCCTGGTTTAGTAGTGCCATGGAGATGACTGTAGTAAAATATTGATAAACTCTGAATCTATCATTGTGGTTTTTGAAAACCCACACACTATAAATTCATCTCAGAACCCAGAACCAGAAATTTTTCATCGCAGCTGCTTTTGACTATTGGAGCCATTGTTCCTCTCGTTCGGTAACCAAACAAGGTGTTTCCAAAGACCCAAACAGACCCCAAAACTGAGCCCCACAGCTCTCCAGACTCCTTGGTCCTGTCCCTCTTGCTGACACATCCCACATTTTGTGCCTGAGCCACGGCTTCTGAAAACTTTTTTCCTCTCCTCTTACTTGGGAAGCTGAAACCAGCAGCTTCTGATGGGTTCAGTGAGGACCTTTATACGAAAGAGGGCTCAGGACACCAGGGTGTGGACCTGACAACTGATGAAGGTGGGTCCCAGCCAGTCCCGCTGACAGCCGCTCTCTCCAGGGCAACCTGTGTCCCAGCCCCTTCAGTCTCCTAGAGGGTCACACAGACAACTGTGGGATAAGTGAGGTTTGGCAGTGACCGACACCCTGTCCCTCCCAGCTTTGCCCAGCACTGCCCACGTCTCCTCTCTGCAGTGCAGTGGGCCATGGCTTGCTGGCAGGATGACTCGGTGCCAGTGTGGGCGAAAACTGGGGACAGGCTCTGCCTCAGTCCTCCTTGAAAGGCTTTGCCCTGATCATTGCACAGCTAGAGACCTGGCTACCCTGCCTGAGCATGCCAGCTGAGCATCCCCTCCAGGCTTCTGGAACACTCTGGAGAACAGTGTTGTTATCTGAGCAGAAGCTGAGGTTCAGGAGTCTTGGATCTCGCGGTTTGAGCTGCAGAGCCTGTATCTCATTGCTGGGATGCTCCTGGAGGACATGCCGACCCCAAGGCCTCTTTCAACAATCCTCATCCTCGGCTCTGGACCTTTCTAGACCCCTCCTGTCAGAGGAGAATGGAGGGACTGGCCAGAGGCTGGATCGGCAAGCAGAACCATCGTGTCTCGCCACTAGCAGTTAGGATTTACTAGACGCAGGTCGAGGACGCATCTTGCATGGTTCACAGCACCTCAGCTGCTTCTCCTAGGGCCCAGGAGTCCCTGTCTAAAAACAGCGGCAGCTTATCTCCACATGACAGCATCGGGAGCTTCCTCAAACAAACTTTATGGTGTCCACCCAGAGATTTCAGACATCTTTATCAGGCGGAGCCTACGAAAGGGGGTCAACTCAGCCTCACTCCACCTGCTGCTGCCATGAGGGCAGGTGTGGCCTCACTGGACTTCTTCCCCCATGAGACCTCCACAAACCCTTCCAAGCAGAGCGTGCCCCACCTCCCCTGCCAGGGGCCAGCTCTGCTGCAGTGGCAGCTGGAAGGAAGGCTATGCCCACATTGAGTGATAAAGCCCACTGACATGGATCACTGTATTTGGAGACCTCAGAAAAATTAGGACAAGAGACAGCTATGAGTCTGTCTCCCTGGAACTTCCTCCTTTGGATGCTAAGGGCCCAAAGACATCTTCGAAACATGAAGGCTGCCTGCTAAGACTAAGGGACAAACCTGTCCATGGGACACACCCAAGATTTCCCCCCACCCTGACCATCACCAGTCACCAGCAGCTTCCTCCCCCGCCCCCTCCCTCTGACGCAGAGCTGCTTGGGAAAGCAGGATGCTGCTTTTTAAAAGTACTCATTGACCTTGAACTCTTAAATGTGTTTCTCAATTTTCCCCTTTTATCACTGTCCGCCTAACATTATGCTATGTCATTTAAGTTCCAGTATTTAATACAAAATATTGAATAAAAACATACTTCACAAACAGGCTCTATCACTGGATATGGGAGGAACATTTTACCAATCACACCTACCCTTCCTCTGGGCACTCGGCAAACATTCCTAGTATCTGAACAAGCTGGTGGGCAAGAAGATATCACTGCTGTGTTCTCTCAGCATTTCTGTCCTCTGGTTCGTGGGGCCAGCATGCTCTGGGATGAGGGGGATAAGTATTGTAAAATGAAGGGGTTAAGAGTGTGGCCAAGAGTCAGAGTTGGGTTTGAATCTCTGCTGTACAAGAGCTCTGAGACCCTGTGTGAGGTGTTTCGTAGAGCCTCGGTTTCTTTATCTGTAAACTGGGCACATTCTCAATAAGAGAATGCATGTACAATAGCACTGGTCTGTACATAAAGATCTAGTAAATGGCCCCATTATTATCATCAAGCATCTCCCATTTGGAAAAGCCCTGGGTGCATGTTAACAGAGTTGGGATGGGTTCACATGGGTGTCGGGCCCTGTCAGACAGAAGCCCCCTCTTCCTGTCAGACTTCCCTAACATCCACACCCCATCCCTCATCTTTCTTCCCAGAGTTGTCCCCCTCTTTCCTCTTTCTCCTGGACTCCAAATGCCTCCTCAGAGTCCCTACCATGTCAAGCAATCACCCAGTGTCAACATCAATCCTCCCAGGATGCCAAGAGGAAGAGATGCCATTCATCTCAACCAACCCACCCTCTACATTGATCTCAGCCCCACCCTCATGGACCATCCCTCAATCCTTCTGTGCTCCATAAAAATACCTTGTGATCTCCTAAAATTACATATGCTTATTTCCTCTGCCTTAGCTCTTTACATCTGAGATCCTTCTGTCTGAGGCTCCCATTCACAGCAGGCTGTTTTTCAGTCTGTGCTTAAAGGTGTGGACTTCTCGGAGTCCTCAGGAGTTTGTCCTCGTCTCCTCACCAGTCTCTGAAACAAAACTTTGTTCAGTAGCACCTGAGTCTGGCTGTGTGTTCTGCTGGGTTTCTGGCCCCTTGAGAGGTGACCCTTCCTGTGCTGCCTGGATCTATTTCCTTCTTAAGACGAGTCTGAGAATTCACAGAATCAGGATTTTGCTTGAAAAATGGAGAAGAACCTAGAACCCTCCACTGAGGCACTACTATCTCAGTGTAAAAAATCAGACCATGTGGTCATCATTGTGATCACTTACGAAGTTCTGCCCAGATTTCAATCATCTGAAATACAGTTAAGTAGTCACTAGAAGCAAAGACCTGAAATAAAAGGGCCAAGCCTTTCATGTTTTCTTGGGGATTTGTTTCTTTACTGTGGTTCTTACACATTTACCTGTGAGCAATTCCTATGAGCCACTCTGCTGGCTTCAAGCTCTGAAGAAAAATGTGTCTAGCTGGGAACCACTCTTCTACTTATACTCACATACACACACCTGTTCCTGACATGCCTGACCTGGTAAGTCCAAAGTCAGTGGTGCAAACAACCCGCAGGGAGAACAGGGCTCTGGAAGACACTGCCTTCTCCCTTTTCCCTTTGGTATCTGAAGAGCTAAACACTGGCCCCTAGTAGGGACAAGACATGGGGGATTCCTGCCTGGCTCATGGGAAATAAATCCTCTCCAAAACACTGGAAGGTTTTGGCCTGTGGGCACTGGCAAACATGGCATCAGGGAGAGGCCTGCGGCGGAAATGTGAACCCAGAGGGGTGTGAGGACCGGATATGCAGGTGGACCATGTGCCATGCTTCTCCTTACCTGGACTTGGGCTGGGGGAGAGGGTGTCTCCCCTGCCTGTGGAACGTCACTGACAGAGGATGGGCAGGCTGTTTGAAAACAAACCTCTGCAGAGATGGGACTCGCCTGCATGCAGCACTTCTGACCACATTCAACACCAGTGCCCTGCCCCTCAGCCTCAGGGCCCATTACAGTAGAGCCCCAGGCCATCTTCATGGTCACTGTCCACAGGCTAAGAAGGTTCGGGGTAGTCCTAGGACTGTCAGGTGCAAAACTCAGCAGAAAGTATTTATGGAGCCCAGCCTTTAGGTTTTTGTAAGAAGTGTGGTCCATCTGAGCCACCAGAAATACAAGAATTCCATGGACAGAGGAGCCTGGCCGGCTGCAGTCCATGGGGCTGTGAAGAGTCAGACGCGACTGAGCACGGAACACGAGGTGTGGTCCACAGCCCAGCAGGGTGGGCATAGCCTGGGAACGTGTCAGGAATGTGGTCTCAGGCCCCGCCCCAGAGCTTCCGAATGGGAGACTGTACTTGAACAAATTCCATTCCATAGGGAATGTCTATGGGTAGTAAAAGCTGAGAAGTCCTTGAGGAACTAACACAGGAAGGGAGATGATCCACTCCTCTGGGAGCTCACACATGGTCAGGAAGGTGTAACTTGCAGATAGAAAACTATGGAGCAGAGTGCACATCTACATCGTCAAGCACGTTTTGGAAGGAAAACTGGATATGGAATACCAAGACCAGCCTCAGCCACTGCTATCACTGAGCCTTAGCTTCCCCAAGCGTAAAGTGGGAATAATACTTTTCCTGTCAACCTTACTGACGGACGGTCCTAGATGGGAAAGCACAACACCCATATAAGATGCTATTGAATGTTATGTACCCCAAGTGCTACAGAGGGTCCCGGATGAGAGTCTGGGAAGAACCACTGAAGGACTGGAGGTGGCCTTTTAAAGATACTGGACCAGATATTTTACTAAAGTGAGATGGGAAAATGTACATTTTGACACCTGCACCTAATATAGCCTCTAGCCTGAACTACAGAGAGCTCCCTGTGACCAGCGTTCTTTCTGACAATCTGCTCATGGTCAACACCACAGGTCCCAGAACACCTACTCAATGCCACTGGGTGCATTACCAAACACAAAACCAACAGATGTGGTCTCTGGGGGGAGGCTGACGAGAGCTTCTGTTGCTGCAAACCTTGACTCTGGTTTGTGGTACAGGGAAATGGATTTGTTTGTCGTTGGGTGGACTTGGCCTGTGAAGATAGCTGAATACCCGAAAAGGACGCTGGAGGTGATGGTAGTGTTTGGGGCAGGGAGGTGGGAGAGGAGAGTGGAAAGGAAATTAGCATGAGTTCTTGGGTAATCATTTTCCTAGATGGTGTGTATGAAGCCTTTGCTATGTGCTTGAAGTTTTAATGCTTTTCCCCTATTTAATCCTCACTACGACTATCTGTCAGACACACATGAGGGAAACAAGGACTGACGATCTGAACCCAGGTTGGTCGGCTTTCCAAAGCCCATGACCTTAACTGCAGGCTAACCTGCTGAAGTGGTGTGAGAATCTCTGGGCTTCCTCGAGCAGCTGAAACAATGTGGCCGCTTTTGTTGTGAAACCTGGCTCGTTCTGACTCGCTGACGTTTGCCATGCTTGTCCTGAGCTTCTCCAGAGAAATGCTGTCTTCTGGCAGGAAAAGATAAAAACTGCTGATACAAATGAGTCACCACATTTGCTATAATTAACAGTGATGCAAGAGCCAGATGCAAACCAAGTGGGGCCTCAGGACCTGACTTTCAGGCGGCCCCAAACTTTGAGCTGCACTTCAACACAGAAAAATCCCTGTGGTGAGCTGCTGTCTGTTCAAGATACATTTTAAATGAAGAAACGAAGCCTGGAATGCATGCAAGTTCCCAGATAATGGAGTGGAGAGGAGCGGCACCAAATTAATCTCCTTATTTACAACTGAAAAACTATCCACCAGAACCAGGAGGAGAGTTTATAGCTTATAGATAATGTAGATCTTTGCTTTCACACTCAGCTGCCCTGGAAAGCCTGAGCTGTCTCCAACCTGCTGAGCTACTTCATAGCAACTACAATTGCTAATTCAGTTGTACTAGGTGTTCAGTTTATACCGTCCTGATTGCAGTGTGTACCTGTCAACTTTTTTTTTTTTTTTAAAGAACAGTTATTTACATCTCTCTAGGCTTTTTTGCTGACATGGAATAAGAAGTGATGCAATGATAGCCTGATGAAAATGACTCTGAAAACACAAGTCCCCCCATCCAGCCATAAGCCCTTGTGATCACAATTACTTTATGATGAGAGGAAGGGGCAGTGCTCTCTGGCTGCTTCTAGGGTTAGTAATCGCCTCCTGAGTTTCAACAGAGAGAAACAAAGAATGGTCACGACCTGATTAGTCTGAAGTGGTCACTGATGTCAGTGTCAGCATCTTACCTGTGGAAAAGAGGCTCAACTCTCCCCAAGATGTGAACACAATACAGTTGATAGAATCTTACCACTTTCCTTTTGAATAGACTTTAATTGAGAGCAAAGTGAAAAATGCAGGTTACATTTTTAGTGTTATCAATATGTTGGAAGATCAACACCAAAACAGTGATGCGTCTAACATTTATACATATCCTAACTTTAGCTGTCAAAGAGCAAATCATTATCAGATATATATATTTACACAATAATTTCAAGCAACAGTAAATAATAAACTCCCTCCCTTAAAAAATAAAAACAAAACACACACACACATACACCCAACCACCTTTAAACAATGGATTTCCTCACACTATTAAGTCTCATTTTTTTTTTTCACATATACTTGGAGACCCAAAGTTATTTAAGTTACTTAAGAACAGTCTTATCAGTGGAAATTCTGGACCAGCTCTTATGTTCTTTTAGAGTCATTTTAATTTTTACAACTTGAAGCCACATAACCAGCATGGTCTGTATACTCTAAGGACACCCCAAATGATAAAAATGAATTCCACTTCCTTTGTGTGAGGAGATACGTACATCTCTGAAGATGTGTATGATTACAACTCAAAGTCAAACAGAAACACAAAAACAAAATCTCAGATCCTCAAGCACGATTTCTTAAGAGCAATGTGCTAACGTTAACAATGAATTAACTGAATGCTAAGATTCTTTCAGATATCTCTGCAGAGGTACTGGTTAGTTCTGATTCTTTTTTTTTTTTTTTTCCAGCTGCTTGAAATGCTTGAGTTTTAAAAGTTGCCTGGTCCAGGTTAGCAGCCTGCCTAACCTCCGGAATGTCGGACAGGACTCACCCCCAGTGCCTTACTCTCTGATTTATTTCTCGCTGTTGCTGTTAGTAAATGGAAACCATGACAAAGTTTACATTAGCAGACACATCCACATGCCTGGGCCCATAAATATTCTATGATGGAAAATGGTACAATGACTCCATTCCTCGTGAAAATGAGCGTAAAGTGAGAAGGGGCGGGGGAACATCACCAACAGTGGCTCTGCTTACAGTGGAAAATCCAGACCAAATGGCGACGGGCTTTTAACTAACTGGACACTGAGAGCCACTTCTCCAGGGCCTCACGAGTCAACTCAAAGTTGGCTAAGCAGAGACCAACTCCTTTGGGCAAACCTGGTAGAATCCAGTAGTACAGGCATCTTGTCTCAGACGCTGGATGAAGAAAGATCAACTGCCATTTCCTTCTCTGACAGGCGAGTGAGGAGGAATCTTACAGTCAGCTTTGAAAGGAGTTCGCGTGCTGTCCTGCCTGGGGTGCAGGACAGGGGCCGCTGTGGACCCTCAGAGCGCCAGCTGAAGTTTGCTCATGTTCCTCTGGTGCATGTTGTGATGGCGGACTAACTCGTCTGACCGGGCAAACTTTTTCTGACAACTGGGCCACCGACAGCTGAAGGGCTTCTCACCTGTTGACACAATGGCCAGTCAGAGACACTTGCCGTGGAGAGACGGAGCTGCAAGTTCAACTACCAAAGGCCTGAGTTAAATCATCGCAAGGCACCCACTCCAGATTCCCTCTAGCTATTTGCCTAAGCTCACACACCTAGTTCATCTCACAAGGCGGCCCTGACCTGGCAGCATCTCTGGGGCCTCAAGGATTAAAATGCTGTGACAATTACAAAATGTCACTAAGTCAGAAGACTTGGGAAATGGGAGAGACGGAGCGAATCTAGGTAATGGAAATGACTGGGCACTTCGTATTTAATCAAGGGGGGAAAACACTTGGTAAAACAAGACCGCTGTCATTAGACAGTTTTGTGAATTGTGTAAACGCTTCCCGTTTGCTGTTTAAGGAGGGGACTGAGCTTAACTGGAAGGCAAGGGCCTTAGGATCATCACGTAGGATACTGTTAATGGACTGCCACCCAGTAGCATAGCTGCAACTATAGCTTTAACATCTCTGTCTGTATACATATTCTGGATGGGCTGGGCGTTTTAAATAAATCACTGACATCAGTACACATGGTATTTGCTTCTTTTACTTTAAAGGGTTATTTAGAGAGTAATACCCATTATAAAAAAGATTTGAGGTGAGCCATGGTTTCGAGATTTTTTTAAAAGCCTGCCAAAAAATCGAGGCTTCTCCATCTAAGGAGGCCTCAGAAGTTTCTTCCAAGTCTCATTTTGGATGGGAAAGATAATTAGTATTTCTGAATGCCTATCTAGGTACTAAGCTCTGTGCTTGGTTATCATATTTCTATATATATATACACACACATATATAAAATTATATATATTAATTATACATAATATATATAATTTCATGTACTCTTTCCAACAACCTGTAAGGTAAGCATTATTATCCCCATTCTACAGATGAGGCTAGAACCTCAGGTGAATGCAGACACAGGCAGGACTTCTTAAACCTAGGTCTGTCTGATTCCAAATCCAGGTCTGTCTGTAGGACACACTTTGTTGCATCACACTTCCTGGGCCTCGGCATAATGGAAATACAGCTATGGCTTTATCCTAAGTAAAAACATCACAGGAGTCACTTCTTCCACCTGAGGAGGTTCTCAGGATATAGCTAGTTCTTCTCTGAGAAATACTGGATGGGACAAGCACTGAGAAATATCCCACGGGAGGCACTGTCCCCCGGTCAGAACTGGAGGCTAATCAACTATAGCTCCCAGTTAGATATTAAACAGTCTGCTGGTGACATAGGTCATTTTGTACATGTACGGATATGCATGAGGTGGGGCGCAGGGTACCAGGGATGATAACCCTTCCCCACCAAATTATGAGCTCAGGACTAAGGCAAAGAAGCGACATTAAAGGTACTCGAGTCAGGGAATGAGCTGTCCATCCCACTGACTCTGGGGCTCAGGTACTCTGACTATCTGCAAGTACAGCCTGCTGGGGCTGAGAATCCAGGACTGCATGGAGGAATCACGGCTCACACTTCCCTTGCCTCCCACTCACTGTCCCTCTGCCCTTCCTGATCTGGCTCCTGTCCCCTGCTCCCACTGCCAGCCATGCTGTCAAAGGTCACCTCCTAATGGACAAATCCTAACCTCTTCTCCTGTTGGTCATCATCCTCCTCAAACTCTCAAGGGAACTCAACTCTGCTGACCAGGGGGCCTCCTCCTGATTCTCTCTCCTCCCTGGGCCACAAGGTGAACACAGACTCTTTCCTCAGTAAAGAAGCAGTGGGTAGGTGGGCTGGGAAGAGACAGAACTGGGGTTGCTACTTACTAGCTTTGGGACTTTAAACAAAGTTATTTCATCATTATGTGCCTCAGTCTTCTCATCTGTAAAACGGGGATGAAATGTTACCTATCCTACTTTTCTTCCAAGGATGTTGTGAAGATAAAATGAGATAACCTAAGCATTGGTCCTCCCTCTAAAGCTAGGAAATACACATCAAAGATGGTGCTATTTCCATTATGAATCACACCAGCCTTGTGGAGAAGCAAAAACTTTCAGCAGCTGTGAATAAATGTCTTTTCTCTCTCTATTCCTTTTGTTTGTTTAATTTTTACTTTTTGGCCATGCAGCATGTGGGATCTTAGTTCCCTGACCAGGGACTGAACCTGTGCTCCCTGCATTGAAAATACTGAGTCTTAACCACTGGGCCAGAGGGAAGGAGGGAGTCCCTCCCTCTATTCTACTATGAAGGAAATAATACCCACACACCAATATGAGTCTGGCAGAAACCATGACTGCTCCTGGGGCATTAACTTTTAGCAGAGCAAAGATTCAGGTCTCTGAAAACAGTGTTATAAAATGCAAACTTTCAGGAGTACAAGTGGTTGGCTTGTAGAATTTCTGCTATTTTCCTCCAAGGTTGATTATCCTATCAAACTGAGCGATAAAGATTTGATGCAACAAACTGGGAACAGCAGGGACTTAGCTTATCTCTTTACTTCATTCTGGACACTCCTGAAAACAGTTCTTTTCACATCTCTTCTGATCCATACCTCCCAACCCCATTCCTTCTTAAACAATGTTATTATTTAAAGACAGCCATGCACTGTTCTCTCTCCTGAATCTAAAGCTGTTTAGAACGTTTCCACTCATCTTTTCCAATCTCTCACATCACAAGCAACTCCATTCAACAGTAGTTTAAAAAAATAAAGAAAAATAAATGTGAAGAAAAGTTTACGCACTTGTTTTACCTGTATGAGTCCTGGTGTGGGTCTTCAGGTGGTCGGAACGGGAGAACTTTCGCTGACAAGTTTTACACTGGAATGGTTTCACACCTAAACGGACAGAGAAGGTCTAGCCGCGGCCCTAACCATGTGGGGGCATAGCAAGGCCCACAAGGCCTGCTTCCCGGTGGCCTGAGGAGTTGGGCATTTCCAGCCATACCTGCAGTGTCTGGCTCGCCCTCGGATTTCCCCAACACCCCAGGCCCAGCAGGAGCCACCTAATGCCGCACAGTAATCCTTGAAGACCTGTTGTCTTGGGAACAACTATTGCTTAACCACAAGTGTCCAGCTTCTCAGAGAAGTTTCAGCTGTGTCTGAGACTGAAAAAGTGAATCACACCCTACAGATGGGCCTTTGCTCTCCACCCACCCGTGTTCTTTACTGACACTCAGTGTATCATCAGCAAATTGCTAGTGGGAGTATCATGACTCTGTGGTTTTCAGGGGAAATATGGGGCATTTCCTTTTCTTTTCTTTCTTTCTTTTTTTTTTTTTAAGAGAAGGTAAATCCCCAGCAGGGAAAATTATTGGAGAAACTTTAAAAATGGCTGACCCTCTCACACCCATATTGAACAATAAAAAGAATCACAAAATCAACCATGATCCAAGGGAACATACTGCCAGCAATGAGAAGGGAGCCTACAAACCTGTGTGTCTCCTCTGGTGTCTTTTGAGCTGGTCTGAACGAGAAAACCTTCGTTCACAGTCCTTGAAGTCACACTGGTATGGTTTCTCACCTTGGGGAAGACACGTATTCCATTGGAAAATGATTTTGTAAATAAAGATCTCATTAGAGGCAATTTCTCTTACCGGGACTGAAAGGATCCCAAAATGCTGAAAGGCACTTGGGTGGAAGGTTTCAGGGATATGCTGTCAACCTTAGGGGGCTTCCCAGGTTGCTCTAGCAGTAAGGAACTGGCCTGCTAATGCAGGAGATGTTAAGAGATGCAGGTTCAATCCCTGAGTCGGGAAGATGCTCTGGAGAAGGGCATGGCAACCCATTCCAATATCTTGCCTGGAGAATTCCCAAGGACGGAGGAGCCTGACGGGCTATCATCCTTAGGGTCACAGAGTCAGACACAACTGAAGTGATTTAGCATGCAAGCATGCCAAACCACAGGGTTAGGAGGAAGTCCCACCTACATACACACATTCATGGGCAGGAGGCGCAGAATCAGGGGCTGGGTGAATAAGGCTGAGTTGGAAGCGAAGGGAATTCGGGTTCTGGAGTTTGACACAGTGGGGAATATCCAGCTCTTTCAATCTGCTGGGTGAGGTGTCGTTTCCTCAGTGTGAAACGGGGCCAATAACCTGACAGCTTCCAAGGACTTCTAAACAGATTACAACAGACCATCCACAGAAAGGGCTTAAGCCTAGGGCCTAGCACAGAGGCAGTGCTCAAAAAATACTGGCAGCTAATATTTAAACAAATAATAAACCAAAGCGGTCTTAAGTCCAAGACTTGAGTTTGTGGCAGAATTCTGGGATGGATGTCCCCTGGAGCTGGCCCCGTGGAATAAGTACTTTATGTTTTACGGCCTAAGGCTCTGGTATTCTCTGCTACTGACTTCCCATCCCTGAGTTAGGTATAAACAACTCCAGGGTTGTAAGATGCTCAAATTAAACCAGGAGCCAGAGCCTTAGAGTTCTGGGTATCCCTTTACTCGAGAGAAGACAGGAATGGGATTGCACAACCTCCTGCCTCACAGTGGAGAAGCCCTGCCCGTCTTTGCAGGAAAAAATTCAGCCAAATCCCAGGAGCTGCGCCCCCTGAGTGCACTGAGCAACCCTGGACCGTCCCACCTTCTTATGAGAATTCTGAGTCACCAGCATTCTGGGATGGAGAGCAAGCCATCCCAGGATCAGTTGGCTCTTTCTGTTGTCGGGCAGTTCCTGGTTACCTTTCCAGCCGTAAGACCACCTCTGCTTCCCTAATTCATCTATATTCCTGCTCTACAGAGCTCACCATTCCTGAACCCTGCCTTGTACTTCGCTCACACTGAACACCCTCCATCCCTATCTCCAGATCCCTAACCCATCATAAACTCTATGGCACGTCCCTCTCAAATGCTGTTTCCTCTGCGATGCCTTCTTGGAAGCCTCCTGTTCACTTAGAAAACCTTTCCTTCCCTCATTACAGAATGGCTGACATGGGGCCTTGTCAGATCCACCGTCTGCCAGACTGGAAAATCCTGAGAGCAGGAAGCTTTCCTCAACTTTCTGTTGATATCCAGCCCAGTGCCTTAACTTCAGCTCTTCAAGCTGGAAAAGCAACACTTCTTTCTGTCCAGTCTCGTCTTTTTTCTGCCTTTCTGCTTCTGCTCATCCTTTACCTTCTCTGCCCGACCCTGCCTACCCTTTATTGGTTAACCCAAGCCCTTCCTTCTCCAAGAAACAAATGATGCTCACTCAAAACAATACCCTCTGAATGAATCTTCTCAGAGCCTCCAGATTCACTCAGTCATCACACATTCTCTCCTCCCTTTTCATTTTTTTTTATGTCTTGCCTCCAAAACACACCATCGACTCTTTGAGCAAAGGGCTTGTGACTTGGAGTTAAAAGGCATGAGTTTGAGTCTTCCCTATATCCTACCCACCAGATAATTGTTTTCTGTGTGAGAATAAAATGAAATAATGAATGTAGAGAATTTGGCCCATGGAAAGTATTTAATAAAAGGTTCTTAACATAATAGTCTGTACTATTATTAGGAATAGATACAAAAAGATGGCACTCTTTCAAGAAGGGGACGTCAGTGATGTTAAATACCCTTCCCTCCTCGTCTTCTGCAAGAAGAGTTTCTTAAAGGTTCCAGCAGGTCTGAGGGTCATGGCTATATTTCTTACTGCCTTCCCTTTCCCCAGACATCTAACCCTTACTGTTTTCTAAGTGCCTCTTTTCCATTATAATTTCTACAACCATACTGCCTTCAATGTATTCTCTTTTATTTGTCTAGGCAGAATTTCGGAGAAGGCAACGGCACCCCACTGCAGTACTTTTGCCTGGAAAATCCCATGGACAGAGGAGCCTGGTAGGCTGCAGTCCATGGGGCTGCTAGAGTCGGACATGACTGAGCGACTTTACTTTCACTTTTCACTTTCATGCATTGGAGAAGGAAATGGCAACCCACTCCAGTGTTCTTGCCTGGAGAATCCCAGGGATGGGGGAGCCTGGTGGGCTGCCGTCTATGGGGTCGCTCAGAGTCGGACACGACTGAAGCGACTTAGCAGCAGCAGGCAGAATTTTACTTTATCATTTTCCTTATAATCAGATACTTTTCAAATGATCTCATTTGGGGAAATACATAACAACACAACATGCAACTTCTCATCTTCAGCTTAAAGCAGGTGGTCGACTGAGTGTAAACTCAGGTCTATGCCGGAACTGTAGCCTTCAGACACAATGGCTTAGCAAAGACCAGTGGTCTAAAGAGATCTGAACCCAGCTCATTTTCTTCTTCAGCTTCCCCAAAGAAAAGTCTGCAGTAACAATAAAACAGTGAAAGTGAAAGTCACTCAGTCGTGTCTGACTCTTTGTTACCCCTTGGACTATACAGTCCACAGAATTCTCCAGGCCAGAATACTGGAGTGGGTAGCCAGTATTCTTCTCCAGGGGATCTTCCCAAGCCAGGGATTGAACCCAGGTCTCCCACATTGCAGGTGGATTCTTTACCAGCTGAGCCACAAGGGAAGCCCAAGAATACTGGAGTGGGTAGCCTATCCCTTCTCCACCGGATCTTCCCAAGCCAGGAATCAAACCGGTGTCTCCTGCATTGCAACCAGTTCTTTTACCAACTGATCTATGAGGGAAGCAATAATAAACAATAATGGTACTTAAAACAAAGAAGTTACCTTAAATCGTGGGGAAAAAATGGTACCAGCTCCCCAGTAGGAAAGCCTGTGCTTTGCCCTAATTTCCTGTCGGGAAACTCAGTCACATTCCCATCTAGTGCCCACAAGGCCAACCAAGAACAGACATTTGTGAAACCGATATTCACATGCACTGTGGCCAACAACCAAACGTGGCCAGTGCTCTCCCAGAGGCAGACCCTGTAATCTATGGGAAAATCCAGTTTTCTTTAAAACATCTTCAAAAATCATCTTTTTTGGGGGGGTTGAAAACAAAAATTAAACCTAGAAGCCATTTTCCCATTCTTACCTAGTTGGTTATTACTAACCCAAGCAGTTAAGCTCTTCTTTGGACCATCTCATCCTAAGTCTCCAGAATGACCTTGCATATCAAGTTCCTAGAATCATCTGACTAACCAAGCCCCCAGGCTAGTTCCTCTCCCTTAAGAGATGCTAATACTATTGTAAAACTAATAAGAGCATTTATTCAGACTTACTGACACAGGGAACTGTAAGAGATGGTTCATCTCTCTAATTCCTTTCATTCAATTTGATTTTAGAAGTTAATCTAGTCTCAACAATTGTATAAAGGAGGCTATCATCTCCATTTTCCATGTAAGGCAGATGAAGTTTGAAGAGTGGTTAGTAACTTGCTCAAGGTAACACCACCTGGTAGTGAAACCAGACTTCAAGCCAGGTCTCTAATTCTGTGAAATGCTTTACCTACGCTGCTGCTGCTGCTGCTGCTGCTGCTAAGTCACTTCAGTCATGTCAGACTCTGTGCGACCCCACAGACGGCAGCCCACCAGGCTCCCCCGTCCCTGGGATTCTCCAGGCAAGGACACTGGAGTGGGTTGCCATTTCCTTCTCCAGTGCATGAAAGTGAACAGTGAAAGTGAAGTCACTGAGTCGTGTCCGACTCTCAGCGACCCCGTGGACCGCAGCCCACCAGGCTCCTCCGTCCCTGGGGTTCTCCAGGCCAGAGGGCTGGAGGGGGGTGCCATCTACTACTCTGCTCTTCCCTTTTTTAATAAAGGATAGAACTTCAGGATACAAAACGGCCT
The DNA here is from genome assembly GCF_023091745.1 of Budorcas taxicolor. Lineage (NCBI taxonomy): Eukaryota > Metazoa > Chordata > Mammalia > Artiodactyla > Bovidae > Budorcas > Budorcas taxicolor. The sequence goes on from NC_068924.1 coordinate 61,207,103, forward strand.
GGCAGCCTTTTTCCATCACTTGAAAGTACTGCCTACTCTGGATTCCAGAAATCACCTGTGTCCTGGCAGTGACAGCTGGAAGCAGGGGCTCCTAAGCCGCCCCTGAGCCACCGGAACCAAGGCTGGACGGTGAATGCACTTACCGGTGTGCTTCCGGCTGTGCATCTGTAAGTGGGACAGCTTAAAATATCTCTTATTGCAGCCTGGGTAAGCACACATGAAGGGGCGTTTCTCACTGGTCTCAGATGCCGATCGGACAAGAGTCGGGGCCACTCCAGGCACACGCCGCACATCCTGCAAGCAGAGCGTAAGATAAACAGAGGCTTTAAGCCACATGTGAACATTCGCATTGATCCCAAGGAAAGTGAGCTTTGAAGTATTCCCAGAGGAGGGATAGTGGATGTGATGCCTGAAACCACTCCCCACCACACCTGAGGTGCTCAAAGCAGACATCGCTAGTGGATGACAGAGCAGCACATTCAACAGTGCATTGCCCTAAGATCATCACTGCTGATCAACCAGAACCGGGACCTGAGATGAAGTCAGTCTTAGGGCTGCTGATCCGGAGCATCGGGAAAAGAAATGCTGCACACTGGGAGAGCTCCCAATCTTTCCTGTCTCTCAGCTTCTCATCTTGAAGCAGAGGTCTGGAAGTTAAAGCCCCAGGTTCTATTCTATTCCCTTCCCCTCGGACACCAGGCCACATGACCTTGGGCCCTATCTGCAATGGGTTGGGAACTCCTTATTAGAGAAAAATGAGCCCCCAACTGAGCAACCTTCCACGTGTGAGTCAATGACAAGGAAAAAGAATACATCCTGGGAGGTGAGGGCTCTGTCTGTGAAGGGAGCTGAAACCACAGGAAGCTCACAGTGTTGCCAGCATGATCCTTTACTAGAGACACCAGGAAGCACTGTGTGTCTGCCCTCTGCCCACTCTCTGTCCATCGCAGGGCATTCTGTGGATCACCTTTATCCTGGAGGAGTGTGTGTGCATGGTTGGTCCTCCATGAGAAGAAGCTAGAGGGCAACAGTGAGGCAGATGCCCCTTAGGCTCCGGGGACCAGTGAGTCATAAACAAAAGCAACGCAAGTGCCTGAGGGACCACTGAAGCCTCCTCGTCCTCACACAGAGGTGCAAAGTCAGGGCCCGAGAGCACATCCACAGTTTGTCTTAAGACCCGGGACCACTTCTAAGCTTACCCACACCTGCCCTGGGCACTTCCCATACCACCCACCAGCATATGTTCAAGTTCTTATTTCACCTCTTGCTGCGCAAATCTTTTTTGAAGTAAACATACAGTAGTACCATATGGCTCTACTACTGATGGGCCCCAGTGTCTTAAGGCAAAAGATGCAATAAGTTTAAATGAGGAGCCAGCTGTGTCTGATTGGTCCACTCTGGAAGAAAACGAACACAGACCTCGACAGAAAGTCTGATAAACTGGGCTTGGTGAAAAGGAAGGGAAAAGGAGTTTCGTACAGTTCCTTTAATTCACCCCAGAGGCAGCGCACAGGGCAACAGGGAATAAAACAGAGTTGTCAGTGTCAGCCAGTCCTGGTGGAGAAGCCTGACATTACTTGTCTGACTTCCATCAGATGTCCCATATTTCCGTCACCCCCACCTTTATTCTCACCACTGGAAGGCTTTGGATGAGGGGACATGCTGTTCTATTTTCATGATGCCTCTGGAAACATTCTTCAGAACATCTCAGAGCACTTGCTCCACACATCACGTGGGAACTTGGCCCACACACAACTTATTTCTAACGTGCTGGCTACTCTGGAGAAAGTATCTCAGCCGTTACTCATGTTGTTGCAACCACAGAGTCACATGCCAAAGGCACAAACACAAACCCTTGGTAACTGTGCGTGGTTCTGAACGCACAAAAGAGGCTCTGGGAGATGGCCTTCCGTCCAGTTTCCATTTTACTTTCCTTTCCTCACTCTCGCTTAGTAAAGACAGTCTACCTTTGGGCACTTGCCCGTGCAGAACAAGTCTTAGAAGTCTAGAGTCCAGGTCATTAATTCAAGCTCATTTAGCCCCAACATAAGATGTGCATAGCCTACCCTAGAGAAGGTGAATTAAACAGTGAAGGAGGAAAGAAGGGAATTCTGCAGAAAGCACCCTGGTCTGAGTGAGGTGGCTGCATCCACACTGGCCTCTGGAAAGGAGAAGACCCCTCAGCCTGCCCCAGTGGAAGAGGGCGCATCTCTGCTGACACAGCAGCCTATGGTTAGGAACAGACTTGCCAGGGCCAAACGGCCAGCAGCGAGGACGTGAGAGGCTGTTGGGAAGAAAAGAGGCAGCCGGAGCCCCGTGTACTCGCCTGAATGCCCCTGAAGACGCCGTGGGTGTGTATCCTGTACTGGGCACCACAGAGGATGGGCGTGGTATGGTTGTCACTCTCGTACCCCGTGCCGTGGCTGCAAACACAGAGGAGGGAGAACAGGACTCAGGCTGGTTCACAGGCACACTTCAGGGCAATGCGCCTCTGCAGTGAGACGAATGTCCTTTCAGAGCTCTCGGGACACCTCGGTTGGCTTCTGCCTCCCTCCACTGGGGCTACCCTAGAAGCAGCACTTTGTGAAAGGCAGAGCTGCTCAATCCTCGGGTGACCCCCACGCAGTCCCGTACCCTCACACTCTCCAGGGCACACCATCTGGGTCCATGTCTCTCTCAGACAAGCCAGGGAAAAGTCACAGTGGCAGGAGTTCATTCCCAGCAAGTTGTTTACCATCAAGACAGCAGGGCTGACAGCTGTGAATATCTCAGGAATGAGCAGATGCCTCAAATTTCACGTTGAATGCAAGGGATTTTTTGTCGGCACCTCATGACTCAGTTTTTACCAGATAGCACCAAGAAAGCGATGACGCTTACAAGAATAGAGGTCGCATCCTTAGAAGCAGGGATTACACATCTGGGGCTCTGCTCCACTTCAACTGCAGATCAGGTTTCCAGATCAAAACTTAACTCTTTGGAGCCAAGCCAGATCCTAGGTGGACACTTCCTCCAGCATTAGACTGACCAGTCCCCGAGCCAGAGCTCAGTTAGCCTTGGACTAACTAGCGAGAGCTGAGGGATGGAGAAGGCTGGAAAGAACACTTTGCAAGGGGTGGATGTTCTGCTCTAAAAATATTCTCTCCTTTGGGTAACAGCTGATCTCTGTTCTTCAGTTGTTTTACTTCCAAATGAGGCCAAGTGGACTTCCCTAGGAGTCCAGTGCTTAAGACGAAGGAGGAGTGGGTTTGATCCCTGGTTGGGGATCTAAGCTCCCGCATGGCCGCAGGGTGCGGTCAAAGATTACAAAAACTACAACCACCACCACCAAATAGGACTGGGTGAGAACTGCAACCCACAGGGCAGCACGCTATAATCGCAGCTCGACTCACCGTGGGCAGCTTTACGAAGCCTCTGTAAACTGGTGACACTGCTTTGAACCACGTCTGGCAGTTCCTCAAAAGCTTAGATGGAAAGTTACCATGTGACCCAGAAATTCCACGTCCAGGTGTATTCCCAGGAGAAATGAAAATATATTTCCCCACAGAAATTTGTAGCCATTAGCAGCATTACTCGTAATAGCCAAAAATGAGAATCAGCCCAAACGTCTGTCACCTGATGGTGGATAAACAAAATATGGCATATTCCTAAAGTGGAATGTTATTTGAGGATAAAAGGAATGAAATACGTGATAATGAAGTACATGACAAACCTTGAAAACATTATGCTAAGAGAAAGAAGTCAGTCACAAAGGACCGCCTGCTCTTTACAAGAAACGTCCAGAAGAGGCAAATTTATAGAGATAGACAGTAGATAGGTGGTCGATTGCCAAGGACTGAGGATTTTGAGGGGAAATGGAGAGTGATTGGTAAAGTGAAACTGAAAGTCACTCAGTTGTGTCTGACTCTTATAATCCACAGAATTCTCCAGGCCACAACACTGGAGTAGGTAGCCTTTCCCTTCTCCAGGGGATCTTCCCAAAGCCAGGGATCAAACCCAGGTCTCCCGCATTGCAGGCAGATTCTTTACCAATTGAGCCACAAGGGAAGCCCACGAATACTGGAATGGGTAGCCTATCCCTTTTCCAGTGGATGTCCCCGACCCAGGAATCGAACCAGAGTCTCCTGCATTGCAGGCAGGTTCTTTACCAACTAAGCTATCAGGGAAGCCCGTGATTGTTAAAAATGTCCTCCAATTGTGGTACTGGTCATACAAGTCTGTGAATATACTAAAACCCCTGAATTGTGCACTGCAAATGGGTGAACGGTACACTATGGAAATACATAAAGCTCTTAAAAAATGAAGGTGGGGGAAAGGATAAACTGGGAGACAGACTGACATACACACATTACCAAATATAAAATAGACAATAAGACCTGCTAGGAACTCTGTATTCTGTAATGGCCTAATGGGAAAAGAATCTAAGAAGAGTAGATGCATGTGCATGTGTAACTGATACACCATGCTATACAGCAGAAAGTAACGTGAGATTGTCAATCAACCACACGCTTAATAAAAAAGTGACTGTGCCAAAAAAGAATTAAATCGCAAGCATTTATTTTTTTAAAAATTACCTCTGGGGACTGGGGTCCATGCATTTTTTTAAGCCTCTGGGTGAAGGTTAACTGTCAGGACTGAGAGCTCCCACCCTCTGCCTCTGTTATTCTAGAGAGTCCCAGGGGCCCGATATAGGAGGCACGTAGCCCACTCCATCCAAGGCTGGCTCAACTCCCACTCACCCAGGGGAGAGACTTCCTAGAAGGGAAGAGTGTCAGGATGACGCACACGTCCACACACTCTGTGGCCACAGCAGCTGTAGCATTTCACCTCTGGTTCTGGCTCCAGGCTTTCTAGAAAGAACTGCCTGTCTCCTTCTTACAAAGTGACGAGAGCAGCTGGGGGCAGTGGGTGGCAGTTCTGCTCCCTCTAACCTCCTACACCTCATCTCCACACCCTTCAGGTGATTTTTGACATATCTGGGGGGGGGGGAAATGTCCCAAAGAGCCAGGGTCAGATACACAAAACTAGGAGGAAAGGCCAAACTCAGGTAGTGTCTGCCTTTTGGAACTTTAGAACGTGTTCGCCAAAAGAAAAAGGTCCCGTCTGGCCTCTTTACAATTGCATTCTATCGACAGTGGGGAAGGGAGAGCTGATGAGAATGCTGATATGGCAGCAGAAAGAGGACAGACAGAACAGGAATGGTGCTACCAGAACATTCTGCCTCCCAGGCTGCCTTTGCTTGGTTCGGCCTTCTGCACGGAGCCCAGATGTGACATACATATTTTCTAGGGCTCAGGGACCCAACAATAGAAGTCTGTATTATTCTCAAGTTCCAGTGTCAAAGGGGAAGGCCTTCTCTGGTGGCTCAGTGGTGAAGAACCCACCTGCCAATGCAGAAGACCTGGGTTCGATCCCTGGGTTGGGCAGATCCCCTGGAGGAGGAAATGGCAACCCACTCCAGTGTTCTTGCCTGGGAAATCCCATGGACAGAGGAGCCTGGCAGGCTACAGTCCGAGAGGTCGCAAAAGAGTCGGATACGACTGAGCAGCTAAACAACAATAACAAATCAAATGGGAAGAACCTGGAGTCTCCGGTCTCAGCAGCTCATCTCTGGATGTTACCTGGATTCCTGGAGGTGAGAAATATGGGAAACCGACTTTTCTCAGCCTACTTGTCCCAGGAAATGAAATGTTGCCCCACTCAAATGGGATGCCATGATCCTCACAACCAGATGCAACCAACCAACAAAGCAGCAAGACTGTACCCGCCAAGTGTGTCACTGGATTCTTCCAGCACGTCCGTGAACAAGAAAAACAGCCAGGTCCGTTCTCATTGGCTCCATAAAACAAACACACCAATGCAGTTCCACCTGGTGGAAACTATGCCACCTCACACTCTTTCTAGCCTGGTCCACCCAGAACACTGAGTTCAACTCGTGGGCATTCAGCTTAGCAATGACTCTCTCCAGGTAAGAAAACCAAAGCCAGTTGAGGGGCTTGAACCATAGATTAATAGAGGCAGAAAAGTCATCTGTTCCGACTTCCTCCAGCTCATCTTTACCAGCAGGACAACATGACTGGGGACTAGTTTTTAAGGCAGCCCACTCCACTGGGTGTTCTTCCTGACCCAGGGACGGAACCTGGGTATCATGCGTTGCGGGCTGATTCTTTACTGTCTGAGCCACCAGGGAAGTCTAACTGTTGGGAAAGGCCTTTCCAAACTGGGCATAAATCTGCCTCTTTTATGTCTCCTAGAGAACCAGAGTATTACTATTTTACAGCCATCTGGGTGTGTCTCCTCCACTGTACCGTAAACACAGCCTTGAAAACAGAGACCAAGCTGCTCCTTTCTGCACCTCTCAACTTTGACTCAAGTAAGGTGCACAGTCTAAAACAGTTCCCTAAGATGGGCCGAATCCAACTCCTCTTCCACATGACAATCCTTCAGATATCTGAAGACAGCTCTCCAGACTACAGACCTGGGGCTCTCTCAACTATAACAACGTGAACTGGCATCTAATTCCCATGCCATCCAGAACATCCTCTTCTTCATCACATTCATCTTGTTAGGTCTCTCTCAAAGAGTAGGCTTAGTTCCGGAGAACTGTTATTTATATAAGGGAGTGAAGGGAGAATCACGGAAGTCTTTAGAATCACAGAAGTAACAAACACCTAACAATGGAGAGAAATGCCTCACCCAAAGAAATTTCATTCCAAAATTTTTTTAAGTCAATATGCTAGTCAATACGATGCATTATGCCCACCAGCTGCCAGGGCTCAATCCCTGGGTAGAGGGTCTGGGGCTTCCCCTCTCAACCTGGAGAAAGCATTGCTGCTAACACACGTAAGAGCACATTCTCTCTTAGCACTCAAGTCACGGCGATCTTCTTCAGTCAAAAGAAATCCCCGACTCCCACCCTAGCATGTACCACAGTTAAACCAGGCATTCCAACCTTGAACCTGAAGGCATGATTTTTGTTTTTTATTGCAATTCAGGACCACACATTTATCCTTCAAATTCCATTCTATTTCCTTTAGAGAGTCATCCTCAACTGTTGAAATCTTTCTGCTTTGGCTTCCAAAGCCTTTGCTTTCCATCCCATTTCACATTATTTCAACATTTAAAAAGTACCTTTTCAATGTTTTCATAAGAAGAAAGGCTCTTCCTTGCTGCTGCATATATTTACAGTATGTAAAACTGGTCTCTGATATTCAGGCAGTGAAAAGATTCTAAAAGGCCTCTCCATGAGACAACCTGAGGGAAGCTATCATAAAGAATCTAGTCATTTAGATGGGGTTAAGTCCAAGAGAGCCAAAAGTCGTCAGCAGGAATCAATCTGAGAAAGGGCTCAGGAAGACAGCAGCTGCTGCTGCATCAATAGCCACTGTTAAGAACCAGCTGCTAATTTAGATAGTCAAGTGAAACCAAGCTTTATCCCCAAAGATATCAGCCAGTACAAGTTATAGTAAGTATGTTGCGGATGAACCAAACAGGAGTGAGAGTAGGACTCCTAGAGGTTTGAAATCATTAAGCCATTCAAGAAGGGCAAGTAGTTACCAGCCTAGAGAAGAGATTTCTGGGGCCAAAGATGCGCCTTTCAAGAAAGGAATCACAGAGCCCCAGAGATGGGGTAAAAACTTGTCATGACCCAGAGACAAGGGTGTTATTATTCATGGAGCCAACTGGTATCAGAAGGCAGGCTCTAGAGAGAGCATGAATCCCAAGAGTCCCACGTCTCCCTCGGGGTCGAAATGCACACACAGCGACTTCCTTGCAAACCAAATAATGAGAGGAAGGTAAAGGAGCCCTGGCACTATGCACAGCACGGCACGTGACCCAAGCCTGAGAGAGGCTGGACTTTCCTAAGGAAAAAAAAATGGTGCTTTATACAATGTTTTCATGCTTTGCTGCCTCGCGAAATACTCTTTGATAGATAAAATACTGGACTCGGCTGAATGGCAGAGCAAAAGGATTTGAAGACTCTTTGGCCAAGATGAGCAGGGAAAGCACAGGGATGGACAGTGAGGTGTAATGAAGGCAGCCACGGGGCCAGCAGGTGAGAGGAGTCAGAGGGTCTGGTGCAGGCAGGGGACCATACGGGAGAGGAAGCTGAGGGTAACACAACTGCCACTTTCTTCCTACCCTGGAGCGCTACACGAGAAACCACTCACAGGCTGATAAAGATACTTAACACAGCTCCTTAGGTTTTTTTGTTCAACTAGGCACAAATCGGCTTCCCTGGTAGCTTAGAGGTTAAAGCGTCTGCCTGCAATGCAGGAGACCCGGGTTCGATCCCTGGGTTGGGAAGTTCCCCTGGAGAAGGAAATGGCAACCCACTCCAGGATTCTTGCCTGGAGAATCCCATGGACAGAGGAGCCTGGTGCGCTACAGTCCACGGGGTTGCAAAATCACTCACTTAAGTACTTAGCCTATAACTATCCACAAAGATATCAAAAAATAACTATCGTGTCTTTTTGCAATAAAGATCAACTACATTAGTGACCTTCCACGGAGACTAGTAATTCTATAAACAGACTTGAGCATTGCCTTGCGCATGATTAACACACCTTTGTTCCTAAACTCTTGTTTTTTTCCCTATGTGCTTTCCAAAATCCAGCTTAATAGCTTTACCAACAACTCATGCTAATCTCACTGCTCTATGGTTTCCAGAATCTACTGGGTTTTTTTTTTTTCTTCTTCCTATTTAAAAACTAAGATATTTGCCTCACTTAAGCAAAAACTAAGGCAAAGTCTCAACTCTTCTGCCACCTCACTCCATGAATTTCCATGATTATCAGCCAAGGGTCAATGATTTCGCTAAACTGTTCAGAATATGGATTTTTTTTTTCCCCTTAAAGCAGAGCCACAAACTCAGGCACCTACAGGGGCCAAGCAAGTGAGAAAAATAAATGATGAAGGTCCGGGAAAGAAAGATGGCATCAAACTGACAGGGACAGCCAGCCCAGCCACCCCACCCCTGCCCAAAGGAGGCAGCGAGGAACTCGATCTACCAGCCAAGTACTACTGATAACATAATCCCAATGTTGCCAGATCTTTCCATCCTCCAGAAAAGTCAGAAATCACAGCTTTTATATGAGATCAGTTGAGTTTTAAATTCTGGGAAATAACCGAAATTGTAAAGAATCACTGTCAGATCAAACAAAATCTATCTCTGGCCTAAGGGCAATCAATTTGCAACCTCTGCTTTAAAGGTTGAGCAGTGAAGTTTAAACTGCAAGCTGGAAAACTCCCTCTGGATTCTGTTGCCTCCTCCTACCTGGCAACAGAATGAAAGTGGCGATGTGTCTGATTCTTTAAGTACTGAGTCATTCAGTTCAGTTCCATTCAGTCGCTCAGTCATGTCCGACTCTTTGCGACCCCATGAATCGCAGCACGCCAGGCCTCCCTGTCCATCACCAACTCCCGGACTTCACTCAGACTCACGTCCATCGAGTCAGTGATGCCATCCAGCCATCTCATCCTCTGTCGTCCCCTTCTCCTCCTGCCCCCAATCCCTCCCAGCATCAGAGTCTTTTCCAATGAGTCAACTCTTCGCATGAGGTGGCCAAAGTACTGGAGTTTCAGCATTAGAATCTTCCAAACCCTTGAAAGTTTGAAAGGATGCATACTTGAACAGCAGAAATGGTCAGTGATGCTAGACCAAAATCCAGAAGTTATCATCTATAGGGGTCAGTGGTTTACCTCTAAACATCACTGGCCCATTTCAAAGTAGGCTTAAGCACTGACTTACAGACAGAAAGCCACAGTTGTTGTGCAGTAAGTTGAAGTATGGGGCTTCCCTGGTGGCTCAGACAATAAAGAATCTGCCTGCAATGCAGAAGACCCAGGTTCGATCCCTGAGTCGGGAAGATTCCCTGGAGAAAGGAATGGCAACCCACTGCAGTATTCCTGCCTGGAGAATTCCACGGACAGAGGAGACTGGTGGGCTACAGTCCTTAGGGTCGCAGATTTGAAACAACAGAGTTGACTAACACACATACACACAAGTTGAAGTGTATCTGTTTTCTACAGATGCTGTAACAAATTACCATAAATTTGGTGGCTTGAAAGGACACAAATTTGTGCTGTTATAATTCTGGAGACCAGAAGTCTAAAATAAGCTTCACTGCACTAAAGTTTGTGTGTTGGCAGGGTTATTTTCTTCTGGAGACTTATGGGAGAATCTCTTTCCTTGTCTTTTTCAGCTTCCAGAACTCACTCGCATTCCTTGGCCCCTCCTTCACATCACTACATCACTCTGACCTCCTCCCGCCTTCATCACATCCCCAGTCACTCTTCTGTAGTCCAGTCTCCCTCTGCCTCCCTTTTATGAGGACACTCATTACAGTGAGGGCCCATTCAGGTATTCAGGACAGTCTCCCCGTCTCAAGATCCCTAACTTAGTCACATCGGTCAAGTCCCTTTTTGCTACAGAAAGCAACATTCACAGCCTCCAAGGATGAAGACTTGGATATCCTTGGGGGTCATTATTCAGGCTACCATACCAAAGGAACTGGATTTGTTTGGTTTCTTGCAGATATATTTAACAGAGCTAAATTAACCTAGATTCTTTATCTCTAGATTAACCCAAAAGATCAGTCTGAAAGAACGTGGGTTTTGCATCTGAATGCCTGTGTTCCAGGCCCACATCTATCATTTATTTACTCTGTGGTCATGGGTGAATCATCTAAACTCTGACTCAGATTCCTCCTCTGTAAAATGAAGCAATAACCAATTTTATACATTTGCTTGAAAACCAAAGAGCTAAGCTATATGAGGAGCAAAAGTAAAACATCACTCAGTAACCTTATCCTAATAAAATGTTCAGGCCTACAGTTATATGCATGAGGTTACTAACAACCACAGAAATTATTTCTCATGTTCTTCTTTTAAGCCTGGTGATTGAAATCTGGACTTCCCTGGTGGCTCAGACAGTCAAGTGCCTGCCTACAATGCGGGAGACCCGGGTCCAATCCCTGGGTCGGAAAGATCATCTATGTGTGTGCTTAGTTGCTCAGTCGTGTCTGACTCTTTGCGACCCCAGGGACTACAGCCCACCAGGCTCCTCTGTCCATGGGAGTCTTCCCAATCCTGGGATTGAACCCAGGTCTTCCACACTGTAGGCAGATCTGAGCCACCAAGGAAGCCCGACTGAGATCAACAAAACATACTTTTTATCCTTAGCACAATGCTAGGAGTCACTAAGGGCATCACTTGAGGCAAATGACTTAGCCTTTCAGGCCTCAGCTTCGTGCACAATGAGAAAAACAGTACTCCCCATCAGACTGTTACAAATGAGATTTGGTAAGTAAAGCACTGCTTGGTACATGGTATGCCCTCAACAAATGGCATTTAACAGTGCTATCCCCATTTTAAAGCACAGAATGCTGAGGTTTAAGGAAAGATCGAATTACGTGCCTGAAGTCAGATAGATGGCAAGCAGCAGACAGGGTGTTTGCATCCAGGTCAGTGTAGCTCGTCTTCCTGCAAAGCCAGCCGGACAATTCTGGTGGTGCAAGCCCAACCTGGGTTCACTTCTATCATCATGACACCTGAATAATCCCTAGCTCCTTTCTCCTGGCGTATGAATGAAATTACCCATGTCTGAAGGTTTGAAAAATGCAGTGGGAGTGGGATAGGAGAATGCAGGCTGTGAGGGGCAAGTTCAAATATGTACTCTTAGCACAACTGAGCATCTGCTTGGAGACACAATATTTATTTGGTACAAGAAAGGGCAAAGTACACTGAAGGAAATGGTCTGCTTGTGTGCACTAGAGCAGTTGATGGTGAACAAAATTTTTACAAGAAAATTTCTTTCTACCTAACTGGGAAAATAAACTAAGCAGAAGAAATTATCAGCAGAGCATACATCTCATGACTCCGCTTTTGGCTGTGACACAGACTGTACATTTTCTTAAACAGCTTTAAAATGCATTAAAATGTATCCTGAGAAAGTTTGCTTTTCCTAGACAGCTTTAAAATACATAATCATGTGATCTTAGAAAGTTTGTAAAAACAGGAAAATGTCCCTCATATAACACAAGTTATGAGCCCTCTTCCTGCTAAAAACTTGTACATTGAGGTTCGACCCAGAAAAAACTTAATGTTTAAAGAGTAGCTTCTTTAGAAATGATTAATTTTGATATTTCACAGGCACAAGAAGATTAATAAAAAGGAATTGAGGTTTTACAGATGAGGAAAACCAGAGCTGCCCTGAAATCCCTTATCAACAGAAGAAGTTTAAAAAAAAAGAGAGCCTTTTGAGGGCAACTAGCATTTGATATGAATATTCAAAAAGGGGAAACCTCCACCTGTGATTTCTCTCTCCCACCTCTAATCTTTGGCCAGGTGAATAACCGCCCCCCCCCCCCCCCCATTCTTCACCTCTTTCTTCTTGTCTCTGCAGAATTAATCAGATTTAAAGGGAAACACATGGGAAAACCTCATACTCTGGTGTATCTAGAAAATGAAACTTACTCATCAACCCTTCTTCTCGCTCCATCTTTGCTGCTGCTGCTGCTAAGTTGCTTCAGTCGTGTCCGACTCTGTGCGACCCCATGGTCTACAACCTACCAGGCTCCTCCGTCCATGGGATTCTCCAGACAAGAGTACTGGAGTGGGGTGCCATTGCCTTCTCCACCATCTTTGCTACTTAGGCTTATATATGAGATGCTGAGATGCCTGAATTTTTTTTTTTTTTGGTGTTGAAAATACACTGTGCAAAAAGAAAATATACTTTGTTGCAAGCCTTGAGAACCATCACCCCTGTCTAGTGTGCCAGTTTTGAGGGAAAAGAGCAATGGAATCAGGTTTTAAAAGTTCACTTCCTGAAAGTTTAAACACAAGAGATGAAACTGAACATACCACCATTCCTCAATTATTCTTGCCAAAAAAAGAGGAACCCAAATCTAATCAAGCCTCCAGATCTAACTACTTATTTATAGGAAAAACAGGGCATGGACATCCCAAGTTAAAAGACTTTAAGAGGAAGCAATCTGCCAAACCTGATTGTGAAATATTCTACTGACCAATTGACCTGCTATCTTCAACAAATCAGAGTATGAGAAAAGAGAGGAGGTGGGGGCAGGGAGGGCAGTTACAGCATAAAAGAGACAAGCTGCTGCTGCTGCTGCTGAGTCATTTCAGTCGTATCCAACTCTGTGCGATCCCACAGACGGCAGCCCACCAGGCTCCCCCGTCCCTGGGATTCTCCAGGCAAGAACTTTGGAGTTGGGTTGCCATTTCCTTCTCCAATGCATGAAAGTGAAAAGTGAAAGTGAAGTCACTCAGTCGTGTCCGACTCTTTGAGACCCCATGGACTGTAGCCTACCAGGCTCCTCCATCCATGGGATTTTCCAGGCAAGAGTACTGGAGTGGGGTGCCACTGCCTTCTCCAAAAGAGACAAGAGAGGACAATTATTAACAAAAAAAATCAACAAAACAACCCTATGCATAAATACTCACCATACACACAGACCAGCCAGAGACAGTCGGACTTGAACTGATGAGTCCTAGAGGCTTAGGGTCAAGAAGTCCCCTGGGAAGCCTCGTGGTCACACCAGAATGCTTGGGTTTAAAGCTTTACTGTATGAAAATACAATTTCCCTATAGTTTGAAAAAGCATACTGAAAACAAAGACTGAAAGATGCAGTTTCTTTAACTAATCCAGCATAGAAAGCAGAATATAAAAATGAAATGATCAAGTTAAACCTGACCGAGTTTAAAAAAAATAAGTAACTGATAATTTACGAGTATCAGATTTCCTCAGTAGTCTGCAGAAAACAATCAGCCATATTTTTACTTGAAAAATTTATTTTCTTCCTGCCTTCCAGTGTTTCATTTCAGTTCAGACCTCAAGAAAAAGACCTATTATTTTTTATGTATAATTAAAATATTTGTATATCATTTTCCATTAAAAATTATACTATACTAATAATTCTTACTATTATGCTTTTTAATGAACACTTTTTTCATGAGCATTAGAAAGAAGGCTCCCCATCCCTACTCCATCCTTATTTTCTATCCAGGTCTTGTACATCCCTGCAGCATCCAGCTCCACATCATATCTGGAGGGGAAGAGGATTCACTCCACTTTCACTAACTCTGACTTTTCAAATCCCTCGAGTGTCCTTCTATCTTTTTGCCCACCTTCCTCTGGAAAGATAGACCTCTTCTCCATTCAGGGAGCCACCCCTCTCGAACGCACCCTCAGGCTCCAGGAGTGTGTACATGCCTAGGGCTTGGCCAATCAGATCACTGTATTCTCTAGCTACGCAACCCAATCCTGGCCAATCAGAGCCTTCCCTGGGTCCTTTGGTGGAGAAGGACCAAAAGGGAAACTGTCTTATGAAACTGTCAAAACAGCTACTTTTGTCACAATAAAGAGAGCCTGTCTGAGAAGAGAGCCAACACAAAGGAGAGCAGAGGCAAAGGACAATGAAACAGTATTCTAAAGACACTGTCTCAGCTCCTGAATCCATACAAGGGGATTTAAAATACAGTAAGCTGCTAAATTTAAATTCCCTCTTGACCTAGGCCAGTTACAACTAAGGTTCTGCCACTTGCTATAGAAAAAGCCCTGCTAATGTATAACAGTTATCTCAAAGTAATCGGATTTATTTTTCAACAAACATACCAAAACACAAATACCTATAAGTGAGTACTGAGAAAGGTCCTTCAAAGTATTACCTTCTGGAGAATGACCACTTGTTCCAACCATGCTAGCTATTACTACTGAAACTTGTTTGGATTCCTGTTCAAGAGCTTCACTACAGTCACAGTTCATGTTCTCACTTCCATGCAGTCTAGTCGTTGGCCACTATTTAATAGGGAATATAGGCTGAGTGGTTAACAGCCTGATAACAACGTTTGTATAAATCAGCCATTATGAACCATCAAGCTTTCCTCACCATTTGAAATGGTATACAAACCTCCTCCAACTGCCTTTTCTCTTACTTTACACTCAGAGCAGAGCTAAAAACAATTTAAAATCTAGTTTCCCACAATAGTTTGGGGAGAATACAGCTCCCCTTCAAAAGAAATCCCACTCTACTTACTGACTGCTACTGCTGGGAAGAATATTTTTAGGCATGCTTCCTACCTCAACACATACAAACATAGGAACTCATGTTCTCACAGACGACCTCACCAGATCATACAAGAAAGAGCTGATCTCCCCTTACATGTGTCCGGTTTTGAAGTGCTAGTTCATCAGAGTCCCAGTTTCATCTAACTCACTGGGTTCTATATTCTCAACGCTTTGGCCAGAGACTGCTCCTAGTTTCACCCTAAGAACAGGTGTCCCAACTTCACATGATAGACAAATTCTATGTGGGGAAAATTAGCGGGATCTTTTGCAGCCTGAGTTCTCAAAGGCTCCCACCCAGCTTGCTCATACACTCTTAAATTCTTAAATCTGAAAAATTTTACTCAAGTATTCTCAATTACCTAAAAAAAAAAAAAAAATCCTCCCTAAAACCCCAGAATCAAGCTCAGTGGTCTTAAGACTAAGCCCTTTCCTGCTTCTCCAGTTGAAATGGAGATTGGTACAT
Organism: Budorcas taxicolor; assembly: GCF_023091745.1. Lineage (NCBI taxonomy): Eukaryota > Metazoa > Chordata > Mammalia > Artiodactyla > Bovidae > Budorcas > Budorcas taxicolor. Next base: position 61,222,651 of record NC_068924.1, read on the forward strand.
GTGAAGGCCAGTGTACATAACTCTCTCTTTCAAAGGCACCACATTACAGCTGACATTAGGGCTTCCCTGGTAGCTCAGATGGTAAAGGATCCATCTGCAATGCAGGAGACCCTGGTCTGATTCCTGGGTCAGTAAGATTCACCTGGAGAAGGGATAGGCTACCCATTCCATCGTCCTTGAGCTTCCCTGATGGCTCAGCTGGTAAAGAATCCTCCTGCAATGTGGGAGACTTGGCTTTGATCCCTGGGTTGGGAAGACCCCCTGGAGAAGGGAAAGGCTACCCACTCTAGTATTCTGGCCTAGAGAATTCCATGGACAAGAATTGGACACGACTGAGCGACTTTCACTTTTTCAGCTGACATTAGTAACATAAGGTATTTCAAGGTGAAGAAACAGAAAAAAAAACCTGTAATACGTTAAAAGGAATCACACTCACTCTCAAACAGATGTTTGAAGCCAGAAGCATTAAGATCATGAATCTTTTCAAGATTAAAAAATCTTGAAAAAGAAATTCAAAAGAGGGACATCTGACATACATAGAATGAGACCAGAATTGATAAACGTAACAAGGACGGATTATTCAAAGCAGTTTGGGGATAGGACTAGTTAGAAATAAATTAAGGTGGAATCAGTTGTCTAGTAAGTTGAGAATAAATTAAATGTTTAAATGTTAAGAATTCAATCAAAAAAAAATACCAAAAGATAGAAAGTAAATTAAAAAAAAAACAAACTTGGAATTGGAGAAATCTTTTTTGCTATGACAATAAAAATTTCTAACAGAAAAACATTAATATTGTTAAAATGTAATACCAAACAGAGGAAACATTTGCAGCATATATGACAAGCAAAGGGTTAATATCCTTAGAGACAAAGAGCTCTTGGTAACCAATACTACCACTAGATGAACTATCTCAGCTCCTAGATGCCCATGAAGCCTCTTCTCTTTCAAGGACCCTGTTCTAGCAATTCTATCCCCTCCCATCATTAATTTCACTCTTCCTGATCATGTCTCAATAGCAAACAGGCAAGTGCTTCCATCTAAATATAAATAAATCAAAGCAATTTTTAAAAATCCAACTTTTCCTGACCCTCTCTCCCTACTGAGCTAGAACCCCATTTCTTAGCTTCCTTTGGCTGCAAAACTCCAGGGAAGTGTTATTTTAATACAACGTCTCCAGCACATCTTGTTCACCTCTTTGCGACCCCATGGACAGTAGTCCACCAGGCTCCTCTGTCCATGGGATTTTCCAGGCAAGATTACTGGAGAACATTGCCATTTCCTTCTCCAGGGAATCTTCTCAACCCAGGGATCAAACTCACATCTCCAGCATTTCAGGGGATTCTTCACCTGCTGAGCCACCAGGGATCTCTTAAACTCATCTCTATCAGGCTTCTGCCCTTTCCCTCTAATCTTTTCAGAGGCAACTATAGTTAATAGTTCAGTAAATGTTTCCAGAATATTTTCTTTGCAGATACAAATATACCCCAATATGTTTAAACACTAGTTATCTCTGTGTGGTGAGATAACACACAACTTTTCTTTTTTCCTTTATAATGTTTTGGTACTGTCTGAATTTTTTATTATATAATAAGCCTGTGTTACTTTTATAATCCAGGAGGGGAAAAGCTGTTTCCATTTTGATAAAGTTACTATCTTAGCCTTAAGAACACTACATCTGTAGCTTTGCTTTTAAAGTGAAGAGTTAGAAATGAAACTAGAATAAATGAACGTGTTCACTTTCAATAGGAAAAAAACGCTACTAAAATAGGCAGCAGCCCCTCATTCCAGAGGTGCATTTATTTGGATGACATTTTATTTATTTATTTATTTATTTTTCTTGGATGACATTTTATGACTGCAGCTTCTATACGGATGTTTTTCTAGTTAGAGATTATGATGGGGCATGGGGGTTGATGACAAGGAGAAGAATAAAAGGTAAAGCAGAGGGTTTCAAAAAGGCCCATGATGGAACCATAGACATGAGAGGTCTAAAAGACTCCTTGAGGTCATGAAAGAGAGCCTCCACTCACCTTATATACCTTGCTGTTGCTGCTCAGTCGCTTCAGTCATGTCCGACTCTGTGTAACCCCAGAGACAGCAGCCTACCAGGCTCCCCCGTCCCTGGGACTCTCCAGGCAAGAACACTGGAGTGGGTTGCCATTTCCTTCTCCAATGCATCAAAGTGAAAAGTGAAAGTGAAGTCGCTCAGTCATGTCCGACTCTTAGCAACCCCATGGACTGCAGTCCACCAGGCTCCTCTGTCCATGGGATTTTCCAGGCAAGAGTACTGGAGTGGGGTGCCATTGCCTTCTCCCTTATATACCTTATATACCTTCTCAAACTCCAACACACACCTTTATCAACAGACTGGGACCCTCATTAACCCCTTCCTGCACCGAGTCCACCATGCTCGTCATTCCCAGCTGGGCCCCCTTCATCACCACCTTCCTTTTGTATGATTTCCGCTCAGTAGTTCTTTCTTCTCCTGACCTGAACAGGTCTGTTATCTATCCTTCTGTTTATGAGATAAAACTCATTCCCTGCTTTAAAACAGAATAGTTAGAAACACAGTATGGAGGCGCTAAGTCTATAAAGCCCAAAATATTTTTTAAAGCAAAGTATTTTTAAGAGGTTGAGAATATTTTCAAAAAAAACACAGAACCCTGCAATGGCCTACAGAACTACCTTTGCTGAATCAGATCTAAGTTGAAGCCAACCATTTGTTAATAAAAAAGAAAAGGACACAAATGGGAAAAGGTCTGATGGGTATGCGACATAATATTAACAGTAGTTTCATCGGGGCTGCTGCTGGAAGTGTTAATCTCCTTTCCTATAAAATTGGATTTTCTGTTCTATAAATCTATACATGAATTGAATAAATGCCCAAAGAGAAAAGGGGGAAAAGATGAAAAGCTAGAGGAAGGAAAGCAGCAGCAGGGAAGTGAAGTGAAGACAAAGAAACCACTGCACCAGTCCACGCTGGAAGAACAGGAGAGACAGGACTAAGTCAGTCCTCGTCTCTATCCTGCAAACGCAGAGAGTCCCCTGCTTTGTTCTGGGAAGTCCGGCTAACGGACTCCAGCCAAGTCCAGCACAGTTGAAATGCGTAAGTGTAACTGTATAAAAGAAGAAATTAACAGCTTTATCCTGGGAGTGGAGGTGGAGGAGTGCCCTCAGGAATGCTGATATTCCCAGAGCTGCTTCTTTCCACCTTTGTGTTTGCATCACAAGCTCCAGGAGCCCCTGAAAAGCAAGCTATCCATTTTCGAGAAGTAAATCTCTTGGACGGATACCTTCTGTTCACGGGCTGGAGAGGGAAGGTGCTGGGCTGTGTGTTGGAACTCCCAGCCAGAGAAGACAGCTATCTCTTCTGGCAGAGGTTCTCAGGGATGAGACCATGTCTAGTGGGGATTTTCTCCAGATTCGACAGCCTTGGCCCTACCCAAACACGCAGCTTTGTTTTCACCATACATCACTCATCCTGAGACCTTTCGTTTTTCCTTTCAAGCATCCACAGGTCAAATACTGTGTGTTCCCAACCGTCTGAACTTCTTGGACCAGCAAAGGGGGCCATTCATTTTGCTCAGCACTCCTTTCACATTTCTATTGTGTTCAATTTCCCACTCCCCCTACCCAAGTCCCCAGAGAATAACTTCTTCCTTGTTTTAACAACTTGGACCACGGTCAAGGTTGATGTGTTTCTCCATTTTGCAGGATATTTTCTTCAGAAGAGACAAAACAGAGGCTGACAGAGGAGCTGGGCTTGGGAGCAGCGTTGGGAAATCAGCAGGCATTAGGAACACACAAAAAATGCTTCTAAAGAAACACAAAGCAGACAACGCAAGGTGCCACCCACAGAATTATTCAGAAAAGCGGACTAGTGCTGAGAAAGATTTCCCTGCGATTTTTTTCTCCCAATGACCCACTTAGAAAATTTAATCTCATTGTTTGTAGGTAAGGAAAGTGGTCAGAGTTCTCAAAGTAGCTTCATAAGGTATCTTCCCTTTGACTTAAACTGAAATACAACATTCTCCCACTTGATGTCATAAAAGCAGCTCTGATTCTTATCATGCAGAGATGAAAATGAGTAAAGGGAGAAGGAGAGAGAGGAGTAAATCAGTGGCAAGATTCTTTCCTCCCCCTTGTGTGGGTGCTTAGTTGTTCAGTCGTGTCCGATTCTTCGCGACCTCATCAACTGTAGCCTGCCAGGCTACTCTGTCCATGGGATTTTTCAGGCAAGAATACTGGAGTGGTTGCTATTTCCTCCTCCAGGGGAATCTTCCCAACCCAGGGATCCAACTCACATATCCTGTGTCTCCCACACTGCAGGCAGATTTTTTACTGGCTGAGCAATCAGGGAAGCCCCTCCTTGCCCATGTTTCATGTTTTCTTCTTATCTTGCCCTCACTCTCCCTAAAACTCTATCCCCACCCAGTATAACACTGCTTCCCAACATCTAATGAAAGATGTCTCTGTGGACTTGCCTAGGACACAAGGAAACAAGCTTATTCTTTTTTAAAAAGTATGATTTTCAAAGAAAGAAAATGTGAACAAATATTTAATGGGTATTAGTCTCAGGTACATGATCTTTTAATAAAAATGTGGTAATGCTTCTTTTTTATGAGTGATTTAGAAATTACATCCTTTTCCCCAAAAAAACATGACTCAGACATCCAGTTTCCCTGTTACAGATCTACGCTGTTACCATGACGTTTCACACCACTGATTTCAGATAGTGTCCAGACACTAGTTATGGATTAATGCAAAAATACAGTTAGTTCTCTTTGTCTTTCTTCACAGAGGATCTTTTCCCAAATTTTCCATGAAAAGCCTTTTCATACCATGACAAAGGAAAACAAATCTGGTACAGAGAATAAAGACACCTACTCAGATTATGTACCCCCTGGGGAAAACCACTTTCTACTGGGATATTAGTTTCAATTGTATCCAGTTCTCAGCTGTTCATGGGCTTGAAGGAAAGAGCTAAGGAGTTGCTATTTTAAGAGCTAAAAGAGAGGCAAATTGTGGGTCATGATACATTAGCAAGTTGTAAAATCACAACCAGCATTTTTTAAGATGATATGCAATAAAGCAGAAAACATCAGTAAGTAAAGCATGTAATATTTTTTAGTGAAAATGTGTGTGTATGTGTGTGTTGTGTACATTCGGTCTCAGTGTAAAGGTATTTTTAACTGTGGTCACAGTCTAAAAAGTTTAAGAAACTCTAATCTAGAGCCCAGATCCTGCAGTCAGACAGAAGTGGGTTCCAACACGGCTCTGACACTTACTTGCTAAGTGAACTTGCTTAGGTAGCGTAACCTCTCAAGCCCTCATCTGAAACATGTATGTGACTACAGGACTGTCGTGAAAACAAAAGAGAAGTACATAAAGCCCTTCACACCTGGCCCAATAAGGTTCACATCCATCTTTAGATAAATATTCAATTCCCACACAGAAGCAAACATTTAGCTGACTTACAGTATGTGCCAAAGAGATCAAAAACCCAACGTGAGAGAAGATAAACTAGACAATTGTAACTTTTTGTTCTCCAGAGAGTTACAGTACTCTTATAAGACTATCTATTGGAGTCACTTGATGCTTTTTACACAGCTCTCTGAATAAAGTATTCAAGAAGCACATTTTAATTTCAAGAATCCTTTTCCAAAATGTAAATACCAGATCAATGAAAACTCTTCTAGTTTTTGTTTCTTATACAGGATTGAACAAAACAAATTTATTCTCACTTAGCACTTCATCTTTATAGCTTCTGACTCCCTGCTGCTGCTGCTGCTAAGTCGCTTCAGTCATGTCTGACTCTGTGCGACCCCATAGACGGCAGCCCACCAGGCTCCCCCGTCCCTGGGATTTCTCCAGGCAAGAATACTGGAGTGGGTTGCCATTTCCTTCTCCAATGCATGAAGGTGAAAAGTCAAAGTGAAGTCGCTCAGTCATGCCCGACTCTTAGCGACCCCATGGACTGCAGCCTACCAGGCTCCTCTGTCCATGGATTTTCCAGGCAAGATTACTGCAGTGGGGTGCCATTGCCTTCTCCTCTGACTCCCTAGCAAATGACTAATACCATGTGCCTGAAGATTTTAAAAGATACCAAGGTTATCTCACCAATGGAAAGACCCAGATTAAAATATATGCCAAGATTCCTTATACATAATTCTTTTAATTAAGCAAACAAACAAAGCCTCTATTCCATCATGAAGAAATTTTAAAAAACTGAAACATACTCCTCACTTCACAATCATGTTCTATCTATTCTTGGCATGTAGTTGGGGGAGAGTTACTGAATTCTGAGAGGAGAGAAGAAAAGTAAGGGATTCAGAAAGAAAGGCTGGGACCAGAAAAGATAACATAAGTTGCAAGTAGGTGGAAAGATACAATGCTGAAATTGTCATCAACCCTTGGATGGAAATGGGGAGAGAAAAAGTCCCAATCAACAGCAGGCTTTTATACTTCTGGTCTAGAGAAAGGAAGCGGAGATTTGGTTAAAATAGTTGACAAATTGTGGGCTGGGTGTGGAAAGAAGGCTCTAATAGTTTTAGAAGATGAAAAACACCTTTGCTGATCACCAAAGGATGATCCAAAAAACAGCACAGAACCAACAAAAGAAAGAAGGGCCAGAAAAGGGAGGCTGGTTCTGGTGTTTAAGCAGAGAAAACAAAATCAAAAGAAACAGTTACAAAAATGTCCCAGGGTGTAGGTTGTAAGGCTGGGGAAAACACAGATGTTTAGAAACTCTAAAAAGTCTTCGCAGAAAGTCTGACCATAGATTTGGGGTAAAAGTTCAGTTCTCCCTGAGAGATTTAAAGGTAAATAGAGAAAAGGCAAATTAAGTATGGCTGAAAGATTTGACAGATGTAACAAGAATATGTGTAATACCACAAATTAAATATTTTTTTGAAACATTTGCCAGGAAATGAGCAGGGTTCCTAAGGCATCATTTCTTAAGTTGTTTTCCAGGAGCATGCTGATGAGAAATGTCACCACCTCCATTTTTACGCACATACATATCTACAGTAAATAAGAGGAGGCAGAGAGGAAAAAAAAAAAAAAGGATCACTTCTTCCCATCCCTGTGCACCAACTGCTGCCCTGATTACCCGTCGTCAGTCCTAACTCCTACATCACCCAGCTGCCAGTCAACAAGGCCTACATCGTTTGCTTTGCCATCATCGCATTGTCCACTCACTTGCTCTGCCCTTCTGTCCATTTCACTGAGCTGGAGCTCCCAGCAGCAACTCTAGAAAAGAAGAAGAGGTGGGAATGGGGACTGGAGCATGCACGGCTCTAGCAAGCCCAGATCCCGCAATCCAATGAGAAGCCACTAAATACATAGAGATGAGGTGCCAGCTGTCTAGTCAAGAGTGCTGAACTATGTCCCTGATCCCACTCGGGCTGATGGTGGGGGTGGGCAGTAGAAGGCCCCACAAGGAGACTGGAAAGAGCCTTTGCTTTGGAATCAGAAGTGGACTTGGAATCTCAGCTCTATCGCACACATAGTATGATGTGAGCTTGGGAAATTACTTAAATCTCTGACCTTGACGAACTTCTTTGAAAAACAGGATAACAGTGCCTAGGAGGCACCATAATGCCATTGGGAAGATAGGATGAGGGGACCCAGATGAGTATCTGTTACATCACAGGGGCTTTGTGACTGTCATGTCCGACGGCCTATCCACTCAGATTCAAACCTAAAAGTGACTTCTCTTACTATTTAAAGCAAGTTCCACCTTGCTTTTTTCATTTCCAGGTGCAAAGCATTGCCCCTACCTATGTTTGACTGCTGTGTTCTCTGTATTCTGGTTGTGTATCAAATGTGATAAAAGCCTCTTGAGGCAACAAGGTGTGACCACATCTGACTTTGGATGGTCCAAATCACCTTCAGATACAAGTTTAGATCTTGGACTTTCTAAACTCAAAGCATTTCTAGGGAAGATGATATAATGATTAACTTCGGTGATATCACAGGCAAAACATAAATATTAAACAAGGTTGAATGGACACAACTTTAAGGAACTCTAAAACATTTAATGGAGTTTTCCCAGTATTCTCAACCCCTCATTCTAGACAAAAACATCCCTTAACTATATTCCTAAAAATTTAATACTGAACAAAACTGACCAACTGGGAGAAGGAGGCAAGCATCTTAATTCTGTAGAGAGCCACGCCTATCCTACAACTGTGCTCTCTTCCTATGGAATAAGGACCTTGAAAATGGTTCAAACAGGTGTAAGTTACTGTTGAAGGGAAATGGAGTAGAGAACTTACCCCTTCAATGTGGCTCCTAAGTTCATTTGATTCCAGGTCATGCATTCAAGTTGGGAGGTCATCTGGTATAAATTGTCACTGTCAGAAAAACGTCCAGAGTTAGAAATTCATAGTATACAACATATATGTGTGCAATTTTTTTTTCCAAAAAGCAATAGACTTTTAACTTTTCTTTACAGTGAAAGCCTCCACATTTTCCAGAATGGACAGAATACATGAGTCTAAAATGATTTTCATTTTCATCCCACTGATCTCCACATGTCATTCAATTCACACACAGCAGAAAGGATGTGAGAACAATTTGAAAGCCTTTAAAAAACCTTAGTAGAGCAAACACTGAAGTTTCTAAAGAGGTATTAAACCTCTGAAGGGAAGAGGCTAAAGGGAGTGAAACTTTGAAAGGCAACACAGGCTGGATAGCTCAACATTAAAGTTAAAAGCCTGGAGCTGAAAGTAGAAAGACAGCAGATTAATTATTCGTGAAAAGGCCATTAACTTGTTTTAATCAAAAGGATAAGTATCATGTGGATTATGAGGGCCTGAAAAGTCAAAGAGTGATGGGTGATGGATGGTCTAATACTCAAGGATGTGACAAGCAGAAGAAAGAGGATGATAAACTCTAGATACAACTCAAGGAATCATTCTCTATAAATTTTATGGTCATGGTATAAGTCAAAGGGAGTTTTTTTCAAAGGTCCCAACCCAAACCTTTATTATATAACGGAAAACAATGGCTGATCACTTACATTAAGATCCCAAAGGAAAACTGTATCACCATATAAACCAACCAAAAACTATTCTTTTATTTTTCACATACAACTTTTAAAACCATGTCTTTGCGTATGTCTTAAAATACTTTTTAAATGCATTATAGAAGAGCTGTCACATTTATTTCCTAAAATAACACTCTTCTCAAAAGTATCCTGCATGGTACAACTCAACATCTTTATTACATGCTTTTATTTTTACTAATTCATTAATTTCATATTTATCTCCTTTCTAGAAAACTAACATACCAACCGATCACCAGAAATCTCCTACATAGCCAAGTTCTATTAAGGATACATTTAGTCCTGAAGTAAAATGGTTAATTATGAAATTTGAGGCCCAAGAGATGAATGGTTTTGTCTGGGAACCTTTGGTCTAAACACATTACAGACCATTTCCATTCCACCTTCATGGCAGAAGGGAAAGAAGGTAAGAAGCTTTCAGTATGTGATACCAGATCGCAAATTCTGGACAATCTCCACCTTGTCACCACATTCCTTTGGGCTGCTTCATCCATCGGGCAGAGGCAACACCAAAGTTTAATTAAGAGAAGGTTTTGTCAGGCCAGCCAAACTGGGAACCTGTGGAGGGGTGAGGGAAGTAACAGCATGTATCCCTTGGAATAAATGAACCCTGTGCTCTCTCTCAACATCGCTTGATAAATCACGGTAGAGTCCATCTGCCTCTCATAGAATGACTCGGAAAATTATTTGGAACTCCTTAGTGGCGGGCACACAGAATAAGGAGGAAGTCAGATTCCAGGAGGGAATTTTACATATGAAATGTGAAGTGACTTCAAACTCCAAGTATGTGTAGTTTCATTAGTCAGTGCCTATCTGGACCCCATCATTCATCCCCGTGTCCAACTGGCTATTATGCTACTACAATATACTACATATCAATGAAAAAAAAAAAAAAAGATTAGTTTCTCCAGCAGCTTCTCTGTTCGCAGCCGCAGTCGGTGCTGGTCTGTGCCACTACATTTAGCAATTCCACGAATTCTTGCTGTAAGGCCAGTGTAATTAATTCCTGAAGGACCCCAATTTTTATTAGAAGTGCCAGCCTGCTGCATTTAACACAGGAGAGTTTCTTGAACTTTCTTTGGGCTGACAGTTCATTAATAAGCAGCCTCCTCCACAATCTCTACTGGTTTTTGTTCTCCTGTGCCTTTTCATCAAGCAATCCATTTATTAATCTTGCCATTAATCTCAGCCAACAGGCATTGTATTCCCCAGGCAGCTCTCTGTTTTTGTCACTGATTTTTTAAAAATTGTTCACCAACTAAAATCACTCAGCCCCGGTTGACAATTTTCCTAGGTCCTACTGGGATTGGGATCTTTCTGAAATTATTTCATCCTTGCATAAGACTAACAACATTGTAATTTTCAAGAGGTCTGAGAAGCAAGATGAGTGACAGGAGTTTACACATATGGGTCAATGAGTCCCAAACATCTAACTTTACGATGCTGGAATTTTCTCACAGACTTAAAGAATAAGCCCAACAGATTCCTAAAGAGAAAGTAAGTTTTTAAGTACATTTTCTTGGCCCCCAGAAAGCAAACCTTCTTAAATACAGAATCTATGCCTTATATATGTATCTTCCTAGTGGGGGCTTGAAAATCCTCTTTACTGCACTGCTTAATAGGTAGCCACTAGTGAGACATGCTGTTTAGAACCTGAAATATGGAGAGTGCCACATGCTAAAGTAAGAGTTGGGCTTTCGGAGTTAAATAGAATGTTTTTAAATTTTTCTGTTTCTAATTTTTTACATGTGGCTACTGGTAAACTTCAAATTAAGTAGATGATGTGCATTATGTTTCTACTGAACAGGGTTCCTCTGTAAGTTTTAGGACCTTGAGCAAATCAGTTCAAGTCTCTGCACCTCAGTTTTCTCATCTGTTAAATGGGAATTTTAATCTCAATCTGTCTAAATTTACAGGGATGTTGAGAAGCTCTAACAATAACTCTTTTAAGACTACACAGATAACATATTTCACTTTTTCTAATCCATCAGATTTCGTACAGTACACTCACACATCACCAATATTCATCACAACAACTCTGTGAGGCAGGCATACTTATGACTGCCTTATGGTCATCATTTATCAGAGGAGAACTGAGGCTCAGAGACTTGCCTAGTGCTGACCTGCCTGATGCCCCCACCTCCACTCTGCCCCGCCCCTTTAATGGCTTCTTGGCATTATTTGAACGCTGAGCCTTGTTCTCTCACTGCTATTTAAACAACAGAAAAAACAATATGATAATAGTACAGACAAGAGTCTGGAGGTGAAAGATAATAGTGTGCCAGGGTCCCAAGAGGACCCCCACTTCTGGATTTCAGTAGTCCTGATAGTTCAGCCTGCAAATCCTCTTAAGAGGAGAGAAGGTGAAGAGGCAAAGGAGAAGGGCTTTCAGAATATTCCCAAGCAAAAACCAAAAAAAAAAAAAAAATAGACTTCCTGAGGCTGGTCATAGAATCAGAGCACGATTTTAACCACATCCTGCCTTCTGCTGGCTGGGGCTCCTCAGTGGCTCAGCCAGGCAGCTTGGTTGGCACCATCTTCCAACTGGAAGTCAATGACAGTAATGACAATAGCTGCTGCTGGGAGAGGACAAAATGTGAATCTGAGCTAAAAATACCAGGCCCAAGCTCTGATCTCTTCAGGCGATCGGTCAACACCCAGCTCTCATCATGAAAACCCCCCGAGAAAGAGGCAGCACCAGTTAAGGAATATATGACCCCTGGCAAACAAAGCATCTAATTACTAAATAACCACTGTAGGTGTCGGCCACCTCATTCCCAGAGGAGATCAGATAAGCAGGTGGTTTGGCTCACAGCAACCACAGCGGTCACGTAGGCATTTCAGCTCCCCATCTAACTCTGTCTGCTTGGAAAGGAATGCTGAAATTGCCAGCTGCCAAAATATATTCCAAAATATATGGTCATGGTGTCTTTTATATTTTCTTTCAAGTAGATCTTGAAATTAAAAAAAAAAGTCACTGGTTTCCTATGTAAGAAATGTTTGAAGTTGGAAGCAAGGGAGAGAGGAAAGAAACTTCTATAACTGGGATTAATGCAAGTTGGAGTAAAATAAAAGGAAGTCAGTCCTAGCAAAAAGGAGAACTTAAAAGGAAGTCAGTAGTAGATCATATAGAGTTTGTTTTGGCCTGGACTGCAGGATTACTGAGTTCTCGACCTCTGCACAAAAAGAAAGGAAGAGAAAAGCTCTCTGCTATTATCTGGACCAGAACTCCCTCACTCTTCAAATGCATGTGTAATTCAAGTACATGTTCATCTTTAAGTGTGTTTAAGTATATGCAGAAGAATGAGGTAGAAACATTCTTTTTGCCGCTGGAATAGGGCTGCCGAAGACTGATCACAACCTGAGTTGCCTCTGCCAGAAGGCGGTTGTTGTTTAGTCACTGAGTCGTGTCCGACTCTTGGTGACCCCTCGGGCTGTAGCCCACCAGACTCCTCTGTCCATGGGATTTCCCAGGCAAGAGTACTGGAGGGGGTTGTCATTTCCTTTTCCAGGGGATCTTCCTGATCCAGGGATCAAACTCACGTCTCCTGCACTGCAGGCAGGTTCTTTACCACTGAGCCACCCAGGAAGCCCCCTGCCAGATGGTTATCAGCTGGCAAAACAGCATCTTGGTGGAAGAAAAGTGTTTCCCAGGGTGAAAAAAAAACTCCCAATTAGAAAAAGGCATATGCAAGTGGCATCTGTGCTCAGAATTCATGTTCCCAGAGTTTTCTGTAATAGCTTTGCCCCACACTTCTACCTGATAACCAAGGCCCATGCACAGAGGCTGCAGCCAAATTTCCACACAGACCTTTTCCTGCGTTCTTCCCTCCGAGGCGCCATGGAGGCGGCCTGTTCAATAATTTCTGCCCAGCAGGCCATGGTGAATAATCATTTTACAGTCAATCTCTTGGTATTGTCATTTCTCTCTAGCTCACCAGTGAACCAAAGAAAAACCCACCGGGGCTTTAACTTCTATTCATAAACACTTGATCAGCACAAAAGTTGCAGGAATATTTGAAACTAGGTTTTTCCCGCTCCCTGGAGACAAGTTCAAGTCAAACCTTTCTTTGATAACACTGCCCACCACCCTGGAAACCATTTCAAACTTTCTGCCCTCATGTCTACCTATATGGGACACAAGCATTGTCTTAAGTGAAGCTTGTACAGCGTATCAAGTATTTGTAGACGAACATGTAAAAAGAGACATTATTATTATTTCTTCAGGTGAGAGCTCTTCTCTGATTTAATTCTACGCTGAAGGCCAACCTAAATGGCAGATCATGTACTTCCCACTGACTAGATCCCCAGAAGCTCTATAAGCTGCTAGAAGCTTCTCTCACATGAAAGATAATCCGTATGGTAACAGACTCCACTGTCAACTTCATCTCTGGTGAATCGTCACCATTCAATCAAAAGTATTCAAATCAGCAACTACTGCTTCTGCATTTGAAGTTTTACCTGACAAGGGGCCAAAGGAAATAAGCATTCTCGTTTAAATTGGTAGGACAGTTATTAAATGTAAGAATTAAAGATTTTTAAATTAAAAAAATAAAAAACTATTTAAAAAAAAAAGAACACAATGAAAAGGAAACTATAATGTCTAAAAAGATTAGTGCGTGTGGGAATATTTTGCAGGCCCAGAACTCCTTTTCAAAGTAGCTGTGAGAATCAACCCATGAAATGGGCATGATCAAGGACTTCTGGCTTTAAGGGGCTCAGCAAGCAGCAGGAGAGAGGGGACTTGTGGAAGAGGATTCAAGGGACATGAGTAGGGAAAGCCCTGCTAGCTGCCTGTAGTAGGTCACCATCAGGAGAAAACTGTGCTTAGTGGGGTTGGACTTCGCTACTTCTTCCCCTCAGAGGAGCATGGAGGTCCCACCTTCCCTGAGACCTTGCTCTGGGCAAGCAAAAATCAGAGAGGCCCTGGAAGCTGTTGCTCCCCCTGGGTCTGGATGGGTGAAGAGAAAGGTCTCTGCCATTTCAGCATGTTTCTTTAGGAGCCTGAACTGAACTTCAGTAGTTCTCACTACTGGTGAAGGCAAAGCTAGAGGAGTCTAGAGTTTGAAAGACGGAGGTTTGTAAGTTAAAGACTTTTTGGAGTGAAAGCTCAAGTTAGCTCTTACAGTACTGACTGATGAAAATACTGCCTCTGATCCACAGAGTGATTTTGATTGAAAACTATGGGTAAAACGAAAGGATAATGGGGTTTCTTTCACAGATGTGAGGAATAATAAGACCTTCCTCGAACAAGACCTAGGGCAGACAGCACCTTTGGAAAGGAAAGGGCCCTTAAGCATCAGGACAGGCAGCCAGGTGCCGGGAGAGAGGATGGATGCAGAGCCTCACACCTGTTTTGTCCCATACTGTGTCTCACCAAGCAAATTCACCTCCAAGGGCCTCAGTTTACTCCCCTGCAAAATGGGGGTGATAACCTACTGAAACTCTCATGTAAGTCTTACATTTAATTACAGATTAAATGTAAGATTAAGTGCTTAGAATGGTTTCAGAAGGTAGTAAGCTTATGTAAGCAATTATTAGCAAAGGTGCTATATAAGAGGAATATTTCAGGTGGAGGACAGTGAGTGACCTGGAATCCCTGTGGGCTTTAAAGACAAGAGAGACTGAGAATCAAATCCTAGTTCTGACTCTCGTTGCTAGGTAACTTGGGCAAGTTACTCTGAGTCTCTGAATCTCTCTCTTCTTTAGCAGAGTGGGGATGGGAGTACCGACCTCAAAGGTAATCAGAAGAATTAAAATGAGTCACTTGAGTGAGGCAAGTAGCACAGTATGCCACAGCATAAAATATGCAATAAAGCCTAGAAATGATGTAATCGGGGCTTACGCTTTCACCCAGCTATGATCGATGGGCTCCAGAAGGGCTGAAATCTGGCTCCAGAATCCTTAGTGACCTTCAGAATAAACTCTGCCCACCCTCAATATGTGGGGTGAGGGGGGCATTGAAGAATAGAGAAAATGATCTCTTAACACTTTCCATAAGTAGACTGGGGTCATTTTTTATACACTATTCATCACATCTGTATACAGCTATACCTCCTCAGATCTGTTACCTGAAAAAGAGGAGTCACTTTACAGTTCTCTCCAAATAGAGAATTTTGAGAATTTTCTCAAAGCAAATTCACATTGTGTAGTGCTTCTTTAATGTCAGTGTATATACCAAATACACTAACCCCAGACTAAATCCAAGACTGGGGAGACAGAAGCAGCTTTGGAAGGGCAGGGCAAAGAGTCCTGGCAGGCTGCCTTAGCAAGTGCAACAAGGCAAACAAAATACGAATTCAAAAAATACAAGCAAGCCTTTCCCAGAAGGTCCCAATGTTAGACAGAAAAGGGAACAGAGCCAGGGACCAGTAGAAGAACCACTGAATATCTAAGTGATTAAAGTTTAGTTGCATTTCCTATGTTTTTCAAAAACTGTATTCACAAAAGTATTTAAATAACCTTTCAAATTTTTTTAGAAGTAGGAAAGAAGGAAATGACACAACAGTAAAGTGGATGCACATATCCTAAAACATCCCTACACCTGTACATCCATCATTACTGCAGGGGAAGTATCTGATTTTTGAAAGGTGATTAGAAATATTGTGAATTTAGGGTGGATGGAGCTTCAAAGACTCAGGCAGCACCAACTTCAAGGGAGCAAACTTTTCCTACAGGGGTCACAAATTGTTTTTTCAGGAGATGTTATTACTTAGAAATATTTCTATAACAAGAGAAAATGGTATTTTTATGACATTTATACAAAAGTGAGCAAAGAAGTTCCAATTATGTAGAAAGAAGAAAGGAATAAGCAAATAACTCTGAAAGATGAACCTGACAAAAGTGCTTTATACAGCAGCCAGTTAGAAGATGGATTAGAAAACGTGAAATTTTTTATGTATAAAAGGCAATCCAAGTGACTTTTCCTACTTTCATAGCAACCACAAATTCAGCGGAAAGTCAAAATCCACCACAGGGACTCAGTTTGGAGAACTGCTGTTAAGCCAGAGGTTGTGATCACTTTATCCCTGACTCTTTCTAGGCTGTTCAGTCCCTTCTTAAGAGACCCACAGGGTGGACTTACACTTGGAAGAGGGGGGAGTAAGAAATGCGTGTAGCTGTGTCACTACTGAATCAGACTCCAAAGCTCCCCAGTCCCCAACCTCCAAGGAGGTATCCCAGCCCATTTAAACAGCACCCATTCCAGCATCAAGGTCTTCCTCTCTGCGTGGGGTGAGGCATCAACCAGGAGCCAAGGAGGAAGGACTGGGCCAAGGTCATCCCACCAGGAACCATTTCAAAGCCCGTCCCACCCCAAGGCTAGAGTAAGAGCAATGCCAATCTGGAAACAGGCAGAAGCAGCTCCTTAAAAAAGATGGCAATGATCCCACCATCTCAGTTTTGGTTGGGGAGGTGCTTTACAACAGAGATTTCAGATTCTGTACCCATTCCAGTTAGCTGAACCACCAAGGGCAAGTGCAGAGATGTCTGCCCGGAGCAGATCCCTGAGCCTGCTGTACCAAGAACAGAACTGGGTTCCACCAGCTAGGGAGGGAGACAGGAAGATGAGAAGGTGTGATCATTCAATCTGTGCCTGGGCAAGTGTTAGTAGCTCAATAGTGTCCTGACTCTTTGCGACCCGATGGACTGTATAACCCACAAGACTCCTCTGTCCATGGGATTCTCCAGGCAAGAATAGTGGAGTGGGTTGCCATGCCCTTCTCCAGGAAATCTTCCTGAACCTGGGCAAACTGCATGCTTTATTTTTTTCTGCTCTCTCTCTCTTAAAAAAAAAAAAATCTAGTGGAGGTCGGGCGTAAAAAAAGAAAAAAAAAATAACAAAACGTGATCTTGAATCCAAGATCAGATTAGATATGCCGGATTTCCCCAGTCAAAAGGAAAGGTTTCCGAAGTCTGTGTACTCCAGGCCTAGAGAAGTAGGTGGGCTGGACCCTGTCCCTCCCCAGGATGGGAGAATCAGACCAGTGTCCTAGGCTCGGTTTCCTAAATACTCCGGGGCGCTGGGGTTGGGATGAGCCGCTGCGAG
Organism: Budorcas taxicolor; assembly: GCF_023091745.1. Taxonomy (NCBI): domain Eukaryota; kingdom Metazoa; phylum Chordata; class Mammalia; order Artiodactyla; family Bovidae; genus Budorcas; species Budorcas taxicolor. The sequence continues at coordinate 61,239,769 of NC_068924.1, forward strand.
CTCGGAAACGAAGACCCCCTTCCCCTCCTCCACCTGTGGGACTGGAGGGCCCCAGGCGCGGCCATTCCTTCCACCAATCTCCCAGGGCAGGCGCTTTTCCTTCCTTCATTACCTCACTACCTCCTTCCCTTGACGTCAGCCCCGGGTCTTCCAAACGAGGGGAGGGAAGATGGAGATGAGTCTGGGGCAGTCGGTATCAGGATCCCCGCAGCACCGGGTCGGGGGTAGGGGGTGGAAAATGAGGTAATGCGCGCCCAATCCCCGGCCTCAAAAGGCCGCGAGCGGCCACTTCCCTCCCGGCTCCGGCGGGTGTAGTTACTAGGCAACCCTATCGGCGACGCGGGATGCCGGCCAAGTTCACCCAAAGTTGAAGAATAAATTTGGGGGAAGAGAAGGTGGAGGATGGAGCAAGCGCCGAGGAGGCAGGAGGGACAGGAAAAGAGCTTGGAGGGAGAAGCAGCTGGTTTTCCGCCTCCCGGGATCAGGAAGAAGGGCGGGCGCGGACTGGAGCTGTCTCCCCGCAGACACCGCAGCCTCCGGCCTGCAATCCCGCACCCCGTCCGGGGCTGCGGGGCGCTGCCGCACCCGAGACTCTGGCGGACTGGGGTGGGGAGAAGGTGGTGGCTCGAGTGTACGCGCCCTCGAAATGGTCCCAGAGAAGGCTGGCGAGTGTGTCCAGCGCGCGAGGAGGGGGCTGGAAAAGGGAGACAAACTGGCTGAGTGGGTGGGAGTGGACCCCGGGTTTAATCTTTGATCCCGAGGAGGCTGAAGTCCTCCTAGCAAAGAGCCCTTACCAAAAAATAAAAATAAAATCCTCAAAGTTCTGCTCTTCAGCTCCAAACGGTGACCGTCCTCATTGATATTCCAAGTAAGACCACCAGGAGACCGGGAAACCTACGTCTTTCAGATAGGAGCCAAGAGATGGGCTTTAATTTGCTTCAGGAAGCCCAGTGGGTTCGAGGCGCCTGTGGCCTCCAGGACTCGCAGGCGGGGCCGCCCGGCGGCGGACACTCCAGGGCCCGCCAGCTCAAGCGCCCCCTCCGGGATCGCGGGGACCCAGACCCGGTGCGGAGCGCCTTCCTACCTGCTGTAGGGCGTCCTCAGCAGCAGGGCCTGGCTGCCTGTGCAGCTGTCGGTGGGCGTGTGGCAGCCGTAGACTGGGGGCGGCACGGAGTACTGCGGCTCCCCTGCAGAGAGCCAGGAGAGCCGGGTGAGCGCGCGCGCTGAGGGCTGGGGGTGCGGGGCCGCGGGCGGGGGCTGGGCCCCCAGGCTGTGCAGGGCGCACGGGGGACTGGATGCCGGGGCCGTGGAGAGACGGGTGTCCAGATCACAGCGAGCTAAGCTTCCCCCTTTACCGTATTTTAAGCAGTCACCGCACAGAACACGGAAAAGACCCTCTGGACATTCGCAGTCTAGGCGGAGTGGGGCTAACAGACTTGGAGTGGGGGAAAACAATCTTTTCTTTTGAGATTAGGCTATTTCTAAAATTCTTCTAGCTGTCCTCTTCTCCCTTCCCCAGTTTGCTGTGGGTTGGAAATTCCTGGGGAGGCAGGGGTGGCCTGGAAGAAGGGGAGAAGGCCCCCACCCCCACCCCGGCTTACCCAGCGAGCCCTGCTGGCCCATGGGGTCCTCGTGCTTGAAAGAGTGGTTAGGGAACTGCGCCGCGTGGTGCGAGGGCGTGTGACCGTAGCTGGGCGTCCCGTCGAAGGTTACCGTGCTGTATCCTGCGGACGAGGCCGAGAGAGAAACAGCGTCAGCGGGGAGTCAGGGACCCTGTGAACCAGAAACCGGGCGAGGAGCACCCAGCCCCGCATTCAGATCCCGCGCCAATCAGCCCCCAGGGAAGCCGGGCCCAGTGTGACTTCGGGACATGCTCCCCGCCCTTTCCCGAGTAAAATCCAGACCTCCCCACAGTTTCCCAATTTATTTACGCCCTTGTCTTTCACGACGTCCACGGCTTCTGCACCGAACCTCGCCAGTATGAAAACTTTCAGCCGCTCGGCGGAGAAAGTCGTTCTCCCCCCAAAACAAAACAGCGCGGTTCTCGCGCAGGGGCAGCGGCGGGCGACCACAATGGATCTGCTCGGCTGACCCGGCGCTGACTCGGAGCCGTAAATCAGAGGCCCGCGCACCAACTTTCATTAATTACTCGGGGCCAGTTAAACGGCCTGGGCTTTAAATGGGGGAGAGTAATTACTGAGTAATGTTATCTGTCTGAGGCTGCGCGACCCGACACCACTGACACCCAAAGCCCTCGGGAAAGCTGGTGAGGGGGAAAAAAAGGGGGCCTTTCAAGTTGGGCCCGCGGGCCTCGACCCTGCGCCTTCCTCCGTCCTTCCTCGGACCCAGCTCGCGCCCTGCGGATCGGACTGTGACCATCACTGTAGGGGCCGACTTCCTCGCGTCCCAGGCCGGGAAACCTTTTCGTTTCAGAGTGTGCCTGACAGTGTACCTCCCTTTCCATACAAGGTACGCACGGGGTCCAATGCCTCAGTTTCCCTGCCGAGAAACCGAAGGCAATGTCGCGGCATTCTTCCCCAGCTTTCCGAAGGTGAGGGGGAAAAAAAACACGTGTTGGTGGTTGAAAAAACGTAGTCTCCTGTGATTACTGTCACCAAAGTACTTGAAACATTTACCCCACTGGCTTCTGCAAAACCGTAGCTGCCTCTGGGGGAAAAGCATCCTCCAGCTAAGATAAGGATCAGTTCTGAGTCCTGAACCCAATGGTGGGGTCCTTTCCTGGAGGCAGGCTCCGTAGTCTGTGAACTGAGGTCCTGGCCAAGTGAGGAATATTAGTCCAGAAGCTCACACCGGCTCCCTGCAGGGCCACTGGGCTGAACCCAGTCCCCCCACCCCGCCCTCGCTGGGCCCCGCCTCTTGCACTGAGCTGAGCCTCCAACCACCCCCCCTCCTCAATTCTTGGGAGTAGGGTGAGTCAAACAACCCTCATTCTCCAACTCTTGCCCCAGGCATAATCAGGGCTCTACAACAAACGTCCCTGAAGACAGACTCAATAGTGAAAGGTAAAACCCACGTCTTTTAAACGCCCCACCCCCACACACAAAAAAACAGAAACAATAACTAAGCTTCTACAGTCCACTTTGGGGAATGTGGTGTGTTAAAGAGCCGTAGGGAAGGTTGGAGCAGGTCTTAATAAACGAATTGTACAAGTCTCTCGCACCAGTTGGCGCCACAGGTTGACAACTTAAGAAGCCACCAGCTTTAGCAATTTGCATGACCCCAGAGGCCTCTATTTCTGGCCTGCTAAGTGGGCAACGATAACCCCCGGCCCGCTAGCTGTCAGGAGTGGGTGAGCACCCTGGCGCTTCCAGGCACTTCCTTTTGGGAACGGAGGCCGCGCTGTTTGAGGCCTACCAATCAGCTGACAAGCGAAATTTGGCTCGGAGCGCCCAGTTTTACAGGGGGAAGGCCGAGTTTTGAAAGAACTGTTTTTTAAATAAAGAGGAGAAACAGGAGCGACAAAGAAGGTGTCTCTAGACGGACCCTTCTCCATTCCTGAGCCAGTGGCCGGAGCACCGTGCTGTCCCCGGAGGCGGCCCCCGCCACCATAGGTGCGCGGCGAGGGCCAAGGGGTTGCGGGAGGCCGCTCCTGCGTGGATTGCCTCAACTCCGCGCCCCGCGAGGCTCCCAAGGCCCCCATCCCCGGAGAGGGGGTGCACATCGGTGAAAGCGCCCTCATAGAGGAGGGGAGAGGGCCCTTTAAATTAGAAGCTTATCGGATGCGGGAATGATTAGAGCGCGTGGTCCCGGGCCTTGCACTGAGCCAAGCGCGGAGAGCGCGGAGGCGGGGGCCGGGGGCCGGAGGAGGGACAGCTGCCGGCCAAAGGGGACAGCGTGTTCAGAGATTCCTTGTATTGTTACAGGCCTTAGAGGGAGAGGCTCGAGCGGCCAAGGTAGCGCCTTTCCCACGGTTCCTCTCGGCCCGGCAAAGCAGTGCAACCTTGACCGCGTGGAGCAGCGACACACGCTTTGCGCTTCTCTCCCCCGCCCGCCGCAGCGGAGGAGTCCGGGAACAGTATGGCCCGCGGAAGCTGACGGGTGGAGGGACAGCAGGCTCAATCAGGAAGGTGGTCCCAAGGGTTGAAAATGATGACTCCGCAGCTGCGGCAGCATACGGGAAGGTTATCTAGCAACGAAATACCCTCTCCAAAGCGACCCGAGGGGGGCGCCCTTGGCCCTAGGGCTGTGCTGGTGTCCTCCTGTGACACTAGGTGGCCCAGTGATAACCAGGTATCCTCCAGGGATAGGGTTCTGAGCGTCAGAGGGTCTGGGGAAATCGCTCAAGACTCTCAAGCAGTCTTCCTCTTCCCTTCCCAAACTTCGCACTTAAGTTTGGGAATGCAAGCCCTCACCCTCCTGACAAATTCCCCAAGGGTCACACCCAGGCTACAGTGGGTTCCGTGCCCGTCCAGCAGGGAAGAAGAAATCCATCTCAACATGCAGGCCAAGATCCCTAGAAACGGAGGTTGAAATAGCCTAGAATGGTCTGGGTTTGGGTGCAGGTTCGGCCAGGGAGAGATCTCCTGGACACCGTATCTCTTAGAGTGTAGATTTACTCCGGTGTCAGGCTGTGAGCTTCTTGCAAAAGATAAGACATTCTCTCTTAACATTCAGTCTCCAGTGCCTGGCACAGAATAAGTGCTCAATAAATGTTTCCTGAATGAGTATTTATAAGCAAGATTAGAATACAGGTATAATTGAGAAACTAAAAAACAACTCAACTGAGGTATGATACTTTGGAGTGGGGAGATAGGCAAGAGTGCCAGCAATTGTCTCCTCCCCTGAGCCATTGAAGGTTGCCCTGCCTAGAGACTGGGATCCAGAATCTTTACTCCTCTCCCCTGGAACTGACCTTGGCCAGCTGATGGGCTGTGGGGAAGGAACTATTGCCCTTGCTTTCCCCAACTCAAGCCTCCCACCAAGACTCTACATTCCTGGGGGAGCTGCAGGAAGCCCAGAAATCAAGAGAATAAATCTGAAATCTCAGGGCCCAATCTGGTTGCCAACACCAGGGCTGAGCCACAAGTGGCTTCTGACATCCCACCCCAACTCCCAGCTGCCAAGTGACTTACAGACTGGGCAAGCATGACCCCTTATATTTTTATCACAAGAGAAAACCCAAGCCTAAAGACAGGAACCAGCTTTCAGGCTGTGGCCTGGGTCTGTGGCCTCTCTACTGAGCAATTTCCCAGAATGTTGGGGCGGGGGAGGCTCCTTTACCTATTAGTCGTGGTCCCCAGTTCCCAAGCCCCTTTTCTGTTTGACATCTCAGGCCTATCCTCTAGAGAGGAATTAAGATTTTTCCCCTTACGTGTAGTGCTGGCTGGCTAGGAAGCCCAGAGTCTCAACCCTGAGACTTGAGTTGATGGAAATCTGGGCATCAGATGACCCTGTAGTTTGGACACAAGGACCCAACCAAAGCCACAGAGTCCTGGTTCCAAAAACCCTACAGAACCTAGATGGACTCAAAATGATAATGGTATTTTGCACACGGGGTACTTAAATGGTTTCTAAGGTGTCTTCAAATAGCGCACTACCAAACAGAGACTCACTCACCTCATACACCTGCCTGCCAGTCTTGCTCTTTTGGGTCCAACCAAGTTTAGGTGGCTGCTGCCTTCTGTTTAGAACCCGGGTTGGGGGGCGGGGGCGGAGTCGGACTTATGTAGCATAGAACTTCAAACCAGAGTCAGACATCAGGTTGGGCGTCTTGGCTCTCTTACAAGAAAGAGAAACTGAGACCTGGAGATTTACCAAAGGTTACACCAACGTGCTAATTAGATGTGGTACGATCAGAGAACAAGAGTCTGCAATCCTCACTGAGATGTTCCAATACTCCATGAGTTCCAAACACTAGTTTTCCTTCATGAAAGACTTAGAGTGGAGGGAACTCATGGGTGGGTTTGAGGTTTTCCACAGGACATGAATCCTAGATTCCCCGAACGAAGAGAAGAGGGTGGTTTCGGTTTCGCCAGAGCTTCTGGCGGGCCAGGTGCTCTCGGCTGGGTGTGAATGGGGTCGCGCGAAAGAAGATACGCGTTTAGAACTTGCGCGGGAAAGCGGGAGGAACACCGCCCTTCTTCCGCGCTCCTTGGGCGCCCCAGCACCTCCTGCAAACAGTATGCACTCTTCTGCTCCCAACCCACGCATTCCAAAAACAGACTAGTCCTAGGCCCGAGCGAATTTTTGCTCTAGGAAAAGCATCCGCTCCTGCGTTTTTAAAGCATCTCCTAAAAGATCGAATCAACCAGAATTGGTTTAGGTTCATAACAGCGCATATGTCTAATAAACAAAATAAAATGCAGAAGTTCGGCGTAATTGATTCTGCTTTGGTCCCTGAGAAAAAGCGGGCGACGGCTCAAGATGAGAAACCTACAGCTGTGTCCCTTGCTGTACGAGGACTGAAAACGGAAAATAAACCTCTCTTTGTTTTAACTTTCAAGTCTTGCAAAAATCTTTCTCCAGCTACAACCCGGGTTCAACGACTAGGAGGCGCCTGAGGCGGGCTGGAAGGAAGCCGGCGCTCTGGCCTCATTTCACCGCCTGTGGTAGGACCCCGTCGCGCAGGGTTTGGAATCGGATAAACGGGGTTCTCCTCCAGCCCTGGAGCCCGCGTGGCCGCACCTGACCTGGCACCCAGGAGCTATCCACTTCTACACTACTATACACTGGAGCCAAACGCAGACAGGGACATGGATCTAGGAAAGCCACTATTTTGTCTCCAGCTCATTCATTTACTCATCCTAGGGCTCCAAGGTACTTATGGTGCCTCCATTAGGGCCAGAGGGCTCCTGGCATTTTTGGCGGGCAGACGCAGCAAGGGCTGCTCACCACGCGCTGGTCCCACTCCGAATCCAGGGTCCTAAAACGTCAATGCTTGCCGACAGTTTGGTGGTGCCTTAGGCGACAAAACCTCTTCCCGAGGCAGAGTCAGGCATTGCACCGGTTCCCGCTTCCCATCCCCACGGGGAATAGTCTGGGAATTTCCTGGGGTCCAAGGGCCCCCAGATGACCTCCCGGCTCATGCGAAGGGTCCGGTTCCCCGGTTCCCCGCCCTGGAGGATGTCGGGAACCCACGCCGTGGACTTCCTCCTCTCCCCGGGCCTCCTGTCTCCCCCAGCTGCGGCTTCCTCTACCCTCACAGTTCTTGGGGAGGCGACCGGGTAAGAGCTGTGGTCAGGGAAGGGGTAGGACAGGGGAGTGCCCGCGCGCGGTCACAGCCCAGCGGCCACCGCCCCGCGTGCAGGGGGCGCTCCCCTGCCCGCTTACCCTGGTTGCGAATAGCGGGCTGGCTCTCGAGGCAGCTGGGCAGGTAGGGCGCGTTGGGGAACATCCTGGCCTGGCCGGACGACGCCTGGCTGGGCGGAGGAGGACCGAAGGGTCCGTAGCGACAGGCTCCAGCGGTGCCGGTAAACTGGCCAGAGAAGTGGACGGTGAAGGCGCTCAAGCACTGCTCCTCGTGCGGCTCCGCGCCTCCCCAGCTCGGCTCCTGTTTGATGAAGGAGTGAGGCGGCGGCGGCGGTGGGGGTGGTGGCGGAGCCGGCGGCGGCGCAGGACCGCCCAAGGACCCGTAAGCTGAGGCGCCCGGGGGCGCAAAGTCCAGCACCGGCGCCCACTGCGCCGCGCCGCTCACGGGCAGGGCGCAACCGCCGCCGCCGCCCAGCGAGGGTACGGCCGGCAGCAGCGCGTTCAGGTCCCGCACGTCGGAGCCCATCTGCTGTGACTCAAACCCGGACGTTCCGCGGGCCCTCCGGCTTTGCAGACGCTCGGCGCTCGACTCCGCCTCGCCTAACTTGGCCCAGATGCCTTCCGGACCCCGGATCCCCGGCAGCTGGGGCTGCTGAAGGCACCCAGGCGCGGGCCCGAGCGTGTGCGAAGACGCCGGCTCCGGGGCACACGTGGACGCCGGCTCTTGCCGCAGGAGGAAGTCCAGGATCGCGGCGAGGAGGCGGCGGGGCCCCGGCTCCTGGGCTGCCGTCCGGGCTCTGGGTGGGTGGGTGAGTGAATGAGTGGGAGGGAGGGAGGGACGGGGGGAGCGGATAGGCGGTCGAGTTGCAAGAGCCCCCGGGTGTGGGCGCTGCCTTGAACTCCTTACCCCGGCTGCCTGGCTGCCCCCAGCTTCTCAAAGCTCAAATAAGAGGGGCCGGCGGCGGGGGAGGAGGAGGAGTCAGGAGTCTCGGCGGCTCCATTCACACAGCAGCCCTAGCGGATCCAGGCAGGGCGCGCGACTCCTTGGGGGCGTCCTCGCAGTGGGGGTGGGGGGCGGGCCAGAGGGAGCGTCCCTCTCAGAGACACCCTCCTCTCCTACCCGCCACGCGTTCTCCGCTGGCCTGTGGGACACAGGCCTTCCCCCCACCTCCCCTTCTCGGCCTTCGCGAGTGTGGGCGCCTCGCGGCACTGGCGAGCCGCTCCAGGTGAGCAGGGAATGTCCCCCCTGCATCCCTGTGTGGTGAGGGTGGGGATGGGGTTGCTAATCGGGGAGGGCGGGTTGGAGGGAGGGGCAGGGGGCTCCACGAGGGCGGGAACTTCGGAATAGCTGCAGAGAACTTTCCTGGACTTCAAAAAGGTGGATTCCTTGCTTTGCGCCCGCGAGTCCGGCTCTTGCTTCAAGAGCCGTCAGACTGGACTGGTGGTCATAATCTCAGAGTCACTGGGGAGTGGGGTGGCTTTTTGTGGATTCCAGAGGCCAGACTCAGGCGTAGGTGGGTGACCTGGAGGTTGCATCAATTTAATAAACGGAGCGTAATTCCATTGACTGGCGACATGGTGAGGTTTGCGCCCAGAGAAAGGCGGTTTCCGCGTACCTGAAATCGGTGCCAGCGACACCTCATCTCCCTTTCTAGTGAGGAGTATCTAACTCTTCGACGGGGACGCCGGGAAAACAGAAGGGCGACTAGTTTGGGAGGAAAGAAAACCCTTAGGGAAATGCCCAGATTCCGGTCGGAGAATCCTGGCGCCGAGTGTGGAGGGTAGGGAGTGAGGAAGGTTTGGACACGAAGTCCTTGGAGGTGAGATTGGCTCCCGGAGCGGCTCCTGCTGAGCTCTGCCTCCGCTCATTCCAGTCGGGAGTACCACTCTGGATACGTGGTGACTGCCCAAGAGGCACAAGCCAGGTTAAGGGGACGGAGGAGAACCTCAAGCGGCCCAAGGCAGGGTTCTTACCGTTGGGAGCTCCCAGAGCCCCGCGCAGCCAAGTCAGGTTCCTGGCTCCACCTAGTCATTCTTTGGGAGTCCCGCGCCCCAGAACAGGTGTTTGAGGTTTTGTTTAGTTTTGTTGGTTTTTCTAAAATAGTCGGCTTCTATCGGAAAACAGACCCTAGGCTAGAAGCCTAGGGAACCGGGCTTGGAGTGCGGGAATTCTAGAATCTGGGAACCTGGATTGGAGTGCGCTTCAGGGGCGCGTGGAAACACCCAGGAGGCTGCGGCGACGGCGCAGCCTGGGACTGCCAGGAGCGCCGGGCGCGAAGCGGCCGGGTGCCGCTTGGCCTCTGACACGAGGCTGGCCGCGGATGGGGCCCGAAGATGTTCAGCCAAGCCCATGTGAAGCAACAATCAAGGTGGTTGCAGTTTTATAAAGAAGCTGGGCGTTTTTAAAGCCTTGCTTTACTCACAAGGAGCTTTGGTTTTAATTAATTTGCGCTAAGTAAAAGCCAGGAGTTCTGGGTGCGGCCCCGCAGCGTGTGTGGCACCTACACGCTAAGTACAGGTCCCTCCTCTGGATGTCGCTTGTCCTGGAAGCGCAGGAAGCCTTGAGGGCAAAGGTCGGAACGGGCGCTACCCATTTGATACCCGGACCACGTTCGCAGTGACGGACACCTTTCTGCACGACTTTGGTGCCTGACTTTTCGAAGTTTGCGCTCAGAAGCTTTTTCTTTCTCTTTTTAAAAAAGTGAAAAGGCTCTCGAGGCCAGCTCCTTCTCGCCCACACTCGTTGTGGGCCGCCCATTCCTCTCCCGCACGCCGCATCTGTAAACCTGAGCAGGGCTCCAGCGCTGGGCAGAGGACATGGGCTTTATGTCTTTTTGATGGAGAAAAGGCCTCTCGAGATAAGGCTTCTCAGGCCAAGTTGCCCCCTAGGACGCCCCAAACCCCTGTCTCACACCCTTCGTTCTTATACTTCGAAGTCGTTTTTTCTTCAGGAGGACTCGCTCAAGCGCTGTGAGGGAAAGCGAGCCATTTATGAAAAGCCAGGGATTTCCACTTCTAAACGGGAAAGCTTGAGATCATTTCTTTTTTATCCTTCTTTGCAGTTTGTTGGGGGTATTTGGAAAAGGGCGGCTTGATTGTGCCCTTTTGTGGTTTTGCACCCTAGAGAGAGCAAGAACGCTTGACTCTGACTTTAGGGGAGGGAGAGGTCTCGCCTGGGGGTGGGGTGAAAGGAAGGGGAGGGGGGCTAGGAAATGTAGGACTCTACTTGTTGCCGGAAAATTCTTGAGGGAGGGAAAAGCAGTGATGCGATCCCCATTTCGACTCTGGGGTACCCCCTCGCCCAGACCTTGTAGTCCGAAGCGGTGGGAGGAGTCCCTTGCAACCCACAGCGCAGAGAAATAAGTGCTGTGCATCCGAAGCCTCAGCCTCCCCCCGAGATGAGGTCTTCGAAGGTCCCTCGGCCTCGCCCGCGTCCGTGCCCTGAGCCCAGGCGCCCCGGAGCCAACCCTGGAAAGCCGGCAAACTACTGCGCTCACCCGGCGCCCTACGCTCTCCACTTTTCCCTCCGCTAGACAACGTTCTCAGCGGGCGCTCTGCGGTTCCCCAGGGGACGGGCGCGCTCGGCTAGCCTCCGCGCCCTGAGCTGGGCAGGCAGTCTGGTCGGAAAGAAGATCCAACCTCTGCCCTCCCCAGCAGGTAGGGCGATCGGCGGCATCCCAAGGTCCCAGGGATCTGAGGGCTGCGGAGACCTGGCCACTCCTTTCTCTCACTCACCTTCCCAACCCCCAGATAGCGAGGACACCTCTGGCAGAGGATGTGGTCTGAACCACCGATTGGCAGAGCTAGAAATTCAACTCCTCGTTCTACAGAAAAGGAAACTGAGGCCCAGGCAGAGGGAGGAGAGGCAGCTGTGGCGTGCAGTGGTTAAGAGCAAGGGATTGGTGGACAGAGAAAGGGATCGCAGCTCCCCACCAGGTAACCAGCAGCTGGAGGATCATAGACGCAGTCTGTAGCTGCCGGGAGCCTCAGTTTCCTTTGTGGTCACATGGAATAATGAGCTATTAGTACCCACCCTCAAGGGGTCTTCAGGAGTAGACAGAAGATGGTGTTGGCCTACGTCCTCGATGAACGTTACAGTTTCTTATTATTGTCCAAGGACATTGAACAAACTAGTGGCAAAACCGAGCTGGAACCCAGGTTCTTCTCGGAACTTAACCCACTACCCTCTGCCTTTTTAGAGCTAATGGAATGGAGAGTAAAGGAAGAAGGAGGAAGAGAGATGCTGGAAAGCTACGTGGCTTTGGTGTCATTGGTAAAGTTCATCCTGGCCTGGAAGGTACTTAATTATTCCAAGATTTTTAAATCGAGGCTGAGTGGGAGGGGGAGGGAGGTCTTCTGACCCCCACCCCTACCCCCACACCACTCTGACCCCGGCACCGTCAACTGGATCTGACTAAGCGCCCAGCCTGGGCCTTTAGCCGCGGCCCCAGGGACCAGACCGTACTCCGGAGCCGCGCTCCGGGCGTCACCCCCGCGGCCGCCGACAACTGAATAAACACACCGAGTCGCTGCGATCTGTCAAGGGCTGGGGCCGCCTGCCCGCGCCCGGGGCCGCAAACAGCAGAAAGGAGTGGTGGGCTGCGCGGGAGGAACCGGCGCTCGATTTAGCGCCTCGCGCAGAGGCCAGTGCCCGAGCTCCACGCGTCTGACCGCTGCTCTCTCCTCCCCGCCGACTGCAGCTCTTAGCAGTCTGCCTACCCCGGGCCGCGGCAGGCGCTTAGGCTGGTTTCCATCCCAGCGCAGGCGGTGGAAATCCCAGCTTCATTTATCTAAACTGAAAAAAAGTAAGAGAAGGGCTTTTGTTATTGTCTACCCCCCGGCTTCCTCCGTTCATTTGAAAATTAACTGGACTTTTTGGCCAGTCCACCATCTACGGTTCAGACTCAGTTGGTTTGGGGTCCCAGGACCGGTGCTCGCTACCAGGTACGCAAAGCAAAACTCCCCTTTCCTCCACCCCCGGCTCGCAGTGTCTAAAGCGGTCAGGGTTACCGGTCTGTTCTGATGCCACCGCGAGAGTCCCCAATGAAAGGATTCCGCAGCGCTGCCTCTATTATTATACCGTAAATCTTTTTAAATTCTGGAACTAATTATATAGAGGATATGTCTCAATTTGTTCTGCATTAATGCCACAGTGGGGATGGAGGCCGGGCCGTGGCCAGAGCAGATACGCAGGCCTATGAAATTGATGAGCTGAGAGTTGCTTCTAGTCCTGAGCGCACCATCTGGAATTCCAGTCTGAGGTTACAATTAGAACTCCTGACCCCAGATTCAACTTTGCAAACAACAGGAGAAAAAAAAAAAAGGGGGGGAAAGAAAAAAAACGAGGAAAAAAAAAAACCCCGAACTTACTCTGCACCTGTAAAAAAATAAATATCCTCACAATCTTAAAATCTTCTCATCTTAGAAGATTCTTTCCAAGAATTTCTTTTAACCTATAAAAGATAATGGAATATATTTTATAGATTGGATTTTATCTTATCCCCTTTCCCTCTTCAGGCTGCACTCGATTTAATAGTTGTCAGTTTTCCTTCAGTGTTGGATTTAATTATATAGGAACAAAACTTTCCTCAGTAAATTAGCTTGCTAAATATTCTGTCACTTTTGTGATTCTGCCTTTGAGAAATAGCGTTTCTATCTAAATCTAGGATTTTTTTTTTTAACTTGCCCCACCTTAACTGTAATCAGAGATGTTATTTGTGTTGTAATTTTATTTGTGTTCTAAATCAGTTGTGCCAATTTCTTCCTTCTTTCTTTAGTAACACGCTGCTTTATTTTCCTCTCACTTTGACCCCCTGAAGAAAACGAAGGACCAGGCAGTAAGGGGGAATCTGTTAAATTTATTAGCATAAATACTTAGACAAAACGAGATATAAATCATTCAGATGAATTAAGCCATAAAATATCCCAATGAACTCAGTCCCTTGCCAGGGTCCTGGTGTATAAATGTTCATATAAAACAAGGTATCAGTATTATCTTTCAAACTGAATATGTTGTAAAAATATCCAAATGTTAAGCAAGGAATATGAGGGCCATGGCAGGGCACGAAAGGAATATTCTTTAGAAAAGCCTGTTAGCACTGTGGTGCTCAAAATGTGTGAAAGAAAGGAAAAATCTGAACAGTTTGGATTTGGAATATTCAGTAAAGAGGTTTTTTTTTTTTTTAAGGATATATTTGATCAGAAGCACAGGAATAAGGAAAGAAGAAATAAAGAACAAAAGACATTGCTTTCTATAGAATGTTTAGCTTCAAAAAAAAAAAGAAACTGCTCAGAAAGGCACTGGCTCTTCATACAGATAACGGATGAGCCATTAGTGTAGAGCCACCTGGGCCTTCGTCTGCGAACCCGGATATGCAGCTGGTCAGCAGGAGAAGGATGGGTGTTCACTAGAGGTCGACCGGGAGAAGAGGTGTGGGGGAGCGAGGGAAGGGAATTGCCAGAATTCCTAGCAGAGGTATACCGAAGGCAAAAATCGATAAAAGGAGCAGTGGCTTGAAAAACCCATAACCAAGGCTCTCCGTAAATCTTGGCAAAGCAGAGCATTTTGTTGTTGTTTTGTTTTCAGAATGATTGCTCTGAAGCTTTTTTTTTAAATCATGGAGTCAACCAGAAAAAGGGAATAGTCTCCCCTTTATCTCCAGCAGGGGCATCCTTATCCTTTCATTTCTATTCATTTATTCACCATGCAGCAACTATTCACTGGCACATCTTATGTGACAGGCGTTGTAGCAGGGACTGAGACTAAAGCAATGTGGGGACAAGGTCTGCCTTCCTCGCATGGATCTTACATTCCAGTAGGAATGACAGACAAGCTACAAGTCACGTGCTTTCATATGGTGATAACTGAGCTATAAGGAACCAGGAGGCCTGGGGATGGCAGCACCAAATCGCTCTCCCTTCATTCTGCCCTCTACCCACACTGCCATATTTTAATGTCTTAGTAAGTATCCCATCCTACTGGCAAGACGCAGGGAGATTCTGAAGGATTTGGAATACTTGGTCTAGGTAAGTCTCTGCCCACCAGGCGGCTGGACTTTACGGAATCAGTCGGATAGCTGTTTAGGTGGAGCTGCGTTAAAATTGTCAGCACTAGCTGAGGGACTGAAAGGTACTGAAACTGAAAAACTTGACTTTCTCCTTTCAAAGGTAAAAATAACAACACCTATTCAAGTTGTGAGAACTAGATGAGATAAGGCACATAAACTTTTTAGCCCATAGGAAGCACTCCATAAATGGTGGCTGTTATCTATATTAACATACAGTCTGGTTTTCTTTTGCTTTGCCTTTTGCTTCCAACTATGAAGAACTAATGAGTAGGTGATGGACAGGAAGGCCTGGCGTGCTGCGATTCATGGGGTCGCAAAGAGTCGGACACGACTGAGGAACTGAACTGAACTGAACTGAATGAGTTCTAGACTTAGAGCTGGTATTGGTGTGAGATTGGTAGCAATCTTTGTTCTTGTTGGATCAGGGAGAAGGCCAGGAAGGGAAGCCCTTTGCTTAAGAGTCTGATCTCAAGATAGGATGTTGCCACCTTAAAGTAAATTGAGGTGGATGAAACTGGAACCTATTATACAGAGTGAAGTAAGCCAGAAAGAAAAACACCAATACAGTATACTAACACATATATATGGAATTTAGAAAGATGGTAACGATAACCCTGTATGTGAGACAGGAAAAGAGACACAGATGTATAGAACAGTCTTTTGGACTCTGAGGGAGAGGGAGAGGGTGCAGTGATTTGGGAGAATGGCACTGAAACATGTATAATATCATATATGAAACGAGTCGTCAGCCCAGGTTCAATGCATGATACTGGATGCTTGGGGCTGGTGCACTGGGATGACCCAGAGGGATGGTATGGGGAAGGAGGAGGGAGGGAGATTCAGGATGGGGAACACATGTATACCTGTGGTGGATACATGTTGATGTATGGCAAAACCAATACAATATTGTAAAGTAATTAACCTCCAATTAAAATAAATAAATTTATATTTTTAAAAAATAATAAAAATTTTAAAAAGGTATGTACTTGAAAAAATAAAATAAAAGGCAACATTCTGATCATAAAATAAAGTAAATTGAAATAATTGTGCCCTACACCTGGGCCCTGAAACGGGAAATATGTAACTTTGCTTCAAAATCAATTTCTTTCCGTTCAGTACAGAAGGCTCAAGACTAAAGTCAGCTTGAAAAGTTTAGGATTGCCTTCTTGTAGTCACATTTCAGGTACGCAGCCAGGTCCAAAATAAAGAATCCCAGGCTAGCTACAAGAAAACCTGGACTCAAATCCTGTCTCTGCCAATTACCATGGCCTTGGAGAAATAACTTAGGCTCTTGGTTTTTCAGTACCCTTATCTGGGAAAGGAGGATGGTGAAAACAATGAAATACAGTATACAGAGTGATCTGAAAACCATAAAGTGCCAGGCAGTGCACAGAACTATCAGGGTGATCTGTAACATGAGAACTAACAGGAGTACTCTTGGAAGCACTGGGGCCCATCCCTTGTTCCCATGTTCTCCTTCATTTGTAAAGTGGGCCTTTCTCTTGTGTTTGTTGTGAGAATTAAATGAGATACATGTACACAGTACTTGGCAGAGGGTGTGTGCTATGTGGATGTTGCTGGTACTATTATTGTTACCCTTCTCTGGTCATTTTCCTAGGCTCAGAGGAGGGCCTTATGCTTTCACACCAGTAGCTTCTTTCTCTGGAAGCACAGACTAGTATGAAGAATCTGGCTTATGGATAAGATGGCTGGGGCTTAAATCCTCCTCTGCTGCTTGTTTTCTGTAGACTTTGGGTGACTTTTGTATTCTCTATGAGCCTTAATTTTTATAACTGTAAAATGGGGCTAATAATACCTTTGCCTCATAGAGTTGTTTTGAGAACAGATTAACACAATACATGTAAAGTGCCTACATGGTGCCTGGCATGTGGTCAGAAATCTAAATGGTAGTAATTAAATTTTAATTTGTCTAATCAGAGAATATTAGCTGATCAGCCCTCAAAACTTGAATTATAGCATGATTCTGAGCATTCACACAGAAACAAATTCCTATCTTCTTTTAAACTACCTGGGGCTGCGTAGATATCTCACTCTCATTTGTGAAAGACTTTGCAGTCAAGGCATTGACAGTGTTTCCTTTTTGACTATGAGCTCTTTAGGATAAAAATTAGAATTTTATTTAGTTCCACTGGGATCTTTGCAGAATATCTAACATATATCAAAGATGTTGGTCATTACATGCTTTTTCAAATAAGCAGGAAACTGTTTTCAGCCAGCAGAGAGAAAAAGCAGTTTGACTGTCTTCCTGGAGTTATCACACAGCATTTATTAATAGTTCTATAAACAGGCTAAAACACAGTATTAGCTGGGCTGCTCAAGATATTATAGAAGTTTATGAGAAGTCGCTTAGGAAAAACAAGATAGAGTCATTAGAAATCTGATACTGGTCAATAGTGCATTTAATTCCAAGTCTCCATAAATCACAAACAGATGAAACTTCTATAGTGATCACTGTTCCAGATCTGAAGGATCCCCTTCTTCCCTTTTTAGACATTAAATAGATTAAGAATGCCTAAATTTTTTTTCCCTCTACTAATATAGAGGCTAATTACAACATTTCCCAAGGGATAATAAATGTTAAACTCTAATCAACAGATTGACACATGATTAAATAAGAAAGAAGCACATAACTTTGACTTTCTATTTAGGGCACATGTTTATCTTTAATTATCCCCAACCTGGGAATGGAGTAATTGCTGTTATCTATTTATTATGTGTTTCTAGAGTGACATCACATTTTTATTTTGCCCAGGGCAGCTTCAGTTTAAGCTGTTGTCCCAGCTTAGTTATTATTTTCCCTTTACTTCCAAAAGCATCCTGGTTTTAATGGTAAGTGATAAGGTTTCCACTTGCTTAAAATTTTATTTTATGAAAAAGATGGATTTAAGAAAGCTGTTAGAGAAAAGGTGAAAGATAAGAGTTAAGTGGAGCTAGTGAGAAGGAAAGATTGGATTGATGTTAGAAAGAATGAGAATAGCTACTGTAATTGAACATAAATCTTAGCTCTGAGCTTCCTGACAGCCAACTCAAAAAGGGAAAATAAAACTAGTTACATATCTCTCTTAATGCAATAGAGGGAAGAAACCCAGTTTTTCAGAAGAGACCAACTTTTCTAGCAACAAAAGGAGCTTATTATTTAAGAGGAACTTATATCACTGAATTTTCTATAAGAGTCATCAGCAATGGTTAGTAATTTCAACAATAATGTTTCTAAAGTTGCAGAGACAGTCTCTAACTTGTGGCTTCTCATTTCAACTCAATAGTGTGATATTAAAATTATAGTTCTATAAAGCTTTTTTAAGAGGGACAAGGCAATAATATAAACTCCTATTAAAATTTTCTGAGGATCTAACTTGATTCAATTAACCTGGTGTTAATTTTTAGAAACTCCCAACTGATAATTTTTAAAAACATCTTTTATTCGTTAATCATCAAATAACTTAGAACATGAACCAAAGTCCTATGATCATTGTTCTCCAGAATCAGTGATTTGATTTGGAAACAACTGTAGGGCAGTGGTTAACTGAGGTGATTTGCCCCCCGCCAGGGGTTGGGGTGAGGGGAAAGGACAGCTGGCAATGTCTAGAGATATCTGTGATTGTCACAACTCTGTGGGAGTAGGAAGGTAGATGCCACTGGCATCTAGTGGGTAGCTGCCAGGGATGCTGCTGAACATTCTTAAATGCACAGGGCATTCCCCCCACGACAAAAAATTATTTAGTCTAAGATAGTAAGTGCTGAGGTTGAGAAATCCTGCTCTAGAATATTATCCGTAGAAGAGATTATTATTTCTAGCTGGGATATAAAGGAAAATTCTTCTTAGAGGAGCAGGCCTTGAACTAGCGTACCCTACCCCACCCCAGAGGAGCTGGAGGATCCCTGTCCCCAGATTCAAGAAACGGTGGCAATAGAAATAGGCAGGTAAGAATGTTGTGAGGTGAGGCATGTTGTAGAGATGCCATCTACAAAGGGAATTGTGGGTATACTAATTTGGCTAGAAAAGAGGGAGAATCCATGTGGAGTACGTAAGAGAGAAAGCCAGAGAGTACACGCA
The DNA here is from genome assembly GCF_023091745.1 of Budorcas taxicolor. Classification (NCBI taxonomy): domain Eukaryota; kingdom Metazoa; phylum Chordata; class Mammalia; order Artiodactyla; family Bovidae; genus Budorcas; species Budorcas taxicolor. The sequence goes on from NC_068924.1 coordinate 61,258,120, forward strand.
AATTTAGGGCAAAGAGTTTCTATTCTGATGTTATGCTCCAAGATCCCTAAATATTGCGAGTGCATTTTAAAAGCCACACAAATCAGAGGCAGCATAAACTTTTATGTTCACAAAGATCATCTTTTGGACACTGGTGTATGGTGTATATATAGATAGGCACATGTCTGCTTCTCCCCCGCATCATTTTTCATCACTTAAATATTAGAGATTCCTTGGAACTCAGTTTTATATCACATTAAATTTTTAAAAATGGGTGCCTGTTTATTAAAAATACAACCCATCAAGGCACAGAAAATTCTGAACCGCTGCTGTAATTAATAGAACATTGCAGGAATCGCCATTAAGAAATATTATTCTGACCTAGTTTGCTGTGTCACGCTGCAGATTGTCCTTTTCTTAAATCGTGGAACAATTTGTAAGAAAAGACCACAAAGCTGGGTCCCTCGATATTAGCCATCTCAGCCCTCAAAAGTTCAGCCAGGAGTGGGACAAAACCCTCCTTACTGTGTTGACATGTTTATTTCTGGCGTAAGAAAATATAGATGTTGCCCAAATTTGGCTTTCCAGTCCATTCATTTGCCTGAAGTCATATATTTTATTCTTTCCTTTGATGACTTGCAAATAAATTAGCATGATCTGCTAAGGTTTGCCAACATATATGCATTATTGGAGAAATCTAAGATGTTGAAAAATGATTGCAATTTATCCTATCCCAATGCTTTCTTCTTAAGGACCAAATAAATAGTATCAGCTAGTTTATACACCTGACATGTTTATTGCAGTATTCCCACTGAGTACTTCCCATTGTCATGTGTTCTCACACATTGTTTTCACAAATTGTATTTTGAAAGAAGTCAAGGGAAATTCAGGCCAGAGAAACAAGATGTTATCTTTTGGAAAGGATGAGCCCACTCTAATGGAAGAGGATAATCCATTCAGAGGTTTAGAGAGCCAGTGTCCTCCAGTGGGTGTGATAAATCCACAGGATCTGAATCCAGGATTTTGCACTGGGACCTTGAAGTCAGCAGGAACAGTTTAATCGTCGTCCAGATAAACACAGTGTATCATTATTATTATTATTGGAGAAGCATGGACATCTGTTAGGTCAATTTAGCCCCATCTCCTCAAGGCAGTTGTATTTGCTAAACACAGTTCTAATTATGTGTATCACAGATAGATCTAAAGTGGATCTATTAATGCCGTAACTGCTCCTTGATCATCTCTCTCTTTGAGGCTGGGTTTAAAAAAGAAAAATTCACCTGCTCCTCTCAGATAGGCTACATGCATGGAGAACTCCGTAGAGACTTCAGTTACCTTGTAGAGTCTATCAACAGAACCGTTTTCAAAAGATGAGAATATTTGAGACAGCTGGACTTTTTCATGTTGCACGTGCTTTAAGTAATCGTTTGGGGCAAGAGGAATCTAAATATCACCTACTAAGGAGTTTTTCACCATGTCCTTTTCCTAACTCAATATGGTGCCTTACCAGGTACCACTCATTGCATACAGGATATGGAAGATAAATTCTCTCTGTGGTAAAGCAGCAGTTTGCGGCAGGTTCCAGCTGTGAGGAACTTTAAAAAGCTTCTAGCCCTACCCCTTATTTTTCAGATAAGACATTACATAATTAACCCAAGATTACACAGCTAGGTAGTGATAGAGCTGTCCCCAAGGCCAAGCTGGTGGTAGATGAGAACCATCTTTGTATAATAGCATCCACTCATCCAGGGCTTCCCAGGTGTTGCAGTGGTAAAGAATCTGTCTGCCAATGCAGGAGACACAAGAGACGGGTTCAATCCCTGGGTCGGGAAGATCCCTCACAGTAGGAAATGACAATCCACTCCAGCATGCTTGCCTGGAAAATTCCATGGACAGACGGGACTGGCAGGCTACAGTCCATAGGGTCACAAGGAGTTGGCTGCAAGTGAGCAACTAACATGTATTATTTATTATTCACTCATCCACACTTACTGTGTCCCTCTTATGGGCCCAGCAGCTGGACTGGCGAGACACAGTTCTTGCTCTCAACTTGCTCACTGTCTGGCTATGCTGTAGGACTCAATTACAGTGGAAGGAGGATGTGGAATCGGTACTATAAGAAGTCTCCTTGTAACAGGTCTCACTTAGATCAAGTCCAAGAATTCTCTTAAACTCCTCAGTATGGTGATCAGGGAGACTAAAGGGCACTTCGTTAGGTTTTAGAGAGAGGGCCTCTAGTAGCCTGTGACATAATTAGCTAACCACAATATTATTAAAATTAGGAAAGCATCATTGTACTTTAAGGAGGACTTGACAAGATATCTAATATGCTGACAGCATCTTTTCACTTAAAAGTAGTCAATGATGCCTCATACAGGTTTAGCAACAAAGATACCCCAAGGGGGAGCTCTTCTGGTTTGGAACTGAATTGAAGTGAGTGGCTGATCAAACGCCAAAGCACAACAAGCCTGTTTCAGAGTTGCATTTGGTAGCATAGTCAAAGGAAGATAACCAGGAAGCCACGAAGAAACCATTAATTCTCTCCACCGTGTATTTTGATATTGTTGCCTATTCAAAACTGATGAAATCCTGATAGCATTTGGAAGCAAGGAGTGGCAGTGGGAAGGTTGATTGTTACACAATATGCAAACATCACAGACATTTACCGATGATCAAGTTCCAAGATACACAACAAAATAAAACAAACAAGATTTTCTTCTAATTTGATTCCCAAAGGACCTGAAAAGCATTGCAAACGTGTTTAGTAAGGCATTAAAAATAATTATCCTGAAGAGTAATCACTCCCTTGGTTGTTTTAATGTATTTTTGTCCACAAGCAAGAGTTTTCTAAATTGTTGCATTGGCTTACTTTGCAAGGTCTCTGGAACAAAAGTACTTTGGGTGACCCCAGGATACCTGGCAACAGTCACTAAGGATGTGGATGAGGCTGAGAAAGATAAAAACAGATGATGCACTTTTTGATGTCAGACCTGAAATATTGTATAATTACGACAGAATAAAATGCTGAAGCTTAGAAACAAAGAAATAGCCCCATCAGGGAAATTAGCAAGCTTATTTAAGAGAATGTGGAACACGATTTCTTTAAAGGGTACTATAAAATGACTCTTATGCTCCCCAGATGGCCCTCTGGGTGATTTTTTTATTTAATTACTTCCCCCCCTTCTTCCCCTCTCCATCCCTCCTCCTTCCCTCCTCCTCTCCTTTGCGTAATAGTTATTATCTGCCATCATTTATGAAGTGCATAGGCTCTCATGCATTCTCTGTATTTTCTCATAACAACGATTTTAATTAGCAGTTATTATCACCATGCCCAAGATGAGGAAAAAGACACCAGGAGGTTTGGGTTGTCCACTGTTGCCCGTCTAGAAGGTTGTATAACCAGAGCAACGGTCATCATTCTGTACAGTCTAACTTCTGAATACTGGAAGGAAGTAAAGTGGTTAAACCTCAGGGATCCACTTCAGCACCAGCCCTTGGCACAGAGTTTATCCTCAGAATCAGACTTAATGTCCTAACCAATCATGACAAGCAAGATCCATGGGCCAATGTAAAAATAAATATTTTTGCCACAGAATCTGTTTCCACTACGCAGTGTCAACTAAAGTCTGACCCACCCACTTCCTGTTTATGTCAGATTCTGGCATACCCTGCTTCATACAATGGCTGTGTCCCTGAAATTAATTTTTTTGTTAAATACGTGAATTAGTGTCCGTGTACTGTGAGGGCTGTGCTATTTCAAGGAGCCTCAAGCTGATTTTTTTTTCTCTCCTGAATCACTCCTCTCTTCCTCTTTGTCTCTCCTCCCTCTCTCCAGACTTGACTTTTCGTATGCCAGGATGGATGGGGAGCAGAGGCGAAATGTGGGCGCACACCAATACTGTGTCTAAATAACGCAGGCGACAGCTCTACTGAAGAATCTACCTAGGTTTTTAGCAAGAAGACTTTCAACAGATCTCAGAGCGAGGCTATTTCTGGTGATCACAGGAAGAAGAAAATACACCTATGTAAACCCAGAACCTCATATGTACGTTTAGCTATTCACATGAGCATGCATACACACAGGCACACAAACATATGCACGTTTCTGACATTTACAGACCTGGGCTTTCTCATTTTTACCTCCCCTGAAAAAGCAACTTCTGTTTATACCTCATCTCCATTCCACGCTCCCCTTCACACAAACAATCCTCAAGTCTTGAACTAAAGGAATATTGCAAATTTAAAAAAGGAAGATGGCTTCATAGGGGCAAATTGGGAACTTTCAATTACACTAAAAGATAGAACTCCATCAAAGCTGACTTTCTGGAGGTTATCATACGTTGGTAGAAGAGAGGGGTTAAGTATCCCAGGGAGGGAGTCAAGCCCTCAAAAGGAAGATAACAAGAACCCTCATCCAGGTATTCGGGATCACAGTTCTGCTGAGAAATACATCGTGATTTCAGTTTCCCCTTTCCCTCTGGCAAAGAACACTGTGATCATGAACTGGGGACAGTGGGCAGAACTTGGAACCGGTTGCCAGAGGATGCCCCACCCTGCCCGTCAGAGTTCACCCCCCACCAAAAGCAAGAGCAGCCCCCTCAACCCAAACCACACTTGAGGGTTGGGTATGTGGGTCCCTGTGTGGTTCCATTTTCTTGGGCGTCCCTTCAGGATTCACAAGGGAAGTTTTGAGGCTTATGAGGGTGGCATCTCTGCCCTTTGGGTCACTTGGCCCTTCAAAGTATGGGCAACTCTTGGCAGGCTAGACATGGCACATGGCCAATAATAATAATAACTACCTTCTACTGTGCCTGCATGCGTGCCAAGTCACTTCCGTTGTCTCTGACTCTGCGACCCCATGGGCTGTAGCCCACTAGGCTCCTCTGTCCACAGCATTCTCCAGGCAAGCATCCTGGAGTGGGGGGCCATACCCTCCTCTGGACAATCTTCCCATCCCAGGGATCAAACCCACTTCTCTTATGTCTCCTGCATTGGCAGGTGGGTTCCTTACACTAGTGCCACCTGGGAAATCCTCACTAAATGACTGGCACTTCAATGCATTTTTCCTAGGTTGTTTCATTCGATCCTCATAGAAACTGGGAGGAAAGTCACATAAACATCCCCATTTTATCTAGGAGGCGTGGAGAGATTGTCATGTGTCCAAAGTCCCACAGGTACAAGATGGCAGAGCTGGAATATCCAGGTTGACATAATGCTGAAGCCTTTCATTGTAAATATACTGCCTTCAAGCAGTGAGGGAAACCATCTACTGTCATCCAGGCAACTGCATAAGTTGGGGTCCTTCAGGAAACAGGGCACACACCCATGGGGTAATTGAGGAATGTCTAATGAAGAGTCTATTTAAGAAGGTATGGGCAGGGTTAAAGGCAAACCAACAGGGGCAGTGAAATATCCTAACCATAGTCACTGCAGGGATCCTGTCCCCACCCCCACCCCCCACCCCCGGGGCTGAGGATGGGGGCAAGCAAAGAGAGTGGTTCCTGGAACCCAGAGAAACTGAAGTTGTTGGAAAGAGTGGAGAGGCCCACCTTTCATGAACCCTGGCCTTGGGTAAGGAGCCAACCTGAGCTGACTTGGCAGGGAAGGAGCTGGGGACAAATAACCTGATCTCATCTTTCTCCCTCCAAGCTCTGCCAGGACTTTCCATTGACCAAATCCTATGAGAAATGGAAGGTAAGAGAGCCTGTTCAGTTCAGTCGCTCAGTCGTGTCTGACTCTTTGCGACCCCATGAATCAGAGCACGCCAGGCCTCCCTGTCCATCACCAACTCCTGGAGTTCACTCAAACTCATGTCCATCAAGTCGGTGATGCCATCCAACCATCTCATCCTCTGTCATCCCCTTCTCCTCCTGCCCTCAATCCCTCCCAGCATCAGGGTCTTTTCCAATGAGTCATCTCTTCACATGAGGTGTACAAAGTACTGGAGCTTCAGCTTTAGCATCATTCCTTCCAAAGAACACCCAGGACTGATCTCCTTTAGGATGGACTGGTTGGATCTCCTTGCAGTCCAAGGGACTCTCAAGAGTTTTATCCAACACCACAGTTCAAAAGCATCAATTCTTCAGCGCTCAGCTTTCTTCACAGTCCAACTCTCACATCCATACATGACCACCGGAAAAACCATAGCCTTGACTAGACGGACCTTTGTTGACAAAGTAATGTCTCTGCTTTTGAATATGCTATCTAGGTTGGTCATAATTTGCCTTCCAAGGAGTAAGAATCTTTTAATGTCATGGCTGCAGTCAACACCTGCAGTGATTTTGGAGTCCAGAAAAATAGTCTGACACTGTTTCCACTGTTTCCCCATCTATTTCCCATGAAGTGATGGGACCAGATGCCATAATCTTCGTTTTCTGAATGTTGAGCTTTAAGCCAACTTTTTCACTCTCCTCTTTCACTTTCATCAAGAGGCTTTTTAGTTCCTCTTCACTTTCTGCCCTAAGGGTGGTGTCATCTGCATATCTGAGGTTATTGATATTTCTCCTGGCAATCTTGATTCCAGCTTGTGCTTCTCCTAGCCCAGTGTTTCTCATGATGTACTCTGCATAGAAGTTAAATAAGCAGGGTGACAATATACAGCCTTTACGTACTCCTTTTCCTATTTGGAACCAGTCTGTTGTTCCATGTCCAGTTCTAACTGTTGCTTCCTGACCTGCATATAGGTTTCTCAAGAGTCAGGTGAGGTGGTCTGGTATTCCCATCTCTTTCAGAACTTTCCCCCCGTGGATGCAGTCAATTCAGGTTAGCCTCCAAGGGCCCAGGGTAGGGGGAAGAAAGGTGGAGATGGACTGAAGGGGGCTTGAATTTCTGCAAATAATTTAATCTTGCTTTTTCTTGACTGATATTTGGCTAGGTAAATAATGATAGGTTGGAAATCATTTTCCCTTGGGATTTTGAAGGCATTGCTCTTTGCTTTTTAGCTTCTAGAAGTTGTCTTTGGGGAATGCAAAGTCATCTGATTCTTGAGCCCATGCATGAAATACTCTTTTTCTCTCTGGTGGTTGGTAGGATCTTCTCTTCAGAAATCCCCCAAACTGCCTGGTTCAATTCCTAATAATCTTTGTTTAAAAGAATCTCTTAAATAAATTGTCCCAACAATTATTTTAGAATGACAATTTACAGAGAATTTATAAAGACAGAAGAACTGTCTTACCCATTTTCATAGAAGTCCCTTTCCCCTTAAGTAGCATCTAAAACCCAGTCTAACATAGATGATGAATTATAAATTCTGTTTTAAAATACATATTCTGGGCAAATAATGATCAGAGAGGAGGAGAAAAAAATCATGGTGGTGGGAACATCCAAAATCATGGTATTTCTATTCAGCATCTAAAAAGGCCTCAGTCTCCCTAGCTTCACATGAGAACTGCTGTTGAATAAGACAGGCTGAGGCTAGCACTGAATTGTGTGTGTTTCTTCAGTAATAACCTGAGGCCACCTACTCTCCAAAATGCAGATTTATCAGGCATTTCTCTTAGAAAAATGATCTGTTTTATTCTTAAGGATCTTATTGCTTCACATGAGGATATTATAGCTGGAAAAAGAGATTGCCCTGTTGTAGAAAGCACCACCTAATAAATCGTGACCCCCCCCCAGCACAGAACAGTTGGTGGCAGAAATTCTTTTGTGGGTTGTAGTCTCCTGATGGAGCCAGAGTTGGTTAGCCTGAGATGGTTTCCACGGTCAGTTGAGCACCAAAGATGAGACTGGCTCCTGGCCACAAATCAGACTGCACAGCCAACAAGACCTGTGTCTGTCAACCCAAGGCTGCTCTGACTTCTGATATTTTCTTAACAATAGAAATGAAACTGCCACAGGGAGGAGAAAGAACAATGGTGTTTTGACAAATGGAACAAAGATAGGGCTTGGCTGACCATTCAGGTCAGAAAGAAAATGAAGGCACAGGAAGACTGATGTTGGTTGGCCTCCTTGCCAAGAAGCAAACATGCTGGGGGAGGTTTCCACCAACTTGACGAACAGGCTCAGCGGTGGCCATTTGGATTTGGCGATTTTGTTGGCTATTTTCTGGCAAAAGAGCACTTTTTTAGGACTTCAAACAGAATGAGAGTAAGAAGTGCACAGTTAACACAATAGATGTAGCATCCATGAGACTTAAGGAAGGGGGATATGGCGAGAGCTTAGAATCACTGGAAAATGTTGTCCTGTTTCCTTAGAGAGCCTCTAGAATGGTTCGGATGGAATTCTGGCCTGTGGAAGGGTGAAGCTAAGAAACCTCTAGTTGTCCTTGAAAGATTTGTAGTCCTCAAAAAAATGGAAATTAGGAAGCATTCATTCATGACCTTGAAAACTTGTTTATAAAAGCATATTATAATGTATCAGTAAAATGAGCTGAGAAGAGGGTTTATGAGAAAGTTCACGTGAGAAATGCAGCTATTAGCACGCATGCCATTCCCCACCTTGACCCCTGCAGGAATGTGTAAATGGTGACATATGGAATGTAAGCGTCGGTTGAGATGTTTCATAAATCTGCCCAGCAATGGGCATCACAAGGCCCTGGGTGAGAGCAGGCCCCAGAAAGGGAGAGACAGTAAATGTTTCATCTAACTTTAGGCTACTAATCAGCCTGGAATCTGACAATCAAAAATTTCCAGATAATGCTCTTTAATTATATTGATTACTTTCTGACAAAGTGATACTTTTTCATGGGACCTACTCCAGAAATAGGTAATATGTTCATCCATCCATCCATCTACCCATCCATCCATCTACCCATCCATGCATCTACCCATTCATCCAGGAAATACCTGTTGAGAGCCTTCAGCATGGAAGACAGCATGCTAGATACTGCCAGTACAGTGGAGGACAAGAAAGACGCTACCTTGCCACTGCAGAACCTGCTACATGTTGGAAAGTAGATATAAAACAAATAATAACAAGAAATTTTAAAATTACAATTTGGATAACTGCTATAAAGGAAGACAATAGCTTATAGTACACTCTTCCAAACTTTCTACATGGATTATCTCATTTAATCCTCATGGTGATATGCTGCAGTAGAAGCTGTCAGAGGTATGGAGGTCTGCATATGCTGCCCAAGCTAATGAGAGATGGGCCTAGGATAGCAGGTCAAGCAGTTAAGTCCAGGCCCCGAGTTTCTGACACTACCCCATGTTTTAGGACCTGAGTGGGGGAGGGGTGCTGATTTATATTTGTGGGTTAAAGAAAGTTTCTTCCAGGATATAATTTTAGGCTGAGCCTAAGGATATGTAGGAATTAATTGGACACAAGGAGGTAACAAGAGTATTCCAGAATTGGGGAATGGCACGTCAAAAGGCCTTGAAGCAGAAGGAGTTGGACTTGGAGGCTGGATTGCTGGTAGGGGAAGTGGGAAAGAGGCAAGACTGGAGAAGAGGGCAGGGCTTAGAGCACAGGGCACCTTTGCTGAGAATCTAGAGCTATATCCCGAGCAGAGTGAGAGCTCCTGAAAGACCTGACTTTATCTGGGACTCAGACTGGTGTTGTTCTAATCCCAGCTGCTACAGCTGGGAAAGGAGAGGTATTCTCCCCGTGGAAGAAAGAAGCTGTTGCAAGGCTAGCAGCTCACCCCTCCTTCCCACTGTCTTCTGTAGGAGTAAACGGATGCAACACACTTGTGTTCTTATCAGACCTCTGTCCCCTGGTGCAGTTAAAAGATAGCGATGTCAAGAAAAGACTCACGCTATGGACTTAATGTTTGTGCTTCCACCCCGACTCCCAAACTTCCTTTGTTGAAATCTTAATCCCCAATGTGATGGTATTCAGAGGTGGACCCTTTGGGAGGTAAGTAGGTCATGAGGGCAGAGCCCTCACAGATGTGATTAGTGAGAGGCCAGAGAGCTAGCTTGCTGTCTTTTCATTATGTGAGGACACAATGAGAAGTCAGCATCCTGGAAGAAGGCTCTCACCAGAACCGGGCCCTGATCTCACTCTTCCAGCCTCCAACACTGTGAGCCGTGCGTTTCTGTTGTTTGTAAGCCGCAGTCCCTGGTAACTTGTTATAGCAGCCCAAACTGGAGAAGACTCTTGCGAGTCCCTTGGACTGCAAGGAGGTCAAACCAGTCAATCCTAAAGGAAATCAGCCCTGAGTATTCTTTGGAAGGACTGATGCTGAAGTTGAAGCTCTAATACTTTGGCCACCTAATGCGTAGAGCTGACTCATTGGAATAGACTCTGGTTCTGGGAAAGACCGAAGGCAAAAGAAGAAGGGGGAGGCAGAGGATGAGATGATTGGATGTTATCATCGACTCAATGGACATGAGTTTGAGCAAACTCTGGGAGAAAAGTGAAGGACAGGGATGCATGGTATGCTGCAGTCCATGGAGTCTCAAAGAGTCGGGACATGATTTAGTGACTGAACAACAACAAGCCCAACTAGTTAAGACAACTGGTAAATCCAAAAATTCATTCAGCACTGAGGTCTGCTTCATATTAACCTCAGTTTACCACCATTAATTTTGGCATTGCCCAAAGTGTGGGACCCCACTAAAAGTTTTTTAAAGGTTCCCTCCAAATTTCCATGTTAACAACAGAATTTCCTTACACACTTAAGACAGATACTCTATTATTCTATGTATTTTTTTAATCAGCTCATTCATCTATTCATCAAAGATTTGCATATTTGTGACAGAAGTGAAAGATATAAAAGCAAATAAGACTGAAGTTCCTGTGCCCACTCTGCTAGAGTTTGGTTTCAGGGGAGCATTCACACCACAAGATGCCATCATTCCCCATGGCAGGCAAAATAATGGCATCCCAAAGAGGGCCACTGCTTAATGCCTGGCACCTGTGACTATTACCTTATATGGCAAGAGAGACTTGGAGAATGATGAAATTAAAGATCTTAATATGAGGAGATTATCTTGGATCATCCAGATCAGCCCTATGTAATCACGGTTCAGTTCAGTCGCTCAGTTGTGTCCGACTCTCTGCGACCCCATGAATCGCAGCACGCCAGGCCTCCCTGTTCATCACCAACTCCCGGAGTTCACTCAGACTCACGTCCATCGAGTCCGTGATGCCATCCAGCCATCTCATCCTCTGTTGTCCCCTTCTCCTCCTGCCTCCAATCCCTCCCAGCATCAGAGTCTTTTCCAATGAGTCAACTCTTTGCATGAGGTGGGCAAAGTACTGGAGTTTCAGCTTTAGCATCAGTCCTTCCAAAGAAATCCCAGGGCTGATCTCCTTTAGAATGGACTGGTTGGATCTCCTTGCAGTCCAAGGGACTCTCAAGAGTCTTCTCCAACACCACAGTTCAAAAGCATCAATTCTTCGGCACTCAGCCTTCTTCACAGTCCAACTCTCACATCCATACATGACCACTGGAAAAACCATAGCCTTGACTAGACAGACCTTAGTCGGCAAAGTAATGTCTCTGCTTTTGAATATGCTGTCTAGGTTGGTCATAACTTTTCTTCCAAGGAGTAAGCGTCTTTTAATTTCATGGCTGCAGTCACCATCTGCAGTGATTTTGGAGCCCCAAAAAATAAAGTCTGACACTGTTTCCACTGTTTCCCCATCTATTTCCCATGAAGTGATGGGACAAGGGTAATCACAAGGGTCCTTTTAAAAGGGAAAGAAGGGGACTTCCCTAGTGGTCCAGTGGCTAAGAATCCATGCTCTCAATTCAGGGGGCCTGGGTTTGATCCCAGGTCAGGGAACTAGATCCTCTTTGCCACAAGGAAGATTGAACATCCCGATGTGTTAGAACCAAGACTTCACGCAGCCAAATAAATTAATTAAAAAAAATTTTTTAAGCGACAGAGGCAGGCGAGAGGAGCAGAGTCACAGAGAAGTAAGGATAGAAGCAGAGTGAGAATGATGCAATTCTTGGATTTGGACCACAAACCAGGAAATGTAGGCAGCCTCTGGAAGCTGAAAAAGGCAAGGAACAGATTCTCGATTAGGAAGAACCCCCAGAAGGGAGTGCAGCCCAGCCCATGCCTTGAGTTTAGCCTAAGGAAACACACTTGGGATTTCTGATCTCTGTGACTATTAGATAATAAATTTGTGTTGTTTTAGGGGACTAAATTTGTCGTAATTTCTTGCACAAGGAAACAAACGCACTCCCCACTCCAGCCACGACTTGGCCCAGGACAGACATCTCTAATCCCTCATAGTTTCCCACTGGGTCCAGATGTAGCCCTGTGATCTTTCTCAACCCAGCGGCCCAGGCAGTTCCTCCCAATCAATCAGTGAGATGCAACTCACTTGCTATCCTGTGGGGTCTGTATGAAAATTTACACCTGTCTGGGACCCTTCTGTCATTGACACATATGTAAATATTAATCACTCAGGTATTTCTTTTTGGGGGGGGAAATATATATATATATATTTTTTAATTTAATTATTTTAATTGGAGGCTAATTACTTTACAATATTGTAGTGGTTTTGCCATACATTGACATGAATCAGCCATTGGTGTACATGTGTTCCCCATCCTGAATGCCCCTCCCACCTCCCTCCCTCTCCCCTCCCTCTGGGTCATCCCAGTGCACCAGCCCCGAGCACCCTGTCTCATGCATCGAACCTGGACTGGCGATCTATTTCACATATGATAATATACATGTTTCAATGCTATTCTCTCAAATCATCCCTCCCTTGCCTTCTCCCACAGAGTCCAAAAGACTGTTCTATACATCTGCGTCTCTTTTTCAGGTATTTCTTGATAATTCTTTCAGATTGGATTCCTAAACTAGTTCCACCACTTAACTGTTTTGTTCTTGGGCAAATTACATACGTCTCTGTGCTTCAATTTCTTTATCTGTAAAATGAGAATAATCATATTTACCTCTAAGGTTATGAAGATTAAATGACTCAGATATTTAAGCATAAAAAAAAAAGTACCTGAAATAGATAACTAATAAGGAACTTCTGGATAGCAGAGAACTCTATTCTGTAATGACCTATATGGGAAAAGAATCTAAAATAGAGAGTGTGTGTGTATGTGTGTGTGTGTGTATGTGTAAATAGATTGATTTGCTGTATACCTGAAACACAACATCGTAAACCAACTATACCCCAATAAAATTTTTTTTTAAATTGTGCCTGGCACAAAGGAAGTGTTCAACAAATTTTAACAATGCTGCTCATGATTGTTATCGTTATTCCCTACAGGGGTTAACATGAGGCTTAAAAGTCCTTTGCGGTCATTCTGCCTTACAGTGTGAGACATAACACTTAACAGCCCAGAGTGGGTACAATATCATAGGAGCTAACTGAGGGAAGGCTGAATTAGAGTGAAGATGGTCAAAAGGAATAGAAATGTGTAGACTTGGAGATATTGCAGGGGTCAGGATATCATAGCAGCAAGGTCTGTGGATGAACTGCATTTAGGGGCTAAGGCTATGCCAACCATGACAAGGTTAGAAGCCTTACAATGGCCTGCTAAAACAGCACGAGATAAATCCTTATTTTGCTTTCTGCTCTCCCCACCCTCCATCTTTTCCTACTGTGATGCCTCTTTCCTTTCTTCCAATAAAGAAACATCAGAAAAAGAAAAACTAGGACCAAAAGGCATCTCCAAGTTTAGCAGGAGTATGAACTATTTGGTCCGTATATAATAAAAGTAGGAGCATTCAATCTGGATTTTGGCTCTTTGGTGCCCATATGTCCAAAAAGCATCATATTTGGGTAGGAAGTGGGGGTGTAAGACAGGAAAGAAAGAAAAATTAAGTAGAATTAAGATGTCTGAGTTGATTTTTAAATAAATGAGTTAGCATACGCAAATAGGTTTTTTATTTTTAATGTCTGTAATGAAGTTGAGCTGAGGGTGTAGGCAACAGACAGAGGAGAGAGGGGGCCTGGTGGCTGAGCAGGGTGTAGGATGGGGCTGGGGGCTGAATGATGAGGAAGAGGGAGGTGTCCTGGAGATGGAGTCAAGAGAGATCGTTTCTAGCCCTTTGCCACCAATGCACATTCGAGCATGGAGCCTACTCTGCAAGAATTCTATGGGCCAGCACTTGTGTAAAGTTGTAGGGAACTGTAGGGTAGGGGTCCCCGGCAGAAGCCCATCTTACTGACATGTAAGATGCCTCAGGCATCTCAAGGGCCCCACCAGCTTAAGGGTGGCTAGAGGGAAACACCTTCCCCTGCAAAAGACCTTCACACCCTTCTGCCTTGGCCTCTCAAAGTGATTCCTATTAAAGACAGTGTTTCTGAGCTGGCCAGCCAGGAACTGCTGACCAGTGGAGTTTATTTCTGCATGAAACGAAACACGCCCCACCCCCACCCCCACCCCCACCCATCACTTTCTTTCCTTCTGCCTGAGTCCATTACTTGGCTGTGCTTAGCAGAAGGGAGGCAGGAAAGGCACACTTGAAACTGTAGCGAGCATTTGAGCAGACTGAATTCAATTTTGGATACAAATGTCAAGGAAAGGCTCCTTTGACTCCTGCTCCTTGTTTACTGAGGCGGGATGCGATTCTCCACTGAAAGGCCTGCTGAGCTAGCTGGCCAGGGTGGGTTTGATGATGATACAGCACTGGGAGCCGGAGAAAGATGACCTTCCTGAGGGTGCCTAGAAAGGTGCTGTCGGGCTTCTCCGTGCTCCCCGGGACCAGGACAGAAAGCAAGAACCCGGGAGCTTCTCAGGTCCCAGCCTGGCCACAAATAAGCTACATGGCCTCTTCCCGTAGCTTTGGCTTGATCTTCTTGGTACATAAAATAAGGGGACTGGAATAGATGATCCCTAAGATCTTTTTCATGTTTTATGATTCTGGCATTTCAAGTATTTACAGGTGCTGGCAAGAAATGGCAGCCGAAAGTGTAGGATAAAATTTGGCGTAACCATTTGGGAGGATAATTTGGCTTTAGCGTTCAGATTTTTTGATGTATATACCCTTTGGCTCAGAAGAGTCAACTCTTGGGATGTATCCTATGGAAATACTAGCATAATAGGCAAGCACAGATATTTATAAATGTAAAAAACATCAGAAACAACTTATGTGCCCATTAGTAGGGAAGTGATTCAATAAACCTACTACACAAGCATTATTTAAAAAATACAGATCCTCATGTAATGAAAAGGGAAAATATCCAAAATACAACTTTAATTGAAAAAATAGATTGAATAAAATATATAGCACAATTTTCTGAAATTAAATACAGATATGTGTAACATACATATATTTGTTAAATTATACATTTGTGTATATGTGAATGGAGAAAAAGTGAAGAAGGTTCCACACCAAACTCACAACAATGTTTCCTGCTGGACTATGTGCTACAATATGGTAGTTACAAACACAAATGGCTACTGAGTACTTGAAATGTGGCTAGTGAAATAGAGGGATCACATTTTTAAAATTTATTTCATTTTAATTACTTCAGATTTAACTTAAAAACTGGTACTTCAGTTATTGGAAAACTTTGTAGTGTTTGCAATAACTTGGATATGTGAATCTTTTTCAACTGTATGTTTTAAGACATCTCAATCATAGGTCAAGTTTTTCAATGAAAATTTAGTATCCAAATTGAGTCATGTTATAAGTATAAAACACATACCAGATTTGTACCAAGAAAACTTGGTACAAAAAAATAACAGAAAATATCTCAATCATTTTTAGCTCATGAATAATTTGATATTGCTGATTACATGTTGAAGCAATAATATTTGGATACATTAGGTTAAATAAAATATATAAAACTAATTTCACCTGTTCCTTTTTACTTTTTCAATGTGACTGCTACAAAATTTTAAATTACGTATGTGGCTCACATTACATTTCTATGGGACAGGGCTGCTTTGAGTAGTGGGAGAGAGGGGAGGGCTAGACTTTAACTTTTTACTTGATATACTTTTGAATTGTTTGATTTTGCTATATTAAGCCTGGGTAACTTTCATGATTTACAAAGAACGATAGTTTTAAAGTATTAAAGTAAAAAGATAATTTCGAGGATCTATTTTGATATGTAAAGAACATTCTTGAGAAAATACTCTTAATTTGTTTCTTTGGGGATGGAGTGTCAAGGTCTCAAATAAATATTTTGCCATCAAGTTATTAGAAAATGGAACTTTCACTTCAGTGTCTCCGTGATTTACCAGCATCTTCTAATTTTTGGATGACTGCTCTCCTCAGCCAGGATACCTCTGCCTGACAACCATCCCAGCTGTGCTGGCAAAGGATTGTTTCTTGAGAGTAGGAGTTAAGCCCAGGAGGGTTAGAAAAAAAGAGAAATAACCCTTGAAATAATCTCCCTTCTTCTCTCCTGCTCCCTCCTCCCGTATCAAGATTTCCCAAGGCTTTGGGGATCTCGAGTTCTAGGCTGAACTTCCTACCTCTCTAAATGACAAGGCCAGGATGTTAATGTTCCCCGCGCAGACACGTCTGCATTATATATAAAGATGTCTGTGTTACACATAAACACGTTATGGCTGTAGCAATATCACTTTCAAAGGAGCGTTAATCCGCTGAAGTCATTGAGTCAGAAAACATTTGCTTCTCCATGTCTTGTGTCTGAACTGTGTGTGAGAGAGAAGGTAGGAGGGAGCGAGGAAAGGACGGAGGAAAGAGAGAGAATGCATTTTATAGAGCCCTACTTTGCAGAGGTCGTTTTTAAAACTATTTGGCTGCTTTCTCACTCGTGTGCTATGGTGTCACTCTCTTACACTATTTAGTCTCTGTTAAAAAAATTGATTATCTTTTCTGTACAAACTTACAGATACACAAATAACCCCAATCAACGTTTTGGGTATGAAGTTGTTGAGTTTAAATGGATGCCACAGGGTGACTTGGGTGAAGAAAAAAATCAGCTGTGGTTCTCATAAAGCTCAGGCGATTGCTAACTCAGTGCTTCCCTAAAACCTGTATTACAGCTCGAGTCTCCCTAGAACGTACTTGCCTGTTTTGATTTGTCTTCCTTGCTGGGCACCTCTATCTCCAGCACCTGGCACAAGGCCTGGCAAATACCAGGCTCTTAACAGAAATCTGTTGGTTGACTGAAGGAAGAAATGAATGGACCTACCATTTAAGGGTCAGCCATTATCTAAAACATTTATAAAATTAGAATATCAGCTCGAAAATGGACTTGTAAAAATTTTCCATCTTTTTGACATTGTTTTGTTAGCTGACTAAACAAAGTCAGCTATTAAACACACATAAACACACACACAGGGTCCCTGCTTTTGTGACGTTTACAACCTGGGGAGAGGGGAGAGTTAGGGGTCAAGCATAAGTACATAAAGTCAAAAAGTACAAATGGTGACAGGTGTTCCCAAGGATACTATCAGGAATGGTGAGAGGATAAACGGTATAGGGGGAGTTACACCAGTTTAGCCAAGTCCATTTGTCTCTTCTCTGAGGAAGTGACATTTAAGCTAAAGCATGAGGAATGAGAGTGGGGCTTCCCAGGTGGTAAAAAATCTGTCTGCCAAGTGCAGGAGACTTGAGTTTAGTCCCTGAATCTAAAGATGTTCTGGAGGAGGAAATGGCAACCCACGGTAAAGCATCTGTCTGTAATGCAGGAGACCAAGGTTCGATCCCTGGGTTGGGAAGATCCCCTGGAGAAGGAAATGGCACCCCACTCCAGTACTTTTGCCTGGAAAATCCCATGGATGGAGGAGCCTGGTAGGCTACAGCCCATGGGGTCGAAAAGAGCTGGACACGACTGAGTGACTTCACTTTCACTTTTCAGTATTGCCAGGATAATCCCATGGACAGAATACCCTGGTCAGCTACAGTCCACGGGGTGGCAAAGAGTTGGACACGACTGAGCACACACACACACACGGGGATGAGAAAGTGTCAAATATTAAGCTAGTCAATAAGCACGTTTGGGCAAGGCGGGGGATGGGGTGGGTGGTGGGTATGGGAGAGAAGGAAGAGCCTTCCCCACACCCAGGGGCAGGGTCTGCTGTTTCTGTGACTCTCTACCCAATGTGCTAAAAGTTCAAACTTGATTTGATTCATTTGGAATTTAGAGTCCATGCTAATTTGCATGCTTGGCTAGGTATCAGTGTCTATAGGTACCCATGCGTTCAAAGTGTAAAGAGGGTGATTTCCTTTATGTGAAGTGGCATATGATTATGAAGGAATGTCCTGAGGGTGGGCTAGGTGGTGGATGGTGAGTTTTATTCACTTCTCTTCAAGATTTGTCTGGGGCCTCTTCACATTAGCTTCCATATTTCAGATCTGCTCTGTCTATTCAATTTCTCCTTTAAACATATATTTTTGCTGACAGTAGTTACATGTGGAGGGAGGTCTGAGGATTTGCAAGGAGAAGAGTCTCATTTTTCATCTTATTCTCCCCTTTGAATATTTTAACTACGAATTTTTTATAACTTACAAAACTATTAAAATTGTAAACTACAGATACAGTTCTGTTTAACATGCCACCTTATGACCATTGCTGGGAATTTGTTTTCTTTCTTGTTTCCTGATTATTAAGGCAGTACAAGCTCAATGCAATTCGTTTGGGAAAACTCAGAAGAAAATAAAAAATTTTCATAACTGAATGACCCAGAGATTACTACTAATATTCTCTTGGTATACAGAAGTCCCCCCTTAGTCAAGATTTCACTTCCCACAATTTATGTTACTCATAGTCAACCACATCCCAAAAATATTAGTGGAAAATTCCAGAAATAAACAATTTATAAGTCTTAAACTCTGTGTAGCCTGATAAAATTGGGCCCAGATCTCAGACACGCCCTGGATGTGAATTATCTCTTTGTCCGTGAAGTCTTGCTCTTTAGTCACATAGTAGCCGTCTTGGTTATCAGTCCAACAGTCAGGTATCACAGTGCTTGTGTTCAAGGAACTCTTACTTTAGTTAATAATGACCCCAAAGCTCATTAGTGTCGTGATGCTGGCAATCTGGACATGCCAGAGGAAAGTGATAAAGTGCTTCCTTCAAAGTGAAAAGGTGCAAGTTCTCGATTTAATAAGTAATGAGAAAAATCTTTACTGTGCCGAAGCTGCTAAGATCTATGGTAAGAACAAGTTTTCTATCCATGGAATTGTGATGAAGGAAAAAGAAATTTGTGTTAGTTTTGCTGTTGCACCTCTAACTGAAAAACTTAGGGCCATAGTGAGTGAGAGTGCTAGGATTGAAAAAGCATTAAGTTTGTACACTATGATATTTTGAGAAAGAGAGAGACCATTGACGTATTTTGTTTTTTACAGTATGTTCTTATAATTGGGGCTTCCCAGATGGCTCTAGTGGTAAAGAACCCTCTTGTCAATGCAGGAGATGTAACAGACATGAGCTCGATCCCTGGGTTGGGAAGGGATCCCTCCTGAAGGAGGGCACGGCTATCCACTCCAGTATTCCTGCCTGGAGAATCCCATGGACAGAGAAAACTGGCGGGTTATGGTCCATAGTGTGGCAAAGAGTTGGACACGATTGAAGTGACTTAGCATGCACGCATTGTTATAATTATTGTATTTTATTATTGTCCTTAATGTATTACTGTACCTTACATATTTATAAATTGAACTTTACCACTGGTTTGTATGTACAGGAAAAAAAAACAGTATATCTGGGATCGAGGACTATCCACAGTTTCAGGCATCCAATTGGGAGTTCTGAACTGTAACCACCTTGGATAAAGGGAGACAACTGTATGTCTTTCCCAATGCCTCTTTAAAAATAGGATCCAATTCTACTTGTACATTTATAACCAATTTTTTAAAACTTGGAATATGTAGGCACCTTTCTATGGCAATAAATGTCAAGCTTCTGAATGGATATATAATAATTTATAATTATATATATTTGGATGAGCATTTAGATTTCAATTTTCAGCATATAATTAACTTTTAATCTGAGTTTTCAAGAAATTTTTTGTTATCAGTCACCATCCTAGGATTATACTTGATTCCTCAAAATTCAACCAACAACAGTGATACTTACTTGGTAATCTAGAAACAGAATTTTCTTTGCAGGTATATAGTTAAGTACTTCACGCGATGTTCCACTGGGTGCAAACTTAATACATGAAAGTCTAAACTTCAAAATTATTCCTTAACTTCACTAGACAATTTAAATAGCAAATCTCACCTCTTTCACTCAAAATGCCCTTTCGAAATGTATCAGCTTTTCAAAAGGTTGGCAGTGAAGGTAGGGAGGGATGTCTCTTGAAATGTCTAATGGTGTATTTTAAGACCACCTCAGGTATTCTGTGCAGAGGTGGGATGGGAGGGGGAGGGGGTGAAAGTGTACTAATAAAGGCCAGTGCTCTGATCACAGGTGTTACCAACTGACTCGACAAGTCAGACAGGTGATGGGGGTGGGACAAGAGGCAAAATTCCGGGTATCAGAATCAGACGTGGGTAAGCTGGAGGGATTCTAGCTGTGGAAGCCCTCACATACCTGGACTTGAAAAAAGGATCCTCAGCTGACTATGTGTATGTGCGTGTGTCTGCTCAGTCATATCTTCTGGGACTCTATGGACTGTAGCCTGCCAGGCTCCTCTGTCCACGGGATCTCCCAAGTAAGAATACTAGAGTGGGTAGCCATTTCTTTCGCCAGGGGATCTTGCCGTCCCAGGGATCGAACCTGCATCAAATGCACAGGCAGGCGAATTCTTGACCGCTGAGCCATCAGGGAAGCCTTCCTCAATCTATTACTCTCCAGCAAAACAGAACAGCAGCCAGGGCTGGACCGTCTTCATGCCAGATCAGCCTGTCCGTCTCCAAGTCAGCAAATACACAAAGATCCATTCCACCCTCAAACCTGACATTCCCCTTAGTTACAATCCTGTGATTTCCAAAAAGATTATTTTCTGTTTCTTTTCAGCTATAGCAACCTGCTCTCTTAAATAGCTTCTTTATCTGGTGGGGCAATTACAGCTTGTGACTAACAGCTGCGGTTCATAAACATGAGTTTCACTGTTTGGGTCAGTAGTTCTTAGTGTTTTCTGAATGGCAACTCCCCCAGCTGATCTTGGCATTAAGAGAAGTACCTACCATCAGCACTCCGGTTGGTACTCAATAATGCAGTTTACTGTTGGAGGATTCTGTTTCCCCATTATAAAAGACGTGACATTTTTATTAAAGTTGCAAGACCTTAAATCTAATACCAAATGTATTTCTGTATGTTGGTTTTACTGGTGATTTTAGCTTTCCTCATTGAGTTTTTCTTTATATTCCAAATGGTCTACAATAGGCATGTCTTCCTTTTTTATTTTGGAAAAAAATGCCCTTTCAAAAAGTCATTCACAACTATAAAAATTTTAAGAGAAAATCTGCAGGACCTAGGACTTGATAAAGAGTTCTTAGATATGACACCAAAGGCACAATTGATAAAAGGAAAGAAATCTATAAATTAGACTTCACCAAAATTAAAAGCTTTTGCTCTGTGAAAGATATTGTTAAGAGGATGAAAAGACAGGCTCCAAACTGGGAGAAACTATTATTTGCAACAACTGCACGTTAGCGTCTCAGAGGATGGGAAGCCCATTTATTGAACCCTTATGATGCGGCAGGCCCTGGACAAAACCCTTTACATTTATCAACCCATTTCAATCTTGCAGCATTTCTATCAGGCAGGAGCTGTTACTATTCCTGTGTTAAAATTCAGAGGCAGAGGCTGGAAGAGTTTCAGGGTCTTCTCTAAGACCTTATCCCCAGGGCCAGGATTCAGTCCAAACCTGTTCATCACCCAAGTGTGCTAAGAGCCTGGATTCTGGAGCCAGACTTCCTGGGTTCAAATCCTACATACCTTCTTGGTAGCTATTTGACTTTGCCTCCATTTCCCCAACTGTATAATGGGATTAATAATACCTACCTTATAAGGTTGTTGTAAAAATTTAAAACATGAATCTCTCTGTGGCTAAGAGCTATGTGCTTGGCACATAGCAAGGGCCATGTGAGTGATCACTATTGTTATGATGGTGTTATTATTTTACTGACTCTTATAAAAGTAAATGACCCAAAGAGACATAATTTCATGTTGCCTCAAGAGATTTCTCCTGGCCAAGCAACATAAGACAGGCTACCTCCAGGCTGCTGCTCCCAGCCCCAGGGCTTTCAGCAAAGTGAAACTGGCCATTTCCAAAGTCAAATTCTTCAGGGCAGCATTAAGTCTTTGTCTTATCGGGAAAGGGGTGAGGGTAGGAGAGGACAACCCTTTCATGTAAGAGCCAGCAATGGATTTCCTTTGAAGAACCTTGCCTTTTACAAGTATTTGTTTCGGAGTATTCAGTGATCTTATTTTGTATATCTCTGTTGCTGCAGCATACCATGGACTGTCAGTATCCTCTTTGCTGCTGCTAGTGCTGCTAAGTAGCTTCAGTCGTGTCCGACTCTGTGCGACCCCATAGACGGCAGCCCATCAGGCTCCCCCGTCCCTGGGATTCTCCAGGCAAGAATAGTGGAGTGGGTTGCCATTCCCAATGCATGAAAGTGAAAAGTGAAAGTGAAGTCGCTCGGTTGTGTTCAACTTTTCGTGACTCCATGGACTGCAGTCCACCAGGCTCCTCCGTCCATGGGATTTTCCACCCCACTGGAGTGGGGTACTATTGCCTTCTCCGAGTATCATCTTTACTACAGAAAATAGGGTCCGTAGTGCCTTTAAATCTAATCAGATTAGAGAAACAATTCAGAAAACTCACCTTTATGATTCTCTTCTTCTAGAACAACTCTAGGTACCTAAAATTACCCAAAGATAACAAGAGGCATCACCTGCCTGACAGTGGTTACAGGAGTAAAGAGCCCCAGAGCTGAGGCTTTCTTAACTCCTCCAAATGGATCACAATTATGAGACAAATGATGTCTTCAGTCAGGGCCAGGGGGTTCAGTTTCAACCCCAATCAACAGTCCTATGAAAGGCTTCTCTTTGAGAGACGCTGAGGTTTCCTTTTGCGATGGGAGCTGAGGGAAGATGGAGCCCAGCTTAAATGCCCTGGCTGGGTCTCATAGAGCTCAGGAGGATACCAGTAGAGACCTTCCTGGGCAGAACACTGGAAATGGAACTGCTGGCATAGCACCCTATGCCAGATATATACCTTAATGCAAACTCCAGGTTATCTTGGCCTTCAGGAAGAACAGGGCTTACAGCTGATCTAGTTCAGGAAGGAGCCCTCTCACCAGGATCCCTGAGTACAAAGAACACCTGATTTGGGGTGAAAAACCCACCCCAGGGCTGGTGTCCTTGAAGAGTCCCCTTAGAATCTCTAGAGTTTTGTTTTCATTTCTATAAAGACTCTTAAGTCTTTAGGATTTGGAAACTTGCCTTGATATGATTTTACCAGCATCCTTTATCCTATCGGTGGTGGTACCGTGGTAAAGAATCTGCCTGCCGATGCAGGAGATACAAGAAACATGGATTTGATTGGAGATATGGATTGGGAAGATTCCCCTGGAGAAGGAAATGGCAACCCACTCCAATATTCTTGCCTGGAAAATTCCACAGACAGAAGAGCCTGCTGGGCTACAGTCCCTGGGTTTGGAAAGAGTCAGACATGACTTCGCGACTGAAAAACAACAGTATACTAATAGAAGGCACTAAACTGCATGCCCCAGTCACCTTGTTGAACTCTTCATTTTATGAGGAAGAAACTGAAGCCCAGCATCACACAGCGCTATAATAATAAGAGCCTGGAACCCAAGACTTCTGACCCCAGCCTAGTTCTCTACCCTCAGAGCCACCCCGCCAAAATGACAATTTTAAGGATAACTTCCTAAACTGATCACTCCTTCTCTCTTTTACAAGGCCGTTGGGTCACCACACTGCAGATAATTCGCTCCATAAACCAACTCAGAGCTGTAGGGAAAGAGCAAATTAGCCAAGATGGCAGTAGTCAGGCTCTCCCCCACGGCCTCTCACTCTTGCCCCATGTTTTTCAAATAATGATTATGTAAGAGCTGAGATCATTTGTATAGCACTGCGCAGTCTCATAACCTATATAAGCACCACCTGAAATGCTCTTGTAGTCAAGTTGTGTTGAGTCAAGTCTCACAGTGGTTGTTGCTGCTGTTGTGTCAGCCATTAGAGAGTAAAGCATCTCTGCTTTGCCAAGGCGACTAAAGAATGTCTGCAGCTCCTACGACTCCTCACATCCTCTTCCAGCTCCGCCCTGCCTGCCCTGCCAGCAAGACAAGAGCACTCTGAAACATGTCTCATCATGAACCAGGACTTTGGCTCAAATGGAGAAAGGATTCAGCGAGTTTTGGGGGTGAGGGGTTGAGGGGGTACTGAACTCATTAAAAGACTCTGCAGAACAATCCTGCTGATTCAGAATGACTAAAGAATTGTCTTTCTGATTATCTAGTGGTTTTGCTCATATTTATGGAATGAATGAATATATGGAGCTTTGAAATGTAATACCAGCGATTCTACTGAATTTAATTCAATCTTTCTTCCCCCGGTATGTCAAGGTCATAATAAGTATGGATTACCACTCTGGAGAATTCAACTGATAAAGAACAGGGGTTGGCAATCTTCCCTTTGGTGTATTTTTGGTAAATTGCTGACTCTGATGCAGAAGGTGAGGATGATCAAGCTGACTCTTCTCTCTCTCTGTCCTTTAAAAGTAAATCCCTCACATCAGTTTGCTTATCTTTCACTTATCCTTTTCTTATAAAAATATCTTCAGGAATGTACACACACACCCAAGTCATCTGATCTCTGGTTGACTGGAACATAGTTACCTAATCAATAGGACCATCACACACAGGATTATGTCTTAAACTTTTCTCTTGAATTCCTGGTTACAAGACTGAAGACGTGCCATGGGGCACTTGATTCTTTTTACTTCATTTAGGAGCATGGATGCTGAACCCAAGAAGCAGAAATCAGCCAACTGACAGAAGTGGCAACTAGACACAAAACAACTTAGTGATGGGTTCAAGAATATGGGGTCAATTTAAAATTTTTTTAATTTATTGTCCAGTTACAGTTTAATATATTTTTGAGCAGGCAATGAATTAAAACACAAAGAACAGTAAGCAGAGAAACATGTCAGGTAAATTACAAACAGGCTTTTTAGTGAAACTATTTTTTAACTTACTCCATTTCAACTCAAGATAATATTTTTATATTTTCAAGTTAGTTTTTACATCACAAATCAAGATTTATCTACATTCAGATAGGTTCTGCTGGCTTATGTCCAAAAGGCTTTGCTCTCTGGAGAGAAGTATTCCTTGCTTTTAAAGTACTTATTAACACCTTTTACTTGTCAGGAATTATGCCCAGTATCAAGGCTATGAAGGACTAAGACACAGCCCCTATCCTGGTGGGGGTGGGGAGGGATTGGCATGGAGACTATGCTCAAACATTATCTCACCTCGCCATCATTTTCCATCTTACAATGCCACCAATCTGAGCTTTATAGATAGTTGCTCTGTAGTTTCTGTACACGTGATAATAATCCTTAATTCAATTCACCTGACCTCTCAAAAATCTTGCCATGCTTTTTTTTCCTTTCTTTAACTTCTTTTTTTTTTCCCCTGGGTTCTTTCTTCCATGCCAGCTGTCACTGTGACACAATGAAGAGCTAAACTGAGAAGGTTCTGCTCACCTCTGATTTCCCACACTGGGCTCAAACAGTAACAGTTTTGTTATGAACTATCTTCCCAAATTTGCCCTAGCCCATTTATCCCTAGATTGTTTTCTTTTATGTTAATAAACCATCATTTTATGTGTGCATGCCAAGTTGCTTCAGTTGTGTCTGACTCTTTGTGACCTGACTGTAATCTGCCAGGCTCCTCTGTCCATGGGATTCTCCATGCAGGAATATTGGAATAAGTTGCCATGCCCTCCTCCAGGGGATCTTCCTGACCCAGTGATCAAACCCCTGGCTCCTGCGGCTCCTGCATTGCAGGCAGATCCTTTACCCCTGAGCCACCGGGAAACCCCTCATTATTACATGCTGAAGCATTATTTGTAATAGTTAAGGGGAAAAAAACACAGCAGTTACCTATATCTCCATCCATGGAAAGGGGGTTAAGTAAACTATGGTATAGCCATACGATGGAACCCTCTCCATGCTTTAAAAAGAATAGAGGGAGGCCTCTAAAAAAGCTGAACTCGTACAAGCAGAAATTTTAAAGTGGTGGTTGCCTAAGGTTGGAGTTTGAAGGAAATGGGGAGATATTCATCAAAATGTACAAAGATTCAGTCCCACATGAAGCATAAGTTCTGGAGAGCTAACAGACAGCATGGTGACTCCAGTTACGGTACTGTATTCTTGAAGTTTGCTGAGAGAGCAGAGCTTTCCACCACATAGAAACATATCCTAACTATGTAAGGTAATGGACATGTTAACTAGCTCAGTTATAACCATTTCGCAATGTATATATAAACACCAAATCATCGTATGGAGCACCACAGATATATACCACTCTGATTTGTCAAGTGTATTCCAGTAAAGCTGGGGGGAGGGAATGAGAGGTCTGTTTGACCAAGCATCTGTGATACATTGTAAAGTTAGAAAAAGGCAAGTTGCAAAACTAGGTGCTGTGAGACCTCATTTGAAAACATATACGTGAATCTGTATAACATGCACCTGAATACACACACACAGTATTAAATGGAAAAACTATAGGAGACACAGAGTACGTGATTGGGAGCTAGTGAAGTTTAGTAGGTGAGTTAGGGGAGGAGCAGATGATGTCACTTTCTCATGCTACACTTCTCTATCAATTATGTTGACAATAAATATACTTTTGAAAGAACTGAATAAATAGAAATATCTTATTTTCCTAGACATTTTAAAACCGTACATTCTTCTAGGATAGCATAGCTGTTGAGTTTCCACTCCTTTTGATAATACACTTATCTCTTTTATGGCTTCAGGGAATTAAGGCCCCAGAGGAACAAGTATGTGTCCTCACTTTCCTATTTGCCCCTTCTGCGGGTTCTCCAGCCCCTGGGATCATGAGCGATTCACAATTACTCACAGCTTCCAGGTCCCCTACCAGTTTTGTAACCATTCTGTGCTTGTCCTTTGCAACCAATGTCATTTTAAAGGTTCAGAGTATATCTTCTGCAGAGCTCTGGACCATTCCTGGGGTAACAGGGTGTTAGCAATATTTCTCTGGGCTCAGCAGTCTGCCCTTCATGTCTGTGAATGGGAAACCTCTCAATACCTCCGGCTGAGTCTTTACCGTCATACACTGTTTTATATAAGGGGTTTGAGCATCCGCTGATTTTGGCTTCTGCAGAGACTCCTGGCACCAGATCCCCACGGACAATGAAGGCCAATTGTATTTCATTCAGGTGTATCATTCACTGTTTCTTGGTCACATCATAGGTAGACTTGGCCCTGGAAAATCTATCCACCAGTCCCTGAAAGCAAGCTAAAGAGGTATTCTCATCTCACAGACCAGGAAACTGAGGCATCCAAGGTTGACTGGGGCTGCCTAGGCCACATGGCAGGGTGCTGGAAAAAATACTGGGATTAAAACCTAGAGTCCCAAGTTCAAGTTCTCGGCATACTATTAATATATTGGGTTGGCCAAAAAATTCATTCGGATTCTGTAACAACTTAGGAAAAACCTGAATGAACTTACTGGCCAACCCAATATTTTTTTTAAGCAAAATCTGAACTCCCTGAGCCCCAGTTTCCTTGTCAATAAAATAAAAATTGTAAAACCTGCCTCCTATAGCACTGCTATTACATGAGTGTGTATACAATGTTCTGCATTTTGTAAAGTATATATCATTTATTATATAATTACATAAGAGGACCAACAACCAGGAAATTCTATATGAATAGTTATATCTTCATGGGTGCATATCCAGCTAGGTTTCTGTTGGATTTTCTTTTGCCCAAAATAGAAATTTAAAATTTTCTTTGAAGCATCTTAGAAGCCATTCCTTTACCTTGAATAGTCTTGTTCTTTAAATTCAAGTGTTTTTTTATACCCTAAATATGTCTCCAAATGGGTTTTAAAAGGGGCACAAAAGTATCAGTTCCAGGAAGAACGCAACAACACTCTCCCAGAATGCCATGCCAAATTGCATAGCACTCTGAAAGCAGATTAAAGTTGTTTCAAATGCTTCAAAGTGAAGGAAAAAATCTAATCCCCCAAGGTTCCCTTTAAATCCATATTCCTTAATTTCAGTAAATTTCCCAAGTCTTTTAAAAGACCCAAATATCATTTTACAGTTTGGAAGTAGTAATGGAGAACAGTTCCTAATTTTTTAGAATGTTCTTCCCCCCCACCCCGTTTAAAAAGGGCTCAGTAAAGCTGGTCTTTCTCATAAAGGAGCCGGCCCAAGTTGAAGACAGCCCGCCTGGCTTGGGGGGAGTGGGCGCAGCCATCTCCAGGGCCCTGAGCCTAGAGTTTATGGCTAATGGCTACCTGGAGAATTCCTTCAAGAAGCAGAGTCAGGCATTTTCCCTGTTATTTCTGGGCGAGATTTGCACGTCTGTCATTGTGGGAAGAACGCCCAGTCTCCTCACTGTGTAACACTGAAGGAAAGAAAGTTTCCAAATGAGAAGAAAAACAAGCCCGGCTGCAACAGAGGCTAGCAGGACCATTTTCACTGCTTTGGAAAAACTGCTCTTCTTAAGCCATCTTCACCTGCCAGAAGAGGCAAACTGTTTTCCTGAAACAGTTTTTGTAATTCTTCCCTTTCTGACCTATGAAAACAGTCATAAAAGCCCCAATTACCACGATGAGTATTCATTGAGATTAACACATACCAAGCACTGTGCCAAAGGTCCCACATGCTGTATTTCATGAGATCTGCTCAGCAGCCTTGAGGCCGATACTATTATTAGCCCCATTATACAGATGAGAAAGTTGAAGTCTAAAGAGATAACTAAGCACTCAAGTGACACACAGCTACTTAAGAGGTTGAGCAAGGACAGCAAACCAGATCTTCCTGACTCCAAAGTCCAGGTTTAACCAAAATAACGCACTGCCTAAATACAGTCCCAAGCCAGTGCAGCCCCAAGTCCGTGTTGAACACATCTGTTCTACCTCAAATCTGAAATGTTATTTTAATTAACAATAGCTGCCTGTGTCCAGCTAAGTGGTTTACATGCCTGGTCTCATTTAAGGCTTCCCAGCAGATTCAAATGGTATTAACTACCCTGGAAATACTTTCTGCCTCTTCTGTCACTCTCTTCTTTTTCTCCTGTTTCTTTCTCTCTCCCTCTTCATCTCAGAGACGGCGAGTGCCTTGGGTTGTATTTTCACCTTGCCTTCAGCCTGGCTTAAAATGCAGACACTGTGCAGTGAAGGAGATAGGTGCATCTTTTCAGGTGCCTTACGCTTTTGTTTGAGGGGAAGTTACAAGTACCGGTTGCTGCTCTCCGACTTCAGGACACCTCCCCGTGTATGGTGCCAGAGTGGTGACCTCAGACCATAGCTTGAATGCCCGATTACAAGTAATCCAGCTCCAGAGGTGATAGCATGACCTCTCTTTAAAAAGGAGATAAAAATAGCCAAGAAACAACACTTTGCTCAGTTCTCTGAAAGGTTGGCATCCTTCCAGGATAGACTTATGTACTTTTTGTACTTGGAGGAAAAAAAGAGATGGGATTTGATCCAAGAATGGGCCTACAAACGAGAGAAATATGGAGCAAGCAGCTGGAGCAGAGCAGCCAAGTGGTACCACCAGCTGCAGGCCCATTAATTAACATTCCCTGGTATGTAGCAGCTCCAGTGACCTTGATTCTTGTTGAATTCACCGAGATAACTTTCACAGAGTCTCTGCTTTTCTCACTGTGGTGTATTTATCCAAGGAGTACCTTGCATATTTCCCCCCATCTCTACAAGCAGTAAATTTATTCTAATTGCAGAGAGATACAGTAAAAGCCTGATTGAACGCTTGGCAGTTTATAGAGATTTATTTCTGGGGCTTAAGGGGGTTTTTAGAGTGTGTGACTAGAGCAGGGTTGAGGGGAGCTGAGGAAAGAAGCCCAAGAGAAAATGTAGATTTAATGGATCTATAAAATGACCCCGCAGTAGATAAATGCTTGTTCCAAAGAAGCTTAAACAGCCTGACCCAAACCAGGGTCTGTGACAGCCAGTCCGACACGAGGTGTCTGAAGCATTGCATATTTCTCTTCGGGTTTTCAGGTTTCCATATGAAATTTGTTATTCCCCAGGCAGAGGTGAGAGAGAGGGGAAATCTGTTTTCCAGAGGGAAGAAAGCATATTTAACTGCAAATTTCTAAGTACTCAAAGCTATGAAGAAAGTAAACCTCCAGCACCTGCCCTTAAAATCACTTTGCCTTTTCTCTAACTTTCTATAAGCTCAACTCTGAATTTTTAGCCTAGGATCCTAGAAGGCGGATCATGAGAACCTGTCCTTTGTAGCAGAATTTCTGCATAGGAACCAGCAGTTTTCCAAAGGCCAGTTATCCCAGGCACTTTCAGCTCATAGTGAGACAGAGGGTCACTATCCTTTGACAGAGCCTTCAGCTTAGAATAGGCCGTGCATGCACATATTGCTGAACTTTTCCACGAAATCCTTCTAGGCTTTTGATCCCATGAGTGACATTCATCTTTTTTGCAGCTGCTTTGCAAGTTTCACTGAGGATGAATTTTAGGACTTTCAACTGTTGAATTTGTTATATTGTAAATCTAATCACTACTAAAATGGAGACATTTGTTCTGGGGAAAGAAGCAAAACAGAAAAAGCTCCAAAGTAGACACCAGTGGGGAAATAGTTTGGAGAGTAAATGCCCTGGTCTCTTTGGGCAGGGGCTAAACAGGGATTGGGTCAGCTTCTTGGGTCCCTGTGTCCCCTTTAATAATATAATACCACCAATTATTTTGGGCTTCCCTGGTGGCTCAGCTGGTAGAGAATCCTCCTGCAATGCGGAAGACCTGGGTTCGATCCCTGGGTTGAGAAGATACCCTGGAGAAGGGAAAGGCTACCCACTCCAGTATTCTGGCCTGGAGAATTCCAAGGACTGTATAGTCCATGGGTCACAAAGAGTCGGACATGACTGAGCGACTTTCACTTTTCACCAGTGATTTTATCAGCAAAAGTGAGTTTTTTCGGTAATAGCCAGAGGAATTGCAACTCAGAGTATCAAATTATGGAAGACCATAGGCAAGCCCAAGGAACAAAGAAGGGAAACTAGCTTTTAAAGGGGAAAGCGGAGACTTGGGAGGGAGGAAGCTGGGAGTCAAAGTATGGAAGCTTCTCATTGGTTGAACTGCTCCAGTCTGGGATTGGCTGCACAATCCTTCAGGGAGTGAAGTTTTTTCCCTCCAGTTGGACGGTGAAGTAGGCAACACTTGCCTGTGAGAGATGCAGGAGAGCTATAAGGGTAGTCTCTTCCCGTTTGAGGTAATTGAGGATGCCTGGAGGGCATGAGAGCGCCCCCTATAGGCCTGAATTGCCGCTTATTGTAGCTGAGTTTTCTTTTAATTCTACACCAGCCTGTTTCTTTCTTCCTTTTTTTTAGGAATTGGCATAAGGGAACCCTTGGGGGGAAATTAAACTTTTTGATTGTTTAACACTCATACAAAAAAGCATTTTAACATGTTGTTTTAAAGTTAAAACCCAAATCAAGAAGTGTAATATTGTGAATTCTCCCCTCATAGCATCTCTCATGCTCCTAGAGATAACCACTATCAGACATTTTATGGGAATCATAGCTTTGTTTTTTTAAACAATTATTTAGCACCTAAGTCGGAGAAGGCAATGGCACCCCGCTCCAGTACTCTTACCTGGCAAATCCCATGGACAGAGGAGCCTGGTAGGCTGCAGTCCATGGGGTCGCTAAGAGTCGGACAGGACTGAGCGACTTCACTTTCACTTTTCACTTTCATGCATTGGAGAAGGAAATGGCAACCCACTCCAGTGTTCTTGCCTGGAGAATCTCAGGGACCGGGGAGCCTGGTGGGCTGCCGTCTCTGGGGTCGCACAGAGTCGGACACGACTTAAGCGATTTAGCAGCAGCAGCAGCACCGAAGTATGCATCTACATAGAACAGAGTTTAATTTTATGTGTTGGAACTTGATAAATGGAGTTAATGCCTTGTTCTTTTTGTTCCTTTGCTCAACCTCATGTTTGTAAGAGTCATCCAGGTTGTATGTAGTTATAGTTCGTATTTATTATAGCACAATATTTTTTCATTTACCCATTGATGAACATTCCAGGTTATATCTAGTTTGGAGATGTTGATAATGAAGCTGCTGGGAGCATTCTTGTGCATATACACAGGGAGCATGAGAATTTGGTCAGCTTGCCTGATTGATGTCAAGCAATTCAATTTGAACACATCTTGAATCAAGGCTTGTCCAAGGTTGAATGGCAAAATGGACAAGATTTGTCACTTGCTCATTCAGTAAATACAAACCAAACTTCTATTGTAGGAATAGGAAATATATGACCCAGGCTGCCACTCTTCCCTTCTGTGCTCAGAGCAGACATCACTAGTTTATAAGAGTGTGCTTTCCTGTTAAGCCTGGATGTGGCTTCAGTCATAGGCAATGTGGTCCTCGGGGTACATTGCTAACGATTGAATATGAGGGGGTGTGATGGTTAATTTTCTGTGTCAACATGGTTAGGCCACAGTACCTAGATAGTTGATCAACATCATTCTAGATGTTTCTGTGAAAATATTGTTTTCATTGAGATTAATATTTAAATCTTTGCATAAAGCAGCTAATCCTTTATAATGTGGGTGGGTCTCAAAAAAGATAACATGGGTCTCTACCACTGAGTTGAAGGTCTCAATAGATAAAAGACTGACCTTGCCCAAAGAAGATGGATTTCTGCTACCAGACTGCCTCTGGACTCAAACTACACTTCTTGCCTGGGTCTCCATCCTATGGCCTACCACCCCTGCAGACTTTGGACTTGGACGGAGGAACTTGGTGGGCTGCAGTCCATGGGGTCGCTAAGAGTCGGACACGACTGAGCAACTTCACCTTCACTTCTCACTTTCATGCATTGGAGAAGGAAACGACAACCCACTCCAGTGTTCTTGCCTGGAGAATCCCAGGGATGGGGGAGCCTGGTGGGCTACCGTCTGTGGGGTCGCACAGAGTCGGACACGACTGAAGTCACTTAGCAGCAGAAGTCTCCATAATCATGTGAGCTTATTCATTACAATCTCTTTCTGTGTATACACAGACATCTTTTTGGTCCTCTCTAGAGAACACCAATACAGGTGGCATACTGTTTGCACAGGACTGCCTGGTGGCACAGGAACAGAAAGCCTGTCAAGGTAATTTAAATAAAGGAGATTTACTGTTGACAGATATAGAACCTCTGAGAATCAAATACCAGGAAATAATTTTAATATTCAGTAGTACCCTCTTCAAAACCAATTCATTATAACACTACTTATATCTGAGACATTTTCCAAAATAAAATTGCAGTGGGTGTCCCAGTTTTTGAGGGTCATCTGTTGCTGTCAGCCAATGAAATCTAGAGCAAAGGAGCTATTCTGAGTGTTCTTAACACAGTACTGCGGCTGCTTCCAGCTGGTGAGCTGAGTTGAATGGGTCCTGCAATGTATGTTGTTTATTCTGTTCTGGGCTCCCTTTCTGCCATTGCTTTTGTGTTCTGGCAATGCTATGATCCAGACTGGCTGACAAAAGGAGCATTGGTGATAAGACTGTATCTACTGTAAAGAAATCAAAGGGAGAGTGTCATGCTAGATATTAGAACACAGATTTTCACATGTACCCCAATGTTCATTACAGCACTCTTTATAATAGCCAGGACATGAAAACAAACTAGATGTCCATCGACAGATGAATGGATAGAGAAGTTGTGCTACATGTATAGAACAGAATATTATTCAATCATAAAAAGGAACAAATATAAGTGAGCTGAACTTAGGTGGATGAACCTGGAGCCTGTTATACAGAATGAAGTCAGAAAGAGAAAAGTAAATACTGCATATTAATGCACATATATGGAATCTAGAAAAATGGTACCAGTGAACCTATCTGCAGGGCAGGAATAAAGATGCAGATGTAGAGAACGAACTTGTGAACACAGAGGGGGAAGGAGAGGGTGGGACAAATTGAGAGAGCAGCGTTGACATATATACACCGCCATGTGTGAAACAGAGAGCAGGAGCTTCCCTGGGGGCTCAGCGGGAAAGAACCTGCTTGCCGACGCAGGAGACTCGGGTTTCATCACTGATCTAGGAAGACCTCACCTGCTGCTGAGCACTAGGCCTGAGCACCACAACTATTGAGCCTGTGTGCTAGAGCCCGGGAGCCACAGGTACCGAGGCCACATGCTGCAACTGAAGCTCGCATACCCTAGAGCCCATGCTCCACAGCAAGAGCGGTCACCTCAATGAGAAGACCACGCACTGCAGCTAGAGAGTAACTCTCACCATGGCTACAGAAAGGCCCATGCAGCAGTGAGGACCCAGCACAGCCAAAAATATATACAATAAGGAAATTTAAAAAAATAGATAGCTGCTATACAACACAGGGAGCCCAGCCCAGAGCTCTGTGAAGAAGAGAGGGGTTGGGCAGGGGGGTGGAGGCTCAAGAGGGAGGAGATATATAGAGAGAGATAGATAGATAGAGATACACACACACACATATATTTATGGCTGATTCACAGTTTTGTATGGCAGAAAGCAACAAAATTTGTAAAGTAATTATCCTCCAATTGAAAAAGAAAAAGAAAATTGAACACAGGTTTTCCAGACAGTGTAGATTCTCCAAGTCGGGAAGTTGATTTACAAATAGTACTTACACTACAGAGTGCTAAGTTCTGTAACAGCAAGGTGTGCAGATGTTATGGAAATAAAATAATCATAGACTGAGGACATTGAGGAGTGGATAGAAACTTACCCGAAGAAAGTGCAGAGAGGACTTTTCAGGTAGAGGAAACAATACTGGCAAAGGTGCAGGGAAATGAAAGAATACAAACTACTCTTTGGCTGTCTGGCTACAGCAGCACCTCCTTTTTGTGTTTTGATTTCTCCCAAGGAGCAACAGTGAGGCTCCATGAGAGAACCTCAGATGCTCTGGGCTCAAGCCTCCCATTATTTCCACAACTATGGGGAAGGTGTCCACATGTTTTGAAGCCAAGGAAAATATTACTTTACAGTAAAAGGAGAAAGAAAAAAATTTAGAGGAGGTTAGAAAATGGAAAATTGAAGCACAGAGTCAGTGATAAGAAGTCAGTTTTATATGACATGTAGCAATTGCTCCTGGAATCATCAGGAGTAATATTTATAATCAGGATAAGCTAACGATTTGGATGGGTTCCTGTGATTCTTCTGTTTCTGAGAAGCCAGGTTACCTCTGTCTGCTACAAACCTGCAAGAAACTTGTCCTCACATAGCAAAGACTTGAGAGTAGGGATGATATTCAAAACATTTAAGCAGTGGATAGTAGATATCTGAACCAGTTGGGGATGATTGGAATGGCCAGACCCAGTGTCTTATGGACCATTGAACCCAACGCTTGTTTTACAGAAGAGATTGAAGGGTTTACCTGAGACAGTATAGTGTCAGGGCTAAAAGCAGAACCCAAGTCTGCTGTATTCATCCCCTAATCCTCTCTACTGTGACCTGAGGCCTCAGAGCCTGGGTAAGACCAGTGGGGCGCCTGTTGGTTTACCGCAGACTAGACTCACACCCCAGGCTGCCTGTGGGGAGCATGTCTGAAGCTTTGTACCTGCATTTTGAGAATTACAGCTCTTACCCTGTTCATGAGTGGGGCTTCCCTGGTGGCTCAACTGGTACAGAATCCACCTGCAATGTGAGAGACCTGGGTTCGATTCCTAGGTTGGGAATATTCCCTGGAGAAGGGAATGGCTACCCACTCCGGTATTCTGGCCTGGAGAATTCCATGGACTGTATAGTCCATGGGGTCGCAAAGAGTCGGACATGACTGAGAGACTTTCACTTCACTTCAATTCACTTCACCTTGTTCATGAGTAATGTGCTGAAAATTCTTTATCCACTAGTCAATAAATATCTATTGTTTATTTGCAAATAAGTTACATTTACAAATATGATATATTATATAACACATTACAAAGGATGCAGGGAAATAGTTTTAAAAATGCCTAACAAGTGTGCAAGATGTTGCTATTATTTTCCTTCATGCTTGTGGTCAGTCTTTCAGTCGTGTCCAACTCTTTGCAACCCCATGGACTGTAGCCCTCCAGGCTCTGCTGTCCATGGAACTTTTCAGGCAAGAATACTGGAGTAGGTTGCTATTTCCTCCTCCAGGGGATCTTCCCAACCCAGGGATCAAACCCACATCTGCTACATCTCCTGCATTGCAGGCAGATTCTTTAGGGCTAACCCATTGGGGAAGCCAAATCACCCTAATTCTGACTCTAAGTCCCCATCCTGCCTAGCATATGAGAAAAGTTGCCACCTCCCTCTCTGCAATCCACAGGCTCATGAAGAAGTCCAGGTTCTTATGCAACACCAAGGCCTGACCTTATCATCATCATTCACTTACTTAACAAATATTTATTGAACACCTAACCACATGCTAAGTCCTGCTCTAATTGCTGATAAGTCAAATCCCTGCTCTCTGATCCAGGCTGACCAGGTACTTCTGTACCTCCCCTGGGGCTCAGGAGGGACTCCAGGGAGACTGGGATCCAGCCTCCCTGGGAACATGTGCAGCCCCTCCCCACCAGATGCTGGCCTTCCAGACCCTGCCAGGAGGCAGAGGATGAATCCCCTCTAGATGATTCTGCACTTTTTCCTGACAGGGAATTTCTTCTCGCAGACTCATCAGTTCTCAAAGACATCCTCCCTCTGCCCTCTCTCTCCAGAACATCCTTCATCATCTCTTTAAAAGAAAATAAATGTTATGTTTGGGGCTTCACCTGTGGGTCAGTGGTAAAGAATCTGCCTGCCAATGCAGAAGACGTGGGTTCGATCTTTGGGTCGGGAAGATGCCCTGGAAGAGGGCATGGCAACCCGCTTCAGTATTCTTGCCTGGGAAATCCCATGGACAGAGTAGCCTGGCGGGCTACAATCCATGGGGCTGCAAAGAATTGGACAGGACTGAGTGACTGAGCACACACACATTATAACACATTATAATATTTTTACATTCTTTATATTGGAGAGCTTCATAATAATATTTTTAAAGACTAGTTACCAGATCCATATAAGAACTCTTGTTGTTGGTCGCTCAGTTGTGTCCTGACTCTTTTGTGACCCTATGCACTGTAGCCCCCCAGGCTTCTCTTCCACAGGATTTTCCAGGCAAGAATACTGGAGTGGGTTGCCATTTCCTTCTCCAAGGGATCTTCCTGACCCAGGGATCGAACCAACATCTCCTGCGTTGCAGGTGGATTCTTTACTGCTAAGCCACCAGGGCAACCCGTATTAGAACATAAGGATGTTTATAGTATTAGGTGTCAAAAGCGTGTAGTAATTGTGAGTGATGTTCACTGATATTTCCAGTTCTCCTTCCTAAGCACCTCCGTGGAGTTCAGTGTGGCCCGGGCACTTGCCTTGACTAATTAAAAGTGAATGATCTAGGTCACTTCCAGATGGAATTAACAACCAGAGTATGAGTCACCATATTTTCTCACTCCCATTATAGGATTGATGTTCTTCCAGAGAATCAGAGCCCCGTCAGCCTGAATCCCTGAGTACGGATCACATGGAGCAGAGACCCGACTGACTTGGGATGGATGTGTAGTATAAAAGGAAACAAACCTTTGTTTTTCTAAGCCACTGGAGATTGTTTTTTGCTGCAGTGTATTCAAAAGCAGAGACATTACTTTGCCGACTAAGGTCCGTCTAGTCAAGGCTATGGTTTTTCCTGTGGTCATGTATGGATGTGAGAGTTGGACTGTGAAGAAGGCTGAGCGCCAAAGAATTGATGCTTTTGAACTGTGGTGTTGGAGAAGACTCTTGAGAGTCCCTTGGACTGCAAGGAGATCCAACCAGTCCATTCTGAAGGAGATCAGCCCTGGGATTTCTTTGGAAGAAATGATGCTGAAGCTGAAACTCCAGTACTTTGGCCACCGCATGCAAAGAGTTGACTCATTGGAAAAGACTCTGATGCTGGGAGGGACTGGGGGCAGGAGGAGAAGGGGACGACAGAGGATGAGATGGCTGGATGGCATCACTGACTCGATGGACGTGAGTCTGAGTGAAGTCCGGGAGTTGGTGATGGACAGGGAAGCCTGGCGTGGTGCGATTCATGGGGTCGCAAAGAGTCAGACACGACTGAGGGACTGAACTGAACTGAAGGTAACCCATGCTGACTGATTCGAAGCAGGAGGTAACTTCTGGCAGTATAGATAACTAGATACTCAGAAGCCCTTCCAAATGCAAAAGAACTGGATTTTTTGTTTGTTTCTTTGTTGTTCTTGTTGTTCTTTGCTGCATGGCTTGCAGGATCTGTTTCCCAACCAGAGACTGAACTCAGGCCACAGCAGTGAAAGTGCAGTGCTAATTATTGGGCCACCAGGGAATTTCCTGGATCACTTTTTAAATGGACTGTTGGGCTTGTAAGTAGTAAAGTCATTGTCCAGGGACAGTTCTTATCCTCAAATATGAGCTGAAACCAGAACTGGGAACCAAGAGTGCTAAGAAAATAAGAATACTGGGTTGTCCTAAGGGCCAGAACCATTGTAGCACAGCATGAACCCTAAAGCATCAGAAGACGGGGAAGCCAAGAGTCTGACACTTCCTCCTTAGGCCAGGACCCTCCAAAAAGGGTGAAGTATGTTCTCAGGTTGGCATTTTCCTTCTGTTCCCAACAGAATCAAATACTCAGTAGGAAAGCCAAGAGTCACCAAGTATGAGTTTGAATCCAAGATCACCAAGCACAGAAGGAGGCAGACCACCAAGAGTGAGTGAGTCACTGGAAAAACAAGCATCCAGTTTAGACTCCAAGAAATCTGGATGTATATTTTCATTTATGAACGTATTTAGGGCAATTATTAGGTGCTGGCTTCCCTGGTGGCTCAGACGGTAAAAGCGTCTGCCTACAATGCAGGAGACCTGGGTTCAATCCCTGGGTTGGGAAGATCCCTGGAGAAGGAAATGGCAACCCACTCCAGTATTCTTGCCTGGAAAATCCCGTAGACAGAGGAGCCTGATAGGCTTACTGTCCATGGGGCCACAAAGTCAGACACGACTGAGCAACTTCACTTCACTTCTTCACTTAAGTGCTAGCTCTGTTGTAAAGTTTTTTTTTCCAATTTTAACTTATTTAATTCCCATAACAACACTATGAAGCAAGGACTACTGTTATGAAATTTATTCCAGGGCAACATTTCTTAAGTGGTGTGTTTATGCTAAGTTGCGACCCCATAGACTGCGGCCCACCCATCTGTCCATGGGATTCTCTAGGCAAGAATATTGAAGTGGGTTGCCATGCCCTGCTCCAGGTGATCGTTCTGACCCAGAGATTGAACTCTCGTCTCATGTCTCCTGCACTGGCAGGCAGGTTCTTTACCACTAGCACCACCTGGGTAGCTTTAGTGGTAGAGCTACTATCTGGATTCAGACAGTTGGTTCTAGAGTCTGCACTCTTCATCACTACATTCTGTTGACTATCTAACATAGAATGTCTACATTTGACAAATTTAAAGAAATAAGGACTGGAAAACCAAAGATAAGAAAACAAAAAAAGATGATTTGGAAAAGAATAAAAAAGAGACAAAAATAAAACGGTTGAAAGTAAAACATTTAATGAACATGTTAAATATCTGAAGAGATAATTAGTGGATTCAAGAAATATTTGAAGAAAACATTCAAAATGTAGCACAGGAAGAAAGGAAATGGAAAATAAAAAGAGAAATTTAAAGATATGGAAGATAGAATGAGATGTTCTAATAATTTAATAACCTAATAATTAAAATTTTAATTGCAGGTTTGAAAGTAGAGCGTAGAGAGAATGGATAATATAATAATATCTGAAGCAAAGATAACTGAGAATTTTTTAGAACCAGTAGAAAGCCATAGGCTTTAGGAAATACACTACATCCCTAGAAAGAGAAATTAAAAAGGAAATTTATGTCTTAGATGTGTTATAGGGCAACTGGGGAACTCCAAAGACACTGAGAAAATCTTAAAAGCAACCTGCAGAGAAAAGGACTATAAAGGACTAACAATTAGACTGTCAGGCTTATCAAGAGTTATAGCAGACGAAGGGAGTCTGTGGAATAATTATTCAAAGTGTTGAAGAGAAATAACTATCCATTGCACATCCAGAAAACCCACATTTCATAAATGAGAGTAAAACATAATTTAGTTTCAGATAAACAAAAACTAGCAGACATTTACTGAAGAAATTCACATCCATCTTTCAAGATTCATCTCAAATGCTGTTCCTTCCACGGAACACTCAACTTTGAATCCCTGTAACATTTTTGTTTGATCCTTTCTCATGATTGTTCCCAAATTCAGACATAGACTGAAATTATACATGCCTTTTCATAATTCTCTCTTGCCCTTGCCACTTCACTTACCCTGCTCCACTCCCAGAAATGCCCCAGGACCTCGTTGGTGTCTAACTCACCTTAACTTTCTGTATAGTTTCTATCATGATGCATGTAGTCAGGGCGTGGTTAGTATTTATTGAAAGCGACTGGTCAGTCTTCTCCCATGTGTTTCATGGACCATCAATTCCAAAAGATCCTCATTTCTAAAGGGGTTTTATAGCCAAACCTTCTCCAGAATGCTGAAATTCACAATTTAATTAATTTAACCCCAAATTTCCCCAAAGTTTTGCCCATAGAACAACTCCTTCCACTCTTGACTCCATGATTATCCCAAGAGACTGGTGTTTCTAGGAATACATTTAGCAAAAATCTGCAGAAGGCAATCACTTGTTTGACTGTCCAAGGCCTGGAGTCAACATCTTGGATCGTGCTTCTACACAGTTAATCGTTTAATTAGTTCTAAGTCATTTATCCTCAGGTTCCTTATTTATGACACCATTAGCAGGTTATCCCCTCTAACTCTAAAACTCTATGAATTAAAGGGCATTGCCTTTTACAGTCAATTGGTCAGTCATTCTACACATACTAAATTCATACTAATGCCAGTATGTAAAAGGCTGGGC
This sequence comes from Budorcas taxicolor, assembly GCF_023091745.1. Taxonomy (NCBI): domain Eukaryota; kingdom Metazoa; phylum Chordata; class Mammalia; order Artiodactyla; family Bovidae; genus Budorcas; species Budorcas taxicolor. The sequence continues at coordinate 61,299,015 of NC_068924.1, forward strand.
ACGCACTGGTGAACAAGGTTGGCATAGTCACTGCTTTCATGGAGTTACATTGAGAATGATTTTAAGAGCTCACTATTAGAACATGATTTTTGGATTCCAGAATCAACTGTCTTATAGTTAAAAGCTGGGAATTTACTGCTTCATATATTATGTACATCAGGCCGTGGAATAAATCTTTAGAATCTGAACTTACGGCCTAACGAGGCTTATGATTGTTTCACCTAAGAGCTCCACTGTAAGCATCAAAAACTGAATAGGATCACTTAGATGTATCTAGTCTTCAAATCTGCATTTTTAACTGTCCTTGTAAAAGGCTTAATCCTCTATAGTTTAAAAAGAAAATTCTAAATGACAGAGCATCAACTAAGCACTGTTGTGTATAGGCACCATTCTAGGCCCTTTACATGTATTATCTCATATAATCCTTACAAGAAACAAAAAAAAACAAGTATAAATATTATTCCCATTTTATAGAGGTTAAATAACCTGCCCAAAGTTACCAGCTGGTAGAACTAGGCTTTGACCTCAGGCAGTATGGGTTGTCAGTCTGTGCTCTGAACCTCAACTCTAAACTCTTACTATTCCTAGTCATCAAATACTGTTCAGTAGGTTTTCTGCTGAAAATTTAAGGGTTAACATTGCTTAAGAGCTGAACAATCATATGGGATTTTTAAACGTCTAACTCCAACCAGGCAGTGTACTGAGGAGGTAATGAAAACTTAATTTTTTTTTTTTTGCTAAGCACTAATCTTTGTGATTATAAGTGTATCCATGTGCCAGAGAATATTGAGATAATAAGTTAACATAAAATTGGTGGTACAGATTTAAACCTGACAGCTCTGTGTGTCTCATATGTTTTCTGAAAGTAATTTTAAGATAAGACTCCACTCTCAAACTTAAAATCCATTCTTCAAAAATTGCTAATACCACACAGTATTTATGGTATTGTATCAATTACATAGAGAAAAACTATAGTGCTAGGAATAGAGGATGGTTTTAATTGTAAAATAGTAAAATAACAAAATATAATCAACAAAATGTGAACCAAACAGTGTCAGTGAGAATTCTTGGCATTTAGTTTTAGAAGCCATTTTGCATGGAAATGAGTAAAATATAAACACAGTGCTTTATCTAGGATATGACAAGAAACTTCAAGATTGTAATGTGCATTAAGATAACATTCCAAACCTATCCTTTCAAGTTTTCAGCCAAGAATTTGTTTTATAATTTCTTTGGCAAACAGCTAACCTCTACTTGAGAATATCAATTTTCATGCTTATGGTCCCAATCCCATTGTGTGTAACTGTTAACTTGCTGTGTGACCTTGACTAAATCACTCCCTGCCAACCCAACCCAAACTGGGGAATGGGATCTCTCAGGCCCCTTCTGGTTTTAAAATTCTCTAGTTCTAGCCTATGGATCATGACATAAACACCATAAAAAGTGTGTGCTCGAAGATTGGATTTTTTAAAATTTGTTCTATTTAAGCATTTTTAAATGAGCAGTCCTATAGCCAGCTGTAAGAAGACTATAAACTTGGGCAGCCAGGGCCTATGGGTGATTTATTTACTCAGGTCTGATGCTGGTTGGCAGCAGCTGTGCTATCTCAAGTCACCAAGCACCTTGTGTAGTTCACAGAAACAGTCCATCCACATGCTTCCTAGACTCCCCCAACACGAATAGGGTCTGAGAGATTCTGGGCCAAAGAACCGCCATGGGCCATGGGACGACCTTGGGCACCCTCCAAAGACGGAAGAGGTGTGGCCCTCCTGACCCCCTGCTCAGATCCCCGCCCTGGAGACCGAAGTGCTTACGCCCCCAGCTGCTGCAAGTGTTGGCTGCTGCTTGCCCCTTCAACTGAGACCCTCTCTGGAGATAGCCCGTGGCTGAAGAGAGCTGCTCTGCCCAAACCCACACCCCTCTTCGGGGCAGCCTCAAGGACGGCAGATTCCGCCGAACAGCCAACCTCTTGCCCCACTGAGGTTTAACACTGGAGGGCCAGGCCTGTGCTGGAGCTCCTGTAGGGTGGCCTTGGCTGCGGCCACAGGTGCTGCATAATCGTGCAACTGCTCCCTCGGCCAACAGATGTCGCCCCCGAGCACGCCCCTTATACTTCCGGTTACTAAGACCTCTGTCTCAGAATCGGCTCCAGAAATCAGAACCTGCCACAGGGACTTAAAGACGTGAGTTTGAATTGGATGTGCTTTAAAATCCCATGGACGGAGGAGCCTGGTGGTCTGCGGTCCATGGGGTTGCGAAGAGTCGGACACGACTGAGTGACTTTACTTTCACTTTTCACTTTCATGCATTGGAGAAGGAAATGGCAACCCACTCCAGTGTTCTTGCCTGGAGAATCCCAGGGACCGGGGAGCCTGGTGGGCTGCCGTCTATGGGGTCGCACAGAGTCAGACATGACTGAAGTGACTTAGCAGCAGCAGCAGCAACTGTGGGTCCAGAAGGAAATGTCTTTTCCAGTAAAACGTAATAATAACTACCTCATAGAATTGCTTATTGTATGAATATGAAGAAATGAATCCAAAGCACGATAGTGAATGACTAATAGCAGCAATTTAGCATTTATTAAATGTGAGGTGCTGTTTTATGTGCTTTACTACATAAGAACTCTATGAGAAAGATAATATCCCTAATTTACAGATTAGGCAACGGAGACATAGAGAAGTTAAATAATTTCTCCAGTGTCACGTCTAATAAAGTGAAGAATTCAGACTCAGGCTACTGCAGAAACCACATTCTTATCTAAAAACTCTGCTGCTTCCTACTGAAAAAGGAAAATTGTTTAAATATTTGAATGATGGGAAACAAAAGCCCAGTAATACCACCTGATTCAAGATGTAACTTGAAAACAAAGCAATAATAAAAGGAAAATTTTACAAAGAATTTCTGTACTCCCATTGTTTATTATTACTATATTGTTTAGTATTATATTATTAATTGTAATTATTTATTATTGTATTGTTTATATTTCTGTGTTGCTGTAGATAATTTATTTTTGCTTCAGATCAATCATTTTTCATCAAGAGAATGCATAAAACAGGGTCTTGGACCTATCTGATGTGACAAGGAATGCTCTATAAGATAATATCTTTGTGCTATCTGTTTCTATTTTAATGAAACATGTACTGAGTTTCTAATTTAATGAAATGTGCTAGGTGCAAAGTCAAAGAATAAATTAAACAACAGTATGTTTCACTGTTAGATTGTAATTTTGTATACTAATAGGGTTTAAGTTATATCATATTTCCAACAATTTAAAATATCCCCCTCCCTTGGGTCCTTATAATGGATATACATTATCACAGAGGAGATGGGCACTGTGACAAAGGACCCTGCTGTGCCCCTCCTGATCCCTCCTTGGCAGTTTACACTTAAATTCACTTCAGACTGGTTGTCTGTTAGCATCTGATGGAAGGCATTTGTTTCACATTTCACTTCTAATCCAGAGGAATTTATACCATAATTTTTATCTTAGAGGATAATGTGTTAACAATGCTTTTTGGATCCCTGTTACACTTCTCAGGTCAGGAAAGTCTCTGTTAGTCTTTAAGACACAAGTCTGTTAAAGCTTTTATGATTTGCAAACAAAGTGTTTTTTCATCTGCTATTAGATAACTAAGGTATAAGAGAGTTCCTTCTACACCAAATAAATTAAACATCTAAATAATTTATAGCTCCAGGTATGTTTGCCAGACTAGCATAACTGAATAAAGCCAACAGATTAAATGTTCCCTTGGCAATCGGCAAGGGTATGAGATACAGCACCTGGGCTGCCCCATTGGGTCTCATTATTAAATCACAGGCAAGAGCTCAGGATCCCAGGGTCCCGAGTGACGGGTAGGAGCAGACTGAAGGACAGAGCTTTTGCTCCCCCCAGGTATCATAGCAGTCATTACTTCTGATCCTTGGAAGTGAAACACTCTTAATACAATGGAGATAAAGGAAGGGTAGGGCAGAAGGAGGGAGGAAGACAGAGAGACAGACTGACTTCATGTTTCAACGAAGAAAGACTAGTTACTTACATAACGCCAAGTTGTAAACTCATCAACTTAACAGCATTTATTTGCACCATCTCAGAGCAAAAGTTAAAAAGCGGGAATATTTTGTATACAGGACCACTGTATATCACTCTCAAGGGTCAGAACAAGAAGTACTTTCAAAAATAGACTGTATATCCCTTATTCTTCTTTCCAGGTTTTGACCAGCACCCGCCTTTGTATAGAGAAGGAAGGTTTGGTTTCCAGAACTGATGGCAACAGCAGAGAAACATTAGAGCTCAGGATTTAGGAAGTTATGTGTAATATCCAGTCTACTTCTTGGGAAAGTTTTATATGCCAGAAACCAGTCATCTCATCTTTAACAAAGGGAATTTATTAATCAGAATATGGTTTTAAATTTGTACATTGAATGATGGGAGGGTTCAGATGATCGGTGGAAAGATTAGGTGGGAGGCAGTAAATGTATATTTAGTGAAAATCCCACTTCTAGATCCCGTTTATTGCACCTGGTAGACAAACAGGGTTCCATTAAAAATAAATAAATACATCACTTTTCTCTTGAAAGGTCTCGTGGAAATCTAAATGCTTTAAGAAAAATATAGAAGGTAGAACTATGCTGATACTTCTTAAATATTGTTTGCACAGCTTCTCTGAAGATGAATGAGATAGAGAAAAAGAAAAGACCAAAACATTCCAGATATATTGTATACTGACACCTCTAGTTATTGCTTGACTTCTGGTCCTGTGATAGTCCCTTTGTGAGGGGTGAGAATCAGAGGGAGGGAGGATAAAGATGGTGCGTGCGATGATTTAGAGTGCCTGGCTTCCCTAGTGGCTCAGACGGTAAAGAATCTGCTTGCAATGCAGGAGACATGGGTCCAACCCTTGGGTCAGGAAGATCCCCTGGAGAAGGAAATGACAACCCACTCCAGTATTCTTGCCTAGAGAATCCCACGAACAGAGGAACCTGGCAGGCTACAGTCCATGGGGTCACAGAGAGTCAGACATGACATAGCAACTAAACAGCTACAACAACCTCCAAAGTATCTAAATTTAAGGTAAAACTATTCTGTTGTGTTCATTGCTGAATTCTCACGGAGTACACTAACCTTTTCCTTTCCATTTAGGAAGAAAGGGTGGGAAAGCAGCTTTGCCTAGTGCATGAATATGGCCTTGAAAATGTCCTATTGTTGAACTATTGTTGTCTTGTTGAGTCTGCAGCCAGGAAGGCAGAAATCACTGCGGCAAAGCAGGTGTGAACGTCCCCCCACTTCAGAGGCAGCGCTCTTTGAAGCTGGAAAATCAAGGACACTGGTACCTTCAAGGAAACAAGGATATAATTATCACAACACCCAATTGGCCAGTGGCCTTCCATTCCTCAGGCCTGCCCTACTCCCTTCGCTGGCATCCGCCCAGGTCCTCACAGACTGAGCTCTGTGTCCCAGATCGCTCAGCCGGAGGAGCAGCCCACTCCCGCACCCTTTGAAAGTGTTCTTAATCTCTTTCTACTGCGCTGCGCTTGCTGACATAAATCCGCCAGCCCAGGGCGCCTCCGAGCCCCCCACAGAGGGAGGCCCTTCAGGCCAAGTGGAGTCTGAGCAGCAAAGGCGCAGAATTTATGCTTCCTCTCACCTGTGCGGTCTGTCTGCGGCCCCGACTCCAGGCGGTTTTTGAAGGTTTGATTAGAACCTTCCAGCTCCTCGCCAAGCCTGCCATCATCACCTTAGTCACAGAAGCAGACTTCTCAAGGCCGTTGGAAGTGAATAACAGGGACTGTCAGCTTCATTATTATATTTGAAATGTTGAAAGCAGAAGCCTAATAAAATAAGTTCAGAAAAACAGAAAGACCAATAAATTATCATTTGAATGGAGTGGCTAAAGAACTCCTTTACTCAAAATACCTGGGGGCTATTTCTCAGTTATAGCAATAATCCAGTATTTGGTTTCCTTCCCTTCACTGTGCAAGAGCCTTT